>NW_016814746.1:39957-77692 GCF_001698545.2 Rhinopithecus bieti | reverse complement strand
TGAGACGGAGTCTTGCTGTCTAGGCTGGAGTTCAGTGGTGCAATCTTGGCTCACTGCAACCTCCACCTCCCGGGTTCAAACGATTCTCCTGCTTCAGCCCCCCAAGAATCTGGGGACTACAGGTACCCGCCACCACACCCGGCTAGTTTTCAGTTTTAGCGGAGATGGAGTTTTGCCAGGTTGGCCACACTGGTCTCAAACCCCTGGCCTCAAGTGATCCTCCTGCCTCAGCCTCCCAAAGTGCTCGGATTACAGATGTGAGCCACCCTGCCCGGCCTCAAATGGAATTTTAGAACTAAAAATATATCTAATTTCTGATATAAAAAATTCACTATACAAGCTTAACATCAAATTAGGCAAGTGGAAGAAAAGATTAGTAAGCCTCTCAACAGGACAATAAAACCATCAAGGAAAGGATGAGAGAACAAGGATGAAAAAGCATCGAGTTTAGTGACCCGTGAGACAGTATCACAGTCTAACAGAAAGCTGCCCCCAGACAGGGGCAGGGAGGGAGGAGTGAGAGAGAGATGGAGTCAGACAAGAAATATGAATAGTGGCTGAAACTTTGCCAAATTTGATGAAAAATATGAACTCACAGGTCCAAGAAGCTCAATGAAACCCAAACGAGGTAAGCATCTATAAGCTTAAGGTGGATTAATAGTAACATCTTCTAATACTCTTACATACATAAATTATGTGATGACAACCCCATCCCAACCCTACAGAAAATAAATTTGGTATGACACATTTTCCTGCTGAGTTATGACCACAACTGGACAGTGGTGACACAAGAGGGCAGCCTGAAAACCAGCAAGTCCTCTTTGGGGAAGAGACAGCAGAGTCCCACCTCTGACTTCCCTAGAGATACAATCCACACACACACACACACACAGCTAGCACACACACAAGCACACACAGCAAGCGCACACACACACAGCTAGCAGACACACAGCACACACACACAGGAAGCATGCACACACAGCACACACAGCTAGCACACACATAGCAAGTGCACACACACAGCCAGCATACACACACAGCAAGTGTGCACACAGCTAGCACAGATAAGGCAAATGCATGGACAGACACCCACATACAAGCGCGCACACGGCTGACACAGTATCCACACGAACACAGAGCTAGCACACACACACAAACCAAGTGCACACACACAGCTAGCACACAGCATTTTCTTCTTAGGCCTGCTCATTCTTCCCAATATCAGTTAAACGTCATTTTTAAAAAATGACCTTGTTTTACCAATCACAGCAAGTATGACATAAGATATGAAGTTTCCAAACTAAAAATCTAGTTTTGTGTCCTATTATGATGTGATTTTCAGAACTACACTGCAAAGAAAAGAGAGCGCCAGGGCTTGGGTAGATGTTTTCGCTGTGATATGTTAATATCGTAAGACAGTATTTTTGGCCGGGCGCGGTGGCTCAAGCCTGTAATCCCAGCACTTTGGGAGGCCGAGACGGGCGGATCACGAGGTCAGGAGATCGAGACCATCCTGGCTAACATGGTGAAACCCCGTCTCTACTAAAAAATACAAAAAAACTAGCCGGGCGAGGTGGCGGGCGCCTGTAGTCCCAGCTACTTGGGAGGCTGAGGCAGGAGAATGGCGTAAACCTGGGAGGCGGAGCTTGCAGTGAGCTGAGATCCGGCCACTGCACTCCAGCCTGGGTGACAGAGCGAGACTCCGTCTAAAAAAAAAAAAAAAAAAAAAAAAATCGTAAGACAGTATTTTCAAGGTTTTTTTCCCCCACATCTGTAAGTGTTACTTGTGTTAAGTCTTTGAACTTAATTATTCCCGCTCACCTATCATGGTGCACATCTTGTTCTATAAAAAACTCAATGACAAACTCAGTTATGATTTGTATACAGCCACTTAAAAAGTAACTTTTCAGAACAATGTATTCGTTTATTAAAGATTGCTTGTTACACAGAAAATTATTTTCTTTAATGATCATACATAGCCTCTCTTTCACATCAGGCAGTAAAACACTGCATTTACTTCATCTCAGGATACTGGATAAAAGATCAATGGTCAGTGTGTCTCAAAATATGTCAATGTGTTTTGTCTGAAAACATGCAAAGGGCTTGGAGTAATCATATCATTTTAGGAAGTGCTTTAGAAAACCATGCTGCAGGCCCTGAACACATTCCAAACATCCTAAATAATTACAAACAGAAGAGAGAGCTCTTGCCAGCCAGTACACTCAGTAAAGAAGGACAAAGGTGCAGACGATGTAACTCGAGCAGGGAGCTTGAGGGCGGCCCGGCGTCTCGGCAGGAGTCAGCAGGCCTGGCAGCCTCCTCGGCTGGTGCTGCTGGGTGGAAACAGGGCCACGGTCTTTTTGAGCTCCTGGTAGCTCCAGTGCATCTGCTCCATCTCGGCTCTGTGCTGCGCCCGCACCTGGCTCAGCTCCTGCAGCAGGTGTTCATTGGTGCTGACCAGGGAGCTGCAGAACGACAGGGAGGTGGCTTCGTGGCACCTCCACCCTCTCCAGTGGTGTCGCCCTCACCTGCGGGGCCTGCCCGCCTCCCTGCATGGGCATGAAGCTGCCCTGGCCCTGCACACACTGTGGCCCCATCGCCTTCTGTGTCCCACTGGCTACCGCCCACCTGCCTCCTCCCTTCCCAACCACTGCCCTGACCCCTGGGAGCAGCCTTGGAGGTGCTGCTCAGCACCTATGGAATGAATGAATGAGCTGAACGGGCTAATGAGTGACTGAATGGCGCCTCTGCTATTCCAGCTATACCCAGTTTTATGAGAAGAGGATGATAAACTTTATGGCTAGCAAAACAATGTTCTAATTCTAGAAAGGATACAGGGACTGAAATATTTCTCATTCCCAGTCAAATATAATAATGTTGACACTGTAATAGTGTAATAGAAGAGTCCTAGTTTTTAATGCTTTTGACCATTTTTATTTTAGAAATAAAGTGCTATTGCATTTTACCAACTTTGTCATTTCCAAATTGCCCTGCTCACCCAGTCAGCGATGACTTGAGAACACTCAGGGCATTACAAGTATTAAGACAAGGCAGGGCCCACTGACCTCGGCCACATTAGCTGCAGAGATGGGCACCCCACTGACAGGACCACTGTGCAGGGCCAGGCCCTGTTCGCTTGGACACCTTCATCCAGGACTGGATGAAGCCAGCATGAGTCCTGGGGGCAGACGCCCGATCCCACCGTGTTTGGGAGCTGTGCACCCGACCTTGTCCACGTCCAGGACAGTGCTCAAGGAGCATGACCCGCAACTCCACCCTGACCCGCCACAGACAGGCCTGCCAGGTTCTAGGGAGTGACATGGCCCTGCCCACAACTGTGTGCACTGCACCCGTGGCTGCCACAGTCCCCTTCCTTCCGCGCTGCTGCATCTCCTCTTGGCCCAGTCTTTTCAGGACCCTTTCCCCTCTGCAATTTAACTGTGATGGGCCCACGGGGGTCTGTGGCCTTTATCCTGGAAGGGGCAGAGCCTGGCTACACCTATGTCCAGACTGTATTCGAACCCAGGTGAGTGTGGCAGCCTCAGCCTGAGGACTGGAGGAGGGAGGAGGATTGGGAGATGGGGGGAAAGGAAGAGGGAATGAGAGGGGGAGGAGGAGGAACTGACCAGAGCAGCCTTCCTTGCTGAGGCCACAGGAACAGGGGTTCACACAACAGCACCCACAAAACCGCCCAGAGCAACCTGCCCTTGCCTCCTCCAGCAGCTCGCCTCTTCCTTTCTGCACCCAGCTTCCAACCACTTCCCAGCACACAATTCTTTAAAGACGAACTAAGATTCTGCCTTGAAGATCCCCTCACACCCAGCCCCCTTCTCACCATTCCCCTATAGCCAGGGAGTAAAGGTGAAATCTCCATGTTTCCAGGTGAACACGAACTGCAGTGAAGGGGGAAGCACAGCTGCCCAGGGGAAGCAGGTGGCCCCGCCGTGCCCGTCTCTCATGTGCCTGTCTCCCCTGGTCACACTGCATGCAGGTCACACCTCACAGTCCACACTTGACATTCACAATTCAGTCACACCTCAGTCACGCCTCACAGTCACAACTCACAGTCATGCCTCACAGTCCACACCTCACAGTCCACACCTCACATTCACAATTCAGTCACACCTCACAGTCACACCTCACAGTCACACCTCACAGTCCACACCTCACAGTCCACACCTCACATTCACAATTCACAGTCACACCTCACATTCACAATTCACAGTCACACCTCACAGTCACACCTCACAGCCACGCCTCACAGTCCACACCTCACATTCACAATTCACAGTCACACCTCACAGTCACACCTCACAGCCACGCCTCACAGTCCACACCTCACATTCACAATTCACAGTCACACCTCACAGTCACACCTCACAGCCACGCCTCAGTCACACCTCACAGTCATACCTCACGGTCCACACCTCACAGTCACACCTCACAGTCCACACCTCACAGTCCACACCTCACATTCACAATTCACAGTCACACCTCACAGTCCACACCTCACAGTCCACACCTCATGGTCACACCTCACGGTCCACACCTCAGTCACATCTCACGTCCACACCTCACAGTCACACCTCACAGTCCACACCTCACAGTCCACACCTCACGGTCACACCTCACGGTCCACACCTCACTGTCACACCTCACAGCCACGCCTCAGTCACACCTCACAGTCATACCTCACGGTCCACACCTCACAGTCCACACCTCACATTCACAATTCACAGTCACACCTCACAGTCACACCTCACAGCCACGCCTCACAGTCCACACCTCACATTCACAATTCACAGTCACACCTCACAGTCACACCTCACAGTCCACACCTCACAGTCCACACCTCATGGTCACACCTCACGGTCCACACCTCACGGTCCACACCTCATTGTCACACCTCACAGCCACGCCTCAGTCACACCTCACAGTCATACCTCACGGTCCACACCTCACAGTCACACCTCACAGTCCACACCTCACATTCACAATTCAGTCACACCTCACAGTCACACCTCACAGTCATACACGGTCCACACCTCACAGTCACACCTCACAGTCCACACCTCACGGTCACACCTCACAGTCACACCTCACAGTCCACACCTCACGGTCCACACCTCACGGTCCACACCTCACAGTCATACCTCAGTCACACCTCACAGTCCACACCTCACAGTCCACACCTCACGGTCACACCTCACGGTCATACCTCACGTCCACACCTCACAGTCACACCTCACAGTCCACACCTCACAGTCATACCTCACAGTCCACACCTCACGGTCCACGCCTCACAGTCCACGCCTCATAGTCACACGTCACAGTCCATACCTCACAGTCACACCTCACGGTCACATCTCACAGTCCACACTTCACGGTCCACAGCTCACGATCCACACCTCACGGTCCACACCTCACAGTCACACCTCACAGTCACACCTCACACTGAGGGTCAATACCTCACAGCCCACACCCCATGGTCACATACCTCACAGTCCCATCTCACAGTCCATGCCTCACGGTCACACCTCATGGTCAGACCTCACATCCACACCTCACAGTCATACCTCATGGGTCACACTTCACGATCCATGCCTCACACATCCAACAGCAGGAAGGGCTTCAGTTTTCAGAGGAAAGTTTATGGAAGTTTCAAATCAGCAGTGGGTCCTGGATATCATCGGCCAAGACTCAGGAGCTGCTCCTCTGTGCCTTCTGGGTGTGACCCAGTCCGGCCCCACCCTCCCTGTGCCTGGGCCTTCTCCCCTCAGGGGCCCACCCAAGCCTCATGGGCAGGTACCTGTGGCTCTCCTGCAGCATCTGTGTGAGCTCCTGGATCTTGTCGTAATGCTCCAGGTGCTGCTTCAGTTCCACAATCTCACCACACAGCCTCTTCACACTTGTTTGAAGTCCTGAAAGAGAAAGAAAGAAAAAGTACCATTATTTAGTAAAACTCACTCATGCATTTTGAAAATGAAAACAATTCTACATTTAAACTAGATCTTGGTTACCAGAAAAAGAATATAGCTGGAAAAGATCAGTTTGTTTTTTTTTGTCTTTTTTTTTTTTTGAGACGGAGTCTCGCTCTGTCGCCTAGGCTGGAGTGCAGTGGCCGGATCTCAGCTCACTGCAAGCTCCGCCTCCCGGGTTCACGCCATTCTCCTGCCTCAGCCTCCTGAGTAGCTGGGACTACAGGCGCTGCCACCTCACCTGGCTAGGTTTTTGTATTTTTTTTTAGTAGAGATGGGGTTTCACCTTGTTAGCCAGGATGGTCTCGATCTCCTGACCTCGTGATCCGCCCATCTTGGCCTCCCAAAGTGCTGGGATTACAGGCTTGAGCCACCGCGCCCGGCCAAAAGATCAGTTTTAACGAGACTCAAAGACAGGGCGAGCATGAATGCCATGGCCCCACCCTGTGCTGTTTCTACCCTGGGCCCTCCCCAGGCTGAAGCTGTGTGGTCTGCCCTCCACAGGCCCCCACGTAGCCACATCCCTGTGTGAGGGCAGGGAGAGGCAGCACTGGCTGGCAGCCCCTCCACTGGGCCTGTCTGCTGGTTTCTCCTCCACCAGGAAGCACACTCTACCCCTGAAGGGAGGGCCTGTGGGTTTCGGGAAAAGCACTAAGCAGCCCACAGTGGCCACAGGTCTCCCAAGCGTCCTCTGACTCTGCATCCATCAGTGACTGAAAATGTGGCTGGTTTCCATCTACTAATTCCTGCCTGTTTCTGGATTTCCAGCGCAAGAGGAAAAGAGAGATACGATTTAGTGGCTCCCCAGATCCAAACATGGGATACAAATAAACCCACATGTAGACACACTCTTGCAAAACCACATATGACAGAGGCAGTGAGAACGCCGGCGGGGGAGGTGGTGGGCAAAGGGTGACGGTGGCACGGATGGCAGGCTCTTCTCACCCACGAGGCAGCAGTGCCGCAGCAGCATCCACAGTGTGAAGGCCACGCCACGTGGAGTCCATGTCCACGGACATGTTCACAGAGGACAGGAATGAAGGAAACGCAGGGCGGCAGTTTCGGGATCTTCCGGTCCCCGTGGTGGTCAAACCAAGAGTCCTTAGATGGCAAAACCAGAAACCCAAGGACAACACTACAGCATCCCAGAGACAAGGAAGCCTTGGGACCCCAAACACAAGAGGCTGGGACAAACCCCCAACGGCCACAAGTCACACATCACGTCCACTTCTGCGGGGGTGAGGCAGCCATCAGCAGAGGGTGGCCGTGACCGTCAGCTCTGAGAACGGGACAGCCCCCACGTGCCCTTGCTCCCTTGGGAAACCCAGTGGGCCAACCAGGAAACCACAGCCCTGCCCGTCCCATGAGGGTGAGGCCAGGGGCCCCCATGCAGTCTGGAAAAGCTGAGGCAGCCCTGCCATCCCCCAGAGCTGACCTGCCTGGTCCCTTCTACAACAGAGCCTGCACCAAGAGGAACAGCTGGTGTGGGGTCAGGGTCAAGGTCAACCAGAGAAGGGTGGAGGAGAGAACAGGGCCTGAGAATCCCCAAAAGGAGACTGCCCTATCCTTGATCCATGAGGTCAGAAAAGGTGCCCTGACCCTGCCTCCTTGAAATTCAGAAGCATAATTTTCATGTAAAAAGAAGCAGAAAGTACTGAAGCCAAATCCCAGTTTCTGTAAGGCAAAAGGTTAGGGCACAAGAACAGCCCTATGACAGTGAAAGCCACGCCCCCAGAACGGACCCACACCAGAACCACTGTTTCAAAATAAGCTGAAGACAAAAAGGAAATGACAGAAGAAACGAAAAACAACGTAAGTCACAATCAGAAATGTCAGAAAAGAGAGGTCTGAACTCGCGGAAGAATTAGCAATAAAATAAAAGTTCACATGGCAAGTGAAGTTGCTAAGAAGAAGTGTAAGGGAAAGTCCAGCAAGTCCTCGCTTCGTGCTGATGGTTCCGGAAACGGCCACAAAGCAAAGCGACCACCGTAGAACGAAGCCGAATTCACCATCCACACAGGCCGCCGACGGGAGCAAGAGTGACGCTCCCACAGCAATTTCTAGTCGCAAGAACATCACCAAACCGCCAAAGACCAAAATACCTCTAACAGTAAACATTACAATAAATGGGAGCGATGCACACATTTAAGACCGAGTAATAAAGACAAGTTACATCATAATTTACTGCTGCAGCCCATCCCAGCAGCTCAGGGCGTGGAGCGGGAACCAGCCCTGATCAGATGTCATCGCACGGCGGGCGGCTCGTACCTGCGCTCACTCGGGACGGGACAGGTCAGACACACCAACGCCCTGGTGTGCACGGCATCGGGGCGTGGGAGGACACCATCGCACCAGAGAAACCAGGAGCCGGGAGGGCAAGCCACACACACAGTTCTCCCGGGCAGAGCACTGATTGTTTTTTCTCATCACCTTTCCAACGAAATGATGTTGAATGAACAGAGTTATTCAAGAACCTGTTTGTAAACATAACAATATCTTAAAGAAACAGAAGACAGAAAAGCAAAATTTGTAAATAAAAAAGAAGACTCTAAGGAACTCTTACCACTCGATAAAACAACCCAATAAAAACCAACAGGCGAAAGATGTGAGGAGACGCTGCCCCGGAGGAGAGAGCGGCCACAGGCCTCATCCGCGGCTGCCTCCCTGCCACAAAGGCCACGGCTGGTTGGGACAGACGCCATGAGGCCCACGCGCCCTGAAACAGTTACTACCTGGACTTTAAGAAAAAGCCCGTGAGCCTCTGAGAGGTTAGACTAGGAAAAGATGCTCCACTTGGCATTTTCAGGGAAGTACGAGTCAAAACTTCCAAGAAACTCCACGCCATACCGAGAAGGTTACCATGGGCAGCAGACTCCGTCAGCATTTCCCTATTTAAAATCCAGGTATCTGAACTTGAAATACTGAAAACACTTTTGTAAAAATAGCAAAATAGAACAAAAAAAGTGAAGAGAGAGAAATGAGAAAGATCTGGATCTGGATGAAACAGTGACCACAGCAAGCCTGCTCGGGAGAAACACGGGTTCACCAGAAATGCAACCCGAATCTGTAACGCTGAGACGCTGGGCAACAGGCTCATTCACCAAATTCGACGGCAGCATAACCGCGGGAGGACGCCAGATAGGAGCAGCAAATCCCACAGTGACCAGGCCACTCCAGCACCTGCAGCCCTGACACCCTGTGCTGAGGGGAGGACGGCCGGGCAGGGTGAGGACAGAGGTGGCCTTGCCTCCCACATCCACGCCTGGACTGCCCCAGACACGCGTATGTGTCATAAACTCCGGCCAAGGCAGCCTCCATGCCAGCCAGCAAGGCAGGGGCTCAGCTCCCCACTTACCAACTGCGTCTGCTGCTGCTCGCCTTCCTCATTACCTAGGCACATTTGAACACTTACAGTTTACAAAATGACCAAACTCACCAGCGATCTGTAAATTTAATGTGGCTGCAGTGTCTGCACTCTTCACTTCCTTTTTCATACTCAACAAAAGTGATTTTAAGCTACTGTTCTCTTCCAAAGATTTATCTAAATGGTGTCTCAAATCATCCTGGGGACACAGAAAATACACTTAAAATGCGCAACTCAAATTCAGTAAAATGTGTAAGAAAATAAAACTGAAACCTTCTGAGAATCCCGAGGGTTCCCCTTCTGCATACTTGGAGTCACGATGTGAAAGGCAGTAATTCGGTTTCATGGCACATCTCCCTGCCCCCAGCCTGCCCTGCCCAGCCCTGTAGCACCCTCAGGGGGAGGGGGCGAGTGAGGAGAGGGATGGAAAGGAGCGCCCCAGCCCCGTGAAAGCCCCACTCCTGAGTCTCCCTGAGGCATGTGCTCCAGCAGGACCCGCAGGCCTGATGCTGGGCAGGGCAGCTGGTGGTGGCTGGGGGAGCCCTGCCTCTTCCAGGATGCCCTCACGGACACTGTGGGTCCCAGGCCTTGGTGCCAGTGTGAGGCACAGGTGGCCCTGCAGGAACCCCCTTTTGTTCTGGCTCCTTTCACATCCTCAAAGTATGGAGAAGACCCAAAGCACAGGACGAGCTGTCACCAAGGAGGGGAAAGGGCCATGCCTGCAGCCACATGGCAGCCTCTGCCCCTCCCCGGCCCCAGGGTGCCTGGTGAGGTGTAAGCCATCCAAGCTGCCAGCAGCTGCGATCAGGGTCCCCAGGGATCCAGGCTCACCAGGCTGCTGCTCTGGGGCCGGGGGTGCTGAGCAGACCCCAACTCACTGCTACCAGGGGAGGGAGCGCCCGAGTCTGTACAGCAGAAGCCTCGTGCTGGGGGTATCTCCACTTTGTCCTTCTCCGCTCAGCGAGCCCACCCACCGACAGCCCCCTCAGCATGCACGTGCCCGACAGGCCCCTGACGCCCATAGTGAAAGCTGATCACTGGGTCTGAGACTGTCCCCCTCAGGCTTATCCTGGCCAGTTCTTCATTTCGCGCCTTCTGCCAAGGTGTCTGCTGCAGTGGTGCCAACCAGCACGACCTGCCCTCTGCGCGGTGCTCTGGGTCGTCCAGAAAGCTCCTGGCAGCGTCACATCTCATGGTGTTGCCTCCCAAGGACACGGTGAGCTCTTAAGGCAGGGCTGTGGGCTCCCAGCTCTTTTTCATTAGTTTATTTGAGGCAAAGTCTTGCTCTGTCGTCCAAACTGGAGGTCAGTGGAGCAATCACAGCTCACTGCAGTCCCCAACTCCTGAGCCTCCTGCCTCTACCTCCCAAAATAGCTGGGATGACAGGAGCGTGTCACCACGCCTAGCTAATTGTTTAACTTTTATTTTTTGGAGTCTAGGCCACAGCAGGCGCAGGGAACAGAGGACCGACTGCACCTAGGCTGGCCGCAGCCCATCTGCCTCGGAAGCCGTGCCAGGCACAGCAGCTGGGAGTGGGGCCACCTTTGCCTCAGGACACTGGACTGCAGCTTCCGAAGGAAGCACGGTCAAGGTTGATGCGACCGAGGGATGAGCGTCCTCACGTGGCAGAGTAAACTTGGGTGCTTCTGGAGTGACAGATGTACACCTCCCTGGAAGGCAGCGCCCACCAGCTTGCCTGGCTGCTCCCTCCGCGGGGTTCCTGACCGTACTGACTGCTCCTTACCCGAGGGGCTTGGGGCTGCCAGATCCTTCCAATCACTCGTCCTGACATGGAACTGGGGCTGCTCTGTCCTGTGGCCCAGGGCTGCCCCAAGGGGCAGGGTTGGGCAAACTGCAGAGGGCAAAAAAGCAGGCGTCCAAAGCAGCCACAGCTGCACGTGACTCCCACCCCCGGTGACACTGGCGCTCAGCACACCTTTGGGCTCCACCTGTCGGCTCCGTCTGGTCCCAGGCTCAGAAGGGCAAGGGGTGTGCCCGGCTGCGTCCCACAGAAAAGACATCATCGGTGATAGCGCCCAGCTCACTTTCCAGACAGCGGGCCAACGTGTGTTTAAATACAAAGGCTTCACGTGTGTTTAAATACAGAAGCTTCCAGAGAAGGGGCCACATGTTCTTAAATCCAGAGACTTTCAGACGGGGGCCACGTGTGTTTAAACAGAGGCTTCCAGATGGGGGGCCACGTGTGTTTAAACAGCGGCTTCCAGACGGGGGCCACGTGTGTTTAAACAGCGGCTTCCAGACGGGGGCCACGTGTGTTTAAACAGCGGCTTCCAGACGGGGGCCACGTGTGTTTAAATGCAGAGGCCTCTGGACACAGGGACATGTGCTTAACGCGGAGGCTTCTGGACAGGGGGGATGTTGAAACAGAGGCTTCCAGATGAAGGCCACGTGCTGAGGCTTCCAGACCCGGCCGGGGGGGTGGGGTGGGCGGGGCATGTGCGTTTAAACAGGGGCTGCCTGTGTTGTTTCGTCATCTGTACTTTTTCTTCTCTGAAGAGGAAGCGCTGTGTGGGATCTCTGAGATGTAGGTTCCCATGAAACAGACAGTATGTACTTGTCAGGTAAGTTCAGAGGCAGTTTTCGAAGCCGTCCTGGGCCGACTTCACTCCCATTTCACAAAGGCTGACAAGGCCCCTCTGGGTGTGCACCTCCTCACACGGCTCTGCCCTCACACCAGGACTCCCGGAGGGTGGCTTCTGTCTGGGTGTGGCTCTCTGACCACCAGCTCCCTGTCCTGAGGACACCAGCAGCTCATGGGGAGGCCCTTGCAGTGTGGAGGGAGCCCGGGAGGATCTTGCCCCATGAGGCCTCAGACGAGACGGTGGCCCCGGCCCACAGCTGAGAGGGAGCCAGACGTGCCTAGCTGAGCTGAGCTGAGCTAAGCCTCAGGCCTGATCCACAGAAATCCAAGGGGATAAATGTGGGTTTTCAGCTGTTCATTCTGGGGTAACTTGCCCTGTAGCCCCAGCTCACCATGGAACGCTGGCCGTCATCTCCTTCGTAAAAGGAGAGTGGCCTCAGCTGTCTCCAATTCGAGGCCCTGAGAGACGGGTCAGCAAGACAAAGTCATGTCCAGGCCTGGCTCCCACAGCGCCCAGCAGCGCCCGGTGGTCCGGGGGAGGACGCCCAGGCAGGGCAGCAGCAGGGACCCTGTGATCAGCTGGTACACTGGACCTCTCGGGAGGGGACGGGGTAGACTGCGCCAGAGGACAGGGGACTAAAGACCGTCTCCAGCTGGCGTCACCCCAGCCCGCCTCCCCAGCCCAGCCCCTCCAAGGAGAGAAGGTGGCCAGCGCCACTGCTGTCTCCAAAGTGCTCCAGGCCTGTTGTGAGACAGGGCAGGCCATGTTCCTGGGGGTGGGCGGGTGCCGGGCAGGGAGGGGAGACGTGGGGCTGCAGAGATGGCGGTTGGGACAGTGTGGCCTCAAGGAGCTGCCCTCGTTCCTGGAAGTCAAAGCCGTGTTTCCCCCAGTCACGTGGACACAGACACGGCGCCAGGGCGGGCTCACCAGCTCCTGGCGTGTGCGTTGCAGCTCTGCCGTCGCCTCGCTCATCTCCCGGGCGTGCCGCTGCTGCTGCTCAGCAAGACGGCTTTGCAGGGACTTACTCTCCAGAGCCAGGGAGCCGACGTCTGCACCCACCATCGCAGAGCCGTCCTGAGCCGCTGTGAATTCTTCAGCAGATGACAAGATGTGTCTTGCCTGAGCTAGGAGTGAAAATCAAATATTACATTAGCACTCAGGCTTAAAGGATGACATGCAAACAAAATCAGCTCAGCATGTTTTGAATCTCACAGACGATGCCTCAAAAAGACGGCAGGCAGGGCGGGGCAAAGGGGTGTTGGCGCCACAAAACCACCTCAGGCTCTGTGCGTCCACACACGGGCAGGGTGGGAACTGAAGAAAGAGAAGAGGTAACCCCCAAGAAAAGGGGCAAATAGGGGCCGCTGCGTCTCAAGGTTTCAGTGGCACCGCCACAACTCGCTGCGTCTTCCACAAGCACCGACCGCCCTGTGTGGAAACCACAGTGCAGACGCCAGCTGGCAACTCCACGCTGGCACAGTGGCCTGGGCCTGGGACAGTCCCCCTGCCACCGACAAGCTCAGGAGGCTCCCGCAGGACACCAGCCTAGGGAGAGAGGAGGTTTATGGGGCTGGGGTCCGGGTGGGCTTCGACTGCAGGGCGTCCTCATTCTATGAGCTGAGGGGCTATGACACTGCGAGGGGCACTCAGACAGCTCAGAGCTGTGCCCAGGGTCTGCTGGGAGAGGACACTGGCAAGGCTCCTGAGGGACACACACTGCCACACCCCAGGCTGCAGGACAAAGAGAAGGTGCCCCCAGGGACGCGGCATCTCCTGGTCTCCCAGTGTGACCCCGGATGAGGGAGGCCCCAGTGTGTTCATGTACGGGCTGCCTGGCAGAATCAAACAGACCCAAGTCCTCTCTGGGGAGGGACCACCCTCCTGGGCCCCACACCGACCAAAAGCTCTGCAGTCCAGGCCCAGCACAGGCCACACGTCCACGTCAGGGGAGAAGATGCTGAGCAGCTTCCAAACTCCAAATCCCCACGTGAACACAGCCTTCAGAACCAAGCCCCTTTGGACAGCATTTTGAGCAAAACAAGGTCACAGGCCCCGCAGCACCCCAGAGCACAGCCAGGGACACACAGGCCCAGGCCCATGTGGTGCCTCCCAAGAGCCCTGGCCACTGTGAGAGGCGGAGACTGCCAGGGAGGCCCCAGGCGTGGGACCACCACACACTTGTGGGAGGGGACACAGGACACCTGGGGCTGAGATGACTCTCAGGTCACCACACGCAGAGGACCCCAGAACCCACACAGACGCTGCCTGGAGGGCAAGAGCAGCAGCCACCCTGACTCACTGAGGAATGCCTTGTTGCTGTGCAGGGACCTGCAGCCGCCCCAGCTCCTGTCCACCAGGTCCAAGAGCGTCTCCAGGAGCGCCGCCTGCAGGGTCGTCTTCTTCCCGGGTAGAGCCGAGCGTGACCCGGGAGATGGCTGTGATGGAAACAAAATCATGAGGCCAGTGAGTCAGTGTGGTAACTGAGGTCCTGAATGCCAGCAGGTGCCCCCAGCACACCCGGGGATGCCTTCGCACCATGGAGGGGAGGGCAGGGGCTGTGAGGCCCCAGCCCTGAGCTAGGTGGAGGGCGGCTTAGCAGTGCCTGCCCAGTGAGGCTTAGCCAGGTGCACCGGTCCTGGATGAGTGAGGTCTCGACGACACGACAGGACGGGGCCCACACATTCCCAACTCAAGTAGGCCCCAGACTCCTTCCCTCAACCCAGACAGGGAAGCAGAAGACACGCCCAGGCCGTGGTAGGAGCCTGTGCTGAAAGGGAGTGCCCTGGAGGCAGCCCGCGCCCGCAGCCAGGCGGGCAGAGTGCCAGACGCTGTCCCCAGCAACGGCCCAGGGTCAAACAAAACCCTGAAACAGACCACCCACCTCCCCCATTTCTGCCTCCCTTCCAGCTCAGGACCTGCCGGGGACATCAAACACGCCCCACCCCGCTCCGGAACCCCCCACCCCGTGCTGCTAGGGAGCCGCCTCCAGCTCCAGCCATGCCTCCCTCCCCGTCCCACAATTCCGCACCTTCCCACTCCTCTGCCTGCCTGGGAGTCCGAAGTCCTCGTTGTGGTAAGCACCAAGTGAACAGCCCCTGCCTGTTCCCCTCTGGGGGGGTCTGTGCTCGTGTCTACAGCAGGCGTGTCTCAATGCCTCTGACTGGGCTTGTGCCAGTTGTCCCCCTGGCCTCTAGGCCACCCTGAGGATGGAGGAACTCGGTTTCTCATCACAACGCCCTCCAGGATCCTCCCTTCACGACAGGGTCATCAATGGCTCAGCCGGCCAAGATGCCCGATTCCAACTTTGGAGACAAACGCCCTGTACACCGTAAGGCAGAGTCCCCTCTCTCCACCACAGGGCTTCCACTCAGAACAGCACTGCAGGGGCAATGTGTGGCACAGAGGCACAGGTCCAACAAAACCCAGCAGCAAGCACCCTGGAAACCTAAGTGTAATGGTTCCCTTTATCCTGGGACACGGTCAGTGCCGTAGGCATAATCACGGCATTGTCAAAGCCGTACCAGCCCCACATTAGGAACAGGGCACCGTGGCCCTGCTGCTCTCCAGCCCTTCTCTCACCTCTCTGGTGTCGGTCACGCCCCGAGACCTCTGCTCCTCAGTCTCTGAGGCCTCAGGCTGAGACAAGGTCCTCCCACTCCTGCTTCCTGAGCTGTTCTGTCTGCTCAGGCTCTCCTCGGGCACGGAGGACCCATGAGTTCTCTCCAGGCAGCCCAGACCCTCCTGGTCTGAAAACGCCTGGAATCTTCCACCAGGCATTCTTCGCTTCCTGCACTTTCCGGGGGCTGGCAGGGAACCAGGCACCATTTCTGCTGACAAATCCAACTTCTGAGAAGAGGCTGAGTCCTCAGTATCCACGGAGTCTGCAATACAGAGAGGACGGGGCCCACGTCAGGCCAAATTCTCTGGGTGCAGTGTTCGGCACTGTAACTTTTAAAAAGGCATGTGTGTGCCCATGTACATATGCACATGGACACACACGCACTTACATATGAACACGCATACCCATCCATGTGCATATATACATCCGTCCACCTGCACAAAGACACACGCAGAGGGAGGGTGCCAAGGGAAGAAGGGGCACACTGGAGCACATGTGCTAACACGCGACCTCTGGGGGAGTCTGGATGAAGCAGACGGGGACCGCCCAGCTTAGCGCGTCCACCCCGTGATGACTGACGTGCAATACGCTTCAACAAAGTGTTCCAAACAACATCTAAGCACACATCCATCTCTGAAGACAGGCGACAGACTCTAGCGGTCCATAAAGTGGTGGGTCCTGTGCACGGTGCCGACCACGAAGGCCCCGGGACACACAAGCCCCAGGGGAGGGTGAACTTGTCTGTGGAAGGACAATGAAGGCAGGAGAAGGCACAAAACGGGCACAGCCCTGGCCTCCACCACAGCCTGCACAACTCAAGATGACCCACCACGTCCTGCAGCGGCTGACAGACAACCTGGCTAGTCCCCTGCTTCTCACCAGCCGGGCATGAGCAAGCTTCCAGGAGGTGCCAGGGTCACTCGAGATGAGGCTTCTCTTTTTTTTTTTTTTGAGATGGAGTCTTGCTCTGTTGCCTGGGCTGGAGTGTAGTGGTGCCGTCTAGGCTCACTGCAACCTCCACCTCCCAGGTTCAAGCGATTCTCATGCCTCAGCCTCCTGAGTAGCTGGGACTACAGGTGCCTGCCACCATGCCCAGCCAATTTTTGTATATTTAGTAGAGACCTGGTTTCACCATGTTGGCCAGGCTGGTCTTAAACTCCTGACCTCAAATGATCCGCCTGCCTTGGCCTCCCAAAATGCTGGGATTACAGGCGTGAGCCACTGTGTCCGGTCTGCTTGCGGCAGGAGGTTTTCCGACACTTACTCCACACAGGTGAGCATCACATGATATCACGTGATGCTCTCGGTTAACTTTTCTCGCCTTTGATTTTCAAAATGTAGTTACAGCCATAGCCTGGGCCCATACACATAAAAGAAAGTGTGTGTGCATTAGTGAGGGGTGAGGGTAGGTTAGAGGGAGGGTGTGCACACACACACGTGCAGAGAAAAAGCACCTATTTACCAACCATGAATCTAAACCATGAATGGATTACAACTTTCAATGTGCTGCATTCTTTCCAAAGACATTCTGGAGAGTTCCACAAATAAATACAAAGAGAACAGGAGAAATTTCATAGTAAAAGCAAACATTGTGAAAATATTTAACTACTTAAAAGGAACTGAAGGGAATAAAAGTTGACAGGGATTTCATGTTGTTACGGTTTGAAGGAATCCCCCAAAGTTCCTATGTTGGAAACTTATTGCCATTGTAACAGTATTAAGTGGAGGACCTTTAAGAGGTGATCAGGTCACAGGGCCAGCCCTCAGGGAGGCAGGACTGCTGTATTGCAGGTTTGGGGTCCTGATAAAGGATGAGTCTGGCTCCATTTCTCTGTCTTGAGCTTGCTGCCGCCTGCGCCACGGGAGGACCAGCACCAGGTGCCGGCACTGTGCTCTCGGACTTCCCAGAGAGCCATGAACTCCATGAGCCACGAGCTTCTGTTCTTTATAAATTACTCAGTCCGCGGTTTTCTGTTACAGCAGCAGAAAACAGACTAAGATACGTGTAAGTACCTGGGTCTGGGGTGAAGTACGCATGTGGCCCGGGAGGCCGGGAGGCCTCCAGCTCTGCTCCGTAAGGTGGCGGGAACTCTCCACAGGGCCGGCTCCAAGGTGTCTTCTCCAGATGGCACCCTCTGCAGCTGCGCCTCCTCGTCTCGCGGCCCTGCTTCCCGGAGACCCCACACTGGTACTGTACCAACTGCGGGCTCAACAGATGTCTGGATTCTATTTTATTAAAATATTGTCAATAAAATATTTCATAAAATATTGTAAAAATTTTATTTCATTAAAAATTACATTTTAAGCTTCTGAATGGCGTATGGTATCTGTTAGACTGAGGGGTTAATCCCATGCTGGGGACACCAGAGTGAATCCACAGTGACTCCTAACAACAGGAGAGCTGGGAACTGGGAACTGGCACCACTCGCCTGCGCAACTCAGGACAAGGCAGCAAGAATCAAGCCGCACGAAGTGGAGCAAAGTCAGACAAAATGATGCACAAAACAGAAGACAGAGTCCAGACAGTCTCAGGTCAAAGGTGCCAAGTAACTAAATGAGGAAAAAGAGTCTTTTCAACAAAAGGCATCAGAACAACTGAATGTACTTCTGTAAATGACAGGCAACAGAACAACTGGATGTACAGTCATTCCTCAGTCCCACAGAGGACTGGTTCCGGGCAACCCCCAGGGATGGCAAGAGTCAAGGACATGCAACTCTCTTACGTGAAACGGTGTATCTGTGTATAATCTGCACGCACCCTCCCATGTACTTTAAGTCATCTCTTGCCTACTTACAATACGATACACAACACAACAGAAATGCTACCGTAGCTGGCCACTGCGGCGCATGCCTGCAGTCCGGGAGGCTCAGGAGGCTTAGACAGGAGGATCGCCTGAACCCAAGAGTTTGAATCCAGCCTGGGCAACACAGCAAGACTCCCTCTCTACAAAAATACAGAATAAATAAATGCTGTGTAAATAGTTATACTGTATTATTTTTTAATTGCTGTATTGTAATTTTTTTTGTTTTTTTCCAAATAGTTTCGATCCATGGTTGGTTGACTCCAGAGATTCAAAACCAGTGGATACAAACAGACAACTGTACATGTAGGGGGATGTCTTGACTCGTTAACTCACAATACACACAAAAGCTGCAAACAGTGAATTGTACACCGAGACACTAAGACTATGGGACAACTGTGAGGAAACACGGGAGAAAATCTTCACGATCACGCGGTGGACAAAGCTCCCTTCACAGGGCACACAAAAGCCCAAACCATCAAAGGAAACCATCAAAAACTGACTGTACTGAAATTAAAACTTGTGCCCTTCAGCCGGGCGCGGTGGCTCACCCTGGAATCCCAGCACTTCGGGAGGCCGAGGCGGGTGGGTCACCTGAGGTCAGGAGTTGGAGACCAGCCTGGCCAACATGGTGAAACCCCGTCTCTACTAAAAATACAAAAATTAGCCGGGTGTGGTGGCGGCGCCTGCAGTCCCAGCTGCTCGGGAAGCTGAGGCAGGAGAATCACTTGAACCCGGGAGGCAAAGGTTGCAGTGAGCCGAGATCGCACCACTGCACTCCAGCCTGGGCGACAGAGCAAAACTCCATCTCAAAATAAACAAAACAAAACACAAAACAAACTTGTGCTCTTCGTAAACTGGACTGTACTGAAATTAAAACTTGTGCTCTTCAAAGCACTGCTCCAAAAATGAAAAGGCAAGCCACAGAAGGGAGGAAACTGGCAGCACTTGTGCCTGAGAAAGGGCTTGTGTCAAAACCACCAAGACCTCTTAGGACTCCATACTAAGAGGAGCAACCCCAGAATAAAGGTGGGCAGACCTGGAGAGAAAAGAAGAGACAGACACGGCCAGTATTTCAACAGCAGCGGGATGCAAATTAAAGCCATACACAGGTACCACAACCCCCTGACAGAGGAGCTAGGATTAAAGGACTCAGCGCCCAGTGCTGGCAAGGACGTGGCTCGGGCACTGCTGCCACAGGGCAGACGTCCTGGCACAGATGAGCCTAAGATTTCAGCCCAAACTCAGGTCTCCACCTGTTGTTTCCATGAAAAGTTCTTAGAAACTCACAATGGAGGTGGAATAAATGAAGCTAAAGTCTATCAGCACGTCCCAGTGGAGGGCGGCACTGCCGGGCGATGGAGCCTCCGTGACACCCGTGTTGGGATCTGAGGGTCTACACGCGGCAGCCTGAGTTCAGGGTTTCCCACAGGCCCCTGCAGCTGCCGCAGACGTCAGCCCCACCTGCCACAGAACCCCAGGCTTCTCGTCTATTGTAGACAGTTTGCCTTTTCCCGTGATCTCAGAAGGACACAATTTAACCCATCATGCAGTATGACTATACTCAAATACGTTAACTTTGTCCTTTTATAAATCTGTAGTCCAAATGGCTGGCATTCGAAAGCACACAAGGACATCATGAAGATCCTACCCTTAAAGGTAAGTCCCACGAAAAGCGCAACTGTGCACTCCAAGGCCAGTGATGACTACATCCCAGAGCCAGCGGCCCCACTGGCCTCCTGGCGGGTGAGCAGCGCACCTTGGCAACCACGAGAGTCGGCCTCGCGCTCCTTCTGGCTGGAGCTCGTGCTCCCGGGAGGTCTGCCGAGATCCCACTCGCACTCTGCAATGAGGTTCAGGACTGCCTCGTCGTCCGCATCTATGACCAGGCTCTGCTTGGCCAAGGCCTCGGTGCACTTAGCTCTGGGGTGGCATGGTCTGTAAGGAAAAGCAAACTCATCAGCATCACTCAAGCCAGCCGTACACTCCAGCCCACACAGACCCCGAGAAGGAAAATACCTGCACGGTCTCCGAGGGGAGCAGTTTGGTGCAACCGTGGGGCGGCGGGTCTTGTTGCTTCCACTGCAGTGATGCTGAAGAGGGACTCACCAAGGACGACTGGTGAGCAACGGCCAGGTCACGTGATAACATGACAACATCCCAGCACTGGACAGAACCCCACCAGGACCGGTCCAAATCCCAGCACTGGACAAAACCCCACCAGGACCGGTCCAAATCCCAGCACTGGACAAACCCCACCAGGACCGGTCCAAATCCCAGCACTGGACAAAACCCCACCAGGACCGGTCCAAATCCCAGCACTGGACAGAACCCCACCAGGACTGGGCCAAATCCCAGCACTGGACAAACCCCACCAGGACCGGTCCAAATCCCAGCACTGGACAGAACACCACCAGGACCGGTCCAAATCCCAGCAATGGACAGAACACCACTAGGATCGGTTCAAAAATTAAAGTTCTGGAAGGTTCTGTTCTGCTACGTCTTGGCAGGTTAAAATTCAAATTAACTTTTCCTAGCACATCCACAAGGAGATACACGTGATCAAGAAAGTTAAGTGTTCCAAATGCCCACTTTCACATTCAGGGAAAACGTTTCCATAATGGCTGAAATCGGAGGTGTGTCACAATACGATGCGCCTTGGCATGGTGACCCTCTATACAGAGGAGAATGTGCTCAAAGGGGACCTTGTTTCCAACGAAGGCAGTTAAGAGATGTCTACACAAAACAAACCCAAGGGCAGTGACCAGGAACGCTGCTTTTGTGAGTGGCTCATGATACGACACCTGGTCCACCCGAGGCGGCCAGTCCCACTCCCCGGGGCCTGCGACTTGAGTTCTCCAGAGCGCTGCACAAAGAAGGGGGCCTGGGTCCTGGGGCCGGGACCTCCCTGAAGCCCGACACTGAGCACAGCTCCGTGGGCGTCCCCCACCTCCTCTGTGTGATACGGACACTGACCCACGTCATCTTGAACTCTCATCTCCGTGATAATTCAGTCTTGAGATGATCAAAGACAGGAACTGTGGACAATCTCAAGTGAGAAAATCCATGACTGAGGCTTCCATGCCAGGACACATGAACATCCACAAAGACGACTCGGAGGCGTGTCAATCAGTAACCCTCGTGCCACTCGGTATGAAGAATATTCTGTTCTCACCATCTAGAGGTTAAAGTCACGTGTGGTACGAAGAGTAATCTTACGTGAAGTGGCGCTCCGTGTCTGCACGCACCCTGAGAAAGCAGGAAAGCGCACCCACACGCTGCCGCTGGTCATGGTCAGCAGCATGAATGGTGGGGAAGACTTTTACTCCCTTTCTTTTCATCAGTTTCTGTGAGGTTTGTGACTTTTACACCAATCAAATACTACTGTAAAGTTTTAGTATAAGTAAATCTGAAGCCAAGTAAAAGACGAATAAGCTATTTTTTGACTAGAATACAGCATTTCCAACCACGCGGAACAAGTGCTTCCTTTATTCCCATGTGTATCACAACAAAAGAAAAAATTTGAAACGATATCGTAAATCAGAATAAAAATGTATTTGGAATCGTGTCAGTAAAAAATGGCAGAGAAAAGAGCTCCAAATTCTAGCCCTCCATAAAAGCAACTATATAAAAGCAAGAAAAGGTATCAGAATGAGCTTTCTTAGAACTCAGAACCCAGCTAGCAACTGTGCAGGAAAACAGCCAGTTTTCCGTACAGACTGTGACTGACACTCTAACCTGCCGCGTCCACTCCCCTCTCCCAGCTCAAGAGTAGCTGTGGAAACACCAGCCTGAGTTCCATGTACAGGTTTAGGAGCCCTAATCCAAAAGTTCAAAATCCACAACACGCAAAGGAAATGTGAACTAAGAAAAAAGAGAGAAGACACGAAGAACCGACAGGAAAGAGGGGTTATCACCACACATCCCGGAGACATTACAAAGGAAACGAAAGAATGTGATGAACATCTGTGCCCACCACCGTGACAACTCAGATGAGGTGGACCAATTCCTCGAAAGAAACAATCTGCCAGAACAGACGTAACTGTAGAGA
This sequence comes from Rhinopithecus bieti, assembly GCF_001698545.2. Taxonomy (NCBI): domain Eukaryota; kingdom Metazoa; phylum Chordata; class Mammalia; order Primates; family Cercopithecidae; genus Rhinopithecus; species Rhinopithecus bieti. Next base: position 55,276 of record NW_016814746.1, on the reverse strand, counting down.
GCTCTGTTAAAGAAATCAAGTCAATAGTTAATAACCTTCCAAAACAGAAAGTACCAGGCCAGATGGGCTCACTGTATAGAAGAAATTATACCAATTCTCCACAGCATCTGCCAGAAGATGGAAGCAGAGAGATGACTTCCTAACTCATTCTGTGTGGTCAGCATGACCCTAAAACCAAAACCAAAGACAATACAAGAAAACCACAGGCCAGTATCTCTCATGAATACAGACGCAAAAATCCTCAACAAAAAAAATCAGCAAACTGAATCCAACAATCCAACAGAATTTCATACCACAGTTAGGCAGGATTTATTCCAGGTATGTATGGCTGGCCCAACATTTAGTCCTCTTTCTCTTACAGATAGGTCTCACTCTGTCACCCAGGTTAGGGTGCAGTGGTGCCATCACAGCTCACTGCAGTCTCAAACTCCCAGGCTCAGGGGGGCTTCCTGCCTCCCGAGTGGCTGGGACTACAGGCACGCACCACCATAACCAGTTAATTTAGAAAAAAAAAAGTTTTCTTACAGACAGAGTCTCGCTATGTTGTCCAGGCTGGTCTCAAACTCTTGGCCTCAAGCAATCCGCCTGCCTTGGCCTCCCGAAGCACTAAGATTACGGGTGTGAGCCACTGTGCCTGGCCCGGTTCAGTGTTTGAAAACCCTTCACGCCACAGGCTGAAGGAGAAAATCACAAGACCACATCATAGATGGAGAAAAAGCATTTGACAAAATCTAACACCCTTTCATGATGAATCCTTTCAGCAAACTGGGAGAAGAAGGGAGGCTTCTCCACATGAAGACAGCACCCATCGTCCACAGCCAGCAGACTCAAGGCTGCGATGGAAACCAGACGTTCCCAGCAGACTCAAGGCTGCGCTGGAAACCAGACGCTCCCAGCAGACTCAAGGCTGCGATGGAAACCAGGTGCTCCCAGCAGACTCAAGGCTGCGCTGGAAACCAGACGCTCCCAGCAGGACTGGGAGCGAGGCAAGGACGCTCCCTCTCACCAGACTTCCCAACATCATGCTGGAAGCCCCAGACAAGGCAGTAAGACAAGAAAAGGAAATAAAAGGTATACAGATTCGGAAGGAAGGAATAAAACTGTTCACAGATGACATGACTTTCTATGTAAAAAATGACAAAGAATCCACAAGAAAACCTCAGGAAACTAACAAGTGATGACAGCCAGCGTGCAGGATTCCAGGTGTCAGGACTGGCGCTGTGCCCCTCCACCCTCCGCCCCAAAGACATGTTGAAGTCCTTAGCCCAGTGCCTCGGAATGCAACCTTTCTTGGAAACAGGGTCTTACAGAGCCAATCAAATTACCATGAGGCCATTAAGGTGGGCCCTGATCCACAATCACTGGTGTCCTTCTAAGAAGGGGAAACCTGGCCCTGTAGAGAGACAGGCACAGAGCAGAGATTCTGTGAAGAGACACAGGGGAAGACAGCTTGTGAGAGCAAGGCTGGAGGGAGGCCCTCCGAGACGGACTACGCCAGCAGCTGCGTAGACCACCAGCAGCCAGGAGGGGCACGGAACAGCTTCTCCCGCACGGCTCGCACGAGCAGAAGGTGCGGGTACTAGAGTACCGCTGTCCAGGCAGCAATTGGTCTGGTGTGAAATGGGGTGGTGCGGGCTGCAGGGTGGGTATCTGAGGGAAGAGGAGATCCCGAGGATGCAGAGCCATTTTGGAGACACTGGAACAGAAGTCAGCAAAGACTGGCCCAAATTGGGCCCCTGCCTGTGCTGTGGGCAGGCATCTTACGGGCACACCATCCTGGCTTCCATACTGCCAATGGCTGCCTCTGCCCTGCAAAGGCAGAGCTAAGAAGATGGGACAGAGGTCACACAGCCTCCAGGGCCCAAAACATTCACACAAAAAGGCTGACTGACCCCTGCACTAAGAGTTTAAAATGAGAGAAAGCATCTCACACAAGAAAAACATGATTTGATTACAAGCTTCAGACAAGACAAACAGCACTCAAGAGAGAGTATAATCCAACCAGTTCCCACGGCGATGCAGACAGAGTCCCCTGATTTCTGCCCCTTGAATCAACCCATACACAAAGCATGAAGTCTCCAGGGTTTTGGGATACACGTAGATACTATCAACCCAACACAGAAATGTAGGCAGCAAGGCTGGGACTGCAAGGGGAAGCAGGCCCGGCTCACACACACGCCCATGGTTCCCGGAGGTGGCCTCACCAGCACCAGCCACGGGGAGGGAGACAGGAGGGCGCATCCCAGAACCATCACAGAAAAGGTGGAGGAGGAAGGAGTCCTCCTCTATCCAGGCAGGTGGGTCCTGCTGAATGTGCTCATGGCCAGAAATGGGATTTGGTTGGATGGACAGCGAAGAAAGTAACTGAAGCAAGAGCTACAAGCAGAGGCGATCACAGACGTGAGAACTGCAGCCCTGGGAAGAGGGACATGACAAGCCCTTTCCTGGGTTGATTTTACACATATTACCTTCATCAACAGTTTCAATATTAGAAATAACTTCCAGGAATGCGGAGAACGGGAAAGAGGCCCCGTCCCACCAACCACTGAGTCCCCGCCGGCCGGGCTCTGCTTTCCTCCCTCCTGGCGTCCACCCCTGGAGGACTGGCACACAGCGAACGACGTTCAGTTAATCCTCCTGACAGCAGGCCCGTCAGAAACACTCTGGGCATCCATAGCACTTCTGTTCATACCTGCCCTCTTTCAAAGAAGCTGGGACGCTCTCTTTTGAGTCGAGTGAGTCCTCTGATGCAAAATGTAGTTGGGAAGCCTTCCGCTCGCTCTCTCTCACGGGGCGATCGTCTAGAAGAAAAGGCCACAGAAAACTGCGCAGGTGGCAAGCGGTGGGCGGCTGTGTCCACCCTGGGGCATCTGCACAGGGCAGGGTGTCCATCCCCTCAGGGCCAGCCCTGCTCCCGCTGACCTAGTACAGGAATGCTGGGCTCTGGTGGTCCCACAGCTTCCCGGAGATGCCCAGTGTGATGCCGAGGTCGCCTGTCCCTCAGAGCTCACTGCTGCTCACAGGAGCAGCCGCACACGGATGAGGCTCACACACACACACACTCACACTCATACATACACACGCACACATACACACGCATACACACACATACACACGCATACACACATACACATGCATACACGCATACACACGCATACACGCATACACACATACACACGCATACACACACACATACACACGCATACACACACGCATACACATGCATACACACATACACACGCATACACACATACACACGCATACACACACACGCATACACACACACACATACACACACCCTTTCTCTAAAGTGTACAATGGGTGTGAGGTGGGATTCTCAAGTCACACTCGGGTAACCCAGAGAAGCCTCCAGGGAGGGAGGCTGCCCGGCGCGTGAGGCTGCAACTTCCAGGGGGCCTTTAGGGTCTGTGCTTAGGGCTGGACCTCAGGGACACATATGCCCGGGGCCATCAGGCTCCCACCCAGAACTCCTGGAGCTTTCTTATGTAAATCCCTGGAGATAAGAAGGTCCCCGGGCCTCCAACCTCAGCGCTCTGGAACTTGCAACACATCTTAGCCCCCACTCGTAATGTTAAATCTGTGACAAGTTCCCAGCTGCCTCCATTGAGCCTAGAGCACACCTCGAAAACTACATAATTACAGTAAGAAATGAGTAACAGCACAACATAATGTGCAAAGCAGAAAAACAGAGGAGTTCTGAAAATCACACAAAGGTGCCAAGTCAGAGGCCTCTGCAACCTGGGGCGCTCTCCACCCAGCATACATGACGCCCCCAGGAGACACGGGGGCCAGGAGACCTGCCCTCCTGCAACCTTTCCACCCCGGCCTTCACCCGCCCCGCACTAACGACGCACAGCTCTCTGCCCACCAAGACTTCGCTTCACTTCTGAGTCAGTTCCAAATCCCGCACTCCAAGAATATTTCTCTGGACTGTTGTATAAATTCTAAGGCGGCATGTCTGAAGCCAAATGCAAACTCACCTCCACCCCAAAGCCACCCTCTCCTGCCGGCGCAGTCTCCCCAAACGCTGCCTCCACCCTACACGCAGGCCCTTGCTATCTGCCTCCTCCACCACCAGGGCCTTTCCACGAGGAGCCAAGGACCGAGCCCTGTCTGGGAGGCACCGTGCGGGGAGGGAGGCACCATGCAGGGCGGGAGGCACCGTGCGGGGCGGGAGGCACCATGCGGGGCAGCAGGCACCGTGCGGGGCAGCAGGCCGTCCCGGGGCCCAGCACCTCCGGGTTCCCGCAGCGCCTCTGACTGCCAGCATCACTGCTGGAAGCATCTGTCACGTGCGGGAAGACTGTTGTGTTCCTTCTCTGCAGAAACACTAAGATTCTGAATCTAAAACCTGGATGACAGAGGCGATGATTTAGAACTGAAGATTCCAAAAATCATCCAGAGTAAGGACAGCAGCTTCTGAAACAGCCAAACTCAAGTGTTTATGAGTCACTTGGTTAACCAGCCAAATAAACGCCAAAAAACAGGCGCTCTTCCCCCGACCTCTCCCAATTACACTGTGTCCACCGTGAATCCTCTCCCAATCACACTGTGTCTCGGGGGGTCCACTGTCCACTGTGAACGCCTCTCCCAATCACACTGTGTCTCGGGGGGTCCACTGTCCACTGTGAACGCCTCTCCCAATCACACTGTGTCTCGGGGGGTCCACTGTCCACTGTGAACGCCTCTCCCAATCACACCGTGTCTCAGGGGGGTCCACCGTGAATCCTCTCACAATTAAACAGTGAAATCCTCACTGGGTTTGGAAACAGACAGTGTGTCTTGGGGTGTCCACTGTCCCAGTCAGAAGAGTGTCACGGCCCCGTCCCAGTCAGAAGAGTGTCAGGCAGCAGAGCCAGGCTCTCAGGCGCCCGCACCATGCATGTGCCACACGCTCCCAAGGAGGTGCTCCTCGCTGCCAAGAGCTGCAGCACAGAGCTCTATCCACACTGGAAGGCCAGCAGCAGGGCCTGTCCAGGGCCCAGCACTGGCCACATAAGCGGGTGAGCCAGGTTCTTCCCTGACAGTGATGCTGGGAGCTAGGTCTCACTTTGACCACAGAGATGCCCTGAGCGCCTCCCAGCCCTTGCAGAGCAGCAAACGCACCCCCAGTCACTGGCCTCCCATCCGATGCTCCTTCCACTGCCAACTGCCAGCCCCCAGTGCCCAGGGTAGCTGAGCTCCTGCAGAAGCAAAGTCCACCAGGACCCAGGGCTACTGTCAGCTCCTCGAGTCACTTTTAGAAGGTCAGAGAAAAATTGTTTTGATCATTAGTTACTAAAATATGGTCAAACTGTGGCAGACTGGGGCATTCTCACAAGAGGACTCCTTTAAACAAATTTCAATCCATACCACTAACCTACACTGTCACCTAACAAGGAACAGAGGGTGTGTGTGCCGCATGCTGACAGACAGCTCTTTCCAGCACCTCCAGAAACTTCTCCAAGTAGCAAAGCAATGCCGTGTAAAATGTTAGAATTTGGCCAGCCTCAGTGGCCCAAGCCTGTAATCCCAGCACTTTGGGAGGCCAGGGTAGGCGGATCACTTCAAACCAGGAGTTTGAAACCAGCCTGGCCAACATGGCAAAACCCCATCTCTAGTAAAAAGACAAAAATTAGCAGGGCATGGTGGCACACACCTGTAATCCCAGCTACTTGGGAGGCTGAGGCAGGAGTATTGCTTGAGGCGGAGATTGCAATGAGCTGAGATCACGCCACAGAACTCTAGTCTGGGCAATGAAGCGAGACTATGTCTCAAAAATAACATAAAATAAAATGTGAGAATTCCATTTACAAACACGTGTGATCACGTCACCGTCAAGACACCACAGGCCAGTCCTCCCTGTGATGAGGTGACATGGCACCACACGGGCTCCACGGTGGCCAAAGACGGCCTACCCAGTCTGACTGAGGCGCTCAGGCGCTCCTCCACCTGTTTTCCCACCTCCTGTGTGCAGCTTCACTGACATCACACGGACTTCATGGGGCTGACAGGGTGAGGTCTGCTGGGTGTTCATCTGGTGGATGGCAAAACCCCACTGGCCCTCAGTCCCGATGCGCACGACGGACAGTACCCAGGGGCCGGGCACATCACCCACCGATGTGCTTCAGCTGCGGGGCCTCCTTCAGCTGCTGTTGACTTGAAATTGACATAAGAATCTCAGTTCTCTAGAAGAACCTGAGCGCTCCCCACGGCCGTGGAAAACAGCCTGTTCAGGGCACTCGCAGTGGGGGAAAGTGTTCTGTCCTCTGTGATTCTGTTGGTCTTTTTTTCTAACAAGATAGTCGGGACTCTGTGATTCTTTTGTTTTTGATAGGGTTCTAGGTTCAGAAGGAGGGGCAGGTTTTGAACAGCAGGGCATGGTAGGTCTAACCCTAACAACAGAAATAACCAGTGAGCGTTTATAGGCCCCTGGCCATGCCGGGCAGTCTGGGAGCTTACAGATATTAACTCAGGTCTCCCCACCACGACATGCCCACACGGCATTCTTATCCCCCATTTCACACAGGAGGACTGAGGTAACCCTGCATCCTCTTCTTCCCCCATGGACTCTGGAGTGTGCCTCCGGGCTGAGGCCCCAGCTCTCTCTCCTGGATCTGTGACTCGGGGTAGGGTCAGCAGAGACACCACCAGGTGCTCACAGCAACAGCAACAATACCTCCGGGGAGACAGGAGGCAGATGGGAAGGTGACCTGCAGCTGCCCCAACCCAGAGACCCTCCCTACTGGGCACAGCTGTGGGGGCCCTGGAAGTTCTGCCTACAAGACTGTCATGGAAACCCTTTTCTTTCAGGTTCCCTCCCAACCCTGTCCTAGTGGCAGGTGTGGGGGACAATGAGCTGCTTGTCCTGTGTGCTTCCAAGTGGGGCAGAACCAGGCAGCGTCCTGCTGTTTAGCTGCACCTGAGGTGATGCCTGGCGGCTATGCGAGGAAACAGGACAGGAGATGTTCGGGAACGTGCCCAAGTCCAACAGCCATGAGGCGGAGCGCCGGAACAGGACAGAGCAGCCTGGTCCAGGGCTGTGCTCCCACGGCCCCAGCCCTGCGCCTTCCCAGGCTGCTCCCCTTCCAGTCCTGTCCTGTCCAGACACAAGGCCACTAAAGCTGTGTGTCTGCAGGAACTCAAGCCATCAACGTAGAAAACCAACTCCTGGTTCCAGGAGGAATCAAGCACGTGACGTTGAGCACACAGACACCCACCACGACTCCCACACCCTGAGGGGCAAAAGCATGGACGTGGCCCTGCCCAACGCCTACCCAGCTGCCGGAGCTTGGGGAGCAGGTGCACAACAAAAAGGCGGTAGTCAGGCTCGACCTTCACCACGGGGTTCAGCCGGAAGTCCACGTCCATGAGCTCGGTTAAGGCGTGGAGCCGAAACACCTCTGCCAAAGAGGAGATGCAGTTGTAGTAGAGATTGAGACTCTCCAGTGCGGTCAGGTACTGAATGCCCTGTCAAGAGGAAAACACAGTGAATTCGTTCACACTTTAAAAAAGAAACACGCAGTGAAATCAGCCAGCAACACACACTGACCAACAAACTTCATAAACGCATTTGCAATAAACACACGTCGTTACCAGGAAAAGTAGAAAAATGAAGCATGTTCTCATCTATGAAGTTCTTTGGGCCTCACGTGGTGAGATGACCGTTTAGGGAAGCCACATGTGCCGTGGTGTGATGCAACCAAGCACAGCTAATATCTACTGAGGCCACAGTGTGCACCAAGCTGAGTGATTTACACATACAATTTCATTTAATCCACACGCCGCTCTACAGGGTGAGAACTGTCAGGGTCTGCCCTTCACAGATGAGAAAGCTGAGGTCTGGGAAGGGGGAAAGATGAAGCAGCACTGGGTGCAGCCTGGGCTGGGTCCGCATCTGACTTGGAGCAGCCTCCCAAACTGGTGTCAGACGCGGCCTCCATAATGCTCAGGCACCAGGCTCGGGGCAGGCGTATCCCACGGTTCTGTCAGGGCCAATCAGGCTATGCAGATGCGGCCTCCATAATGCTCAGGCACCAGGCTCGGGGCAAGTGCATCCCACGGTTCTGTCAGAGCCAATCAGGCCATGGCAGGTGTGCACAGCTCCCCTCACCACCACCTAGGCGTCTCCCTCCAGGGTGACCCTGCCAGGGGCCCAGAGGCAGCCCCAGGCCCACTGTGCTGCCACTCAGTAGTCTCTGGGGTCTCATTTCATTTCCTTTAAAGATATAACCATCATCATCAGAGGGCTACAACACAACGTAACGTGATGTGTATGAAATGTAGCCCACGGTAAACACAAAAAAACACTACCCAAAGTGTACAGTTTACAGGTGTAAGCAGAGGGTTACAAAACACACGCCGTTTCTGCTGCGAATGGACTTTCCACTGATGTTGATAGCAATAAATTTTCTTTTAAGAAAGAGACCTAAAACTTACCTCCAGACTAACCAAGGAGTTGCGTGAGAGATCCAAAGATTTCAGACCTGTTAAACTCATCAGAGAATGTCCCAGGTGGGTAATCTTCTCTTGGTAAGTTCCAGGAATAGACAATGACTGAAGCTCAGCTAAGAATTAAAAAAAAAATTATGAGATTTTAATCTTTTCTTTTGAAAACAATTATTATAATAAAGGTCAAGTTCTTGGTGTTTGGATATAGAGTAGATACTGACACAGATTCTTGGTTTAATTCAACTTTACTCAGGCTCCTGAATCTTCTCCTCGGCCATCTGCGCCCTTCCTTGTAAAGTCCAGTTTAGTGTGGCCAAAACCCCCACCCTCAATATCTGCTCAGGTTCCCTATCCCCAGATCCCACAGGGGCTGTCTGGTCACCCTGGCCTCTCTTTCACAAGAATCCTGTTCAGTAGGTTTAACCCAAATCCCCTTACTCCTCATGTGTCCTCTCAGTCATTTTCCATCCACTGCCCCTGCCCTCATCCTCGGCTATAAACTCCCCCTGGCCCCTGCTGTACTTGGAGCTGAGCTCCATCTCTCTCCCCCACTGCAAAATCCCAGCACTGTGACCCCAGGCCCACCTCGATGGCTCTGAATAAAGCCTTCCTCACCGTGCCTGACAAGGGTCATTCAAAACATTTCTTCCTCTAACAGTACACGTAAAAAGACTGAGAGACAAATGTTAACACGTGTCCTATTGTGGAATAAATCCCTTTACTTTCCCTCTTACACACTTCTGTATTTTCAGCTTTTCTTAGAGAGATATATATCCTCGTAATCTGAAAAAGGCACCTAGAACCCAGTACAACTCCTTTGGAGTTGGACTATCAGCACTGACGAGCAAGGAATGTACCTGAAGTTTCAGCTTATGTTTATCTCTGCAGTACCTCCAGGCCCACATGCTTCTTCCCACCTTTACTGCCTCCCAAAGCATCTCTCCCCAGGAACACCCCTCTAATTCATCTCCCGCCTCCACTTCTGGCTGCTCAATTCTGTCACGCCTTGCAGCCATCACCGTCCGAAACCCACTAGTCGGGTAACCTGTCTGCTGTCCTCCTCTTACACCTGTGGTCGGGCTGTGCAAGCTCCGTGCACCCTGCATGCTTCTGCAACGTGCACTCATAAGTAGTCATTAGATCAACGTTAACTACAAGATGAAAGTTTCCATAATCAAAAAGACAGTTTAGATCTGAATACATCAATACTTTCCCAGGAACATTTATGTTTTAGAATACGTTTTGCGTTTTTTGTTTTTGTTTTGAGATGGAGTCTTACTCTGTTGCCCAGGCTGGAGTGCAGTGGTGCGACCTCGGCTCACTGCAACCACCATCTCCTGGGTTCAAGTGATTCTCCTGCCTCAGCCTCCTGAATAGCTAGGATCACAGGGACGTGCCACCACATCCCGCTAATGTGTGTATTTTTAGTAGAGATGGTGTTTCTACTAAAACCCCATGTTTCCCTGTTTCCTCACATAGCCCTTGGGCATCATCTCAGATGCAGCTAAACAGCAGGACGCTGCCTGGTTCTGCCCCACTTGCAGGCACACAGAACAAGCAGCTCATTGTCCCCCACACCCTGCCACCGGGACAGGGTCAGGAGAGGACAAGGTACAGTGACTTTTGGCTCATGTTCCTGAAAGAAAAGGGTTCCGTGACAGTCTTGTGGTTTCCTGACCATGTTGGCCAGGCTGGTCTCGAACTCCTGACCTCCAGTGATCCATCCGCCTCAGCCTCCCAAAGTGCTGGGACTACAGGCATGAGCCACTACGCCCAACCAGAATGTTCTGATTAAGTTTACAATTTGGTTTGAGCTCTTCCAGTTCCAGGCAAGACGGAGGGGACAGATTTCACCCTGCTCCTCCCGCATATTAGACCCACCGCCCTGGAGGAAAATATATGGAACAAGCATTGGGGACTGCAATGAACAGAAGCCAACCGGCTAGGGGCCTCGGCACTCGAGAGGTAACCCAGCACTGAGGCCCTGGGTTGACTCTGGCGTTTTGTTTATGCTTGTTTACTACACATCTCACTTCGGGTGCCACAGAAGCTGGCAGCCCAGAAACACCAAAAGACCAAAAACCGTAAGGCTGCTCTCGATGGCCAAAGGACCAGGAGGGGCCTTGCAGGACAGACTCTCTTCACATCATCAGCCCTCCTGCAAGCAAACCACACACACACACACATACACACCCCTCGTCCACCTGGCACCAGGAGGGGCCTTGCAGGACAGACTCTCTTCATATCATCAGCCCTCCTGCAAGCAAACCCACACACACATACACAACCACACACACACACAAACACCCCTCATCCACCTGGCCTTGCATAGCAGCCAGCACCGGGGTGTGAGAATGGATCCTGACTGCTGTCCCGGCTGGCTAGAACGAGGTGGTGCCCTTCACCCTCCCAGCCAGTAGGGTCCGCCACAGCCTGTGGGTGAGGCAGGAGCCCCATGACTGTCCCGGCGATGAGGCTGCACCCAGCAGGCTCCAGTGAGGCATCTTCTCAAGTAATGGGATTTAAACAGGAAGCAGAGCCTCATGACATCATACTCAGCACGTCCACAATACGATAAAAAATGACCAAGAACCAGAAAAATGGCAATTTGAATGAGAAAACACAGTCAATCAACAGATACCACCAAGAGAGAACACAGAAGTCAGGTCTAACAAGGATTTTAAAGTGACTGTCATAAAAAATACTTCAAAGAGCAATTACAAACACTTGAGACAAAGGAAAAACTAGTCTTAGCAAAGAAACAGAAGATATACAGAAGAAACAAATAGAAATTTCAAAGAAAAATACAATAACAAAAAATCACAAGAGCAGTTTAATAGCAAAATGGAGATGACAGATGAAAACCGTAAAACTGTAAAGAAGGCCGGGCACAGTGGCTCACGCCTGTAATCCCAGCACTTCGGGAGGCAGAGGCACGCGGATCACAAGGTCAGGAGATCGAGACCATCCTGGCTAACACGGTGAAACCCCATCTCTACTAAAAAAATACAAAAAATTAGCTGTGCATCGTGGCGGGCGCCTGTAGTCCCAGCTACTTGGGAGGCTGAGGCAGGAGAATGGCGGGAACCCGGGAGGCGGAGCTTGCAGTGAGCTAAGATCGCGTCACTGCACTCCAGACTGGGAGAGAGAGCGAGACTCCGTCTCAAAAAAGAAAAAAAAAAAAACTCTAAAGAAAAACTAAGAGAACCTGTCACAAGCAGACCTGTCGTAAGACAATCTCTGAACACAGTTTTTCAAATATAAAGGAAAGACAAAAGAAAGAAACCTAGAGCATCGTGGAATGAAGAAAAAATAACGGAACAGAGAAACATACAGATAAATGCGTTTCCTCCTGAGTTACTGAAAAGGTGTTTTTTAAAAAATCATAATAATATGGTTCTCAAGGTATGCAGAGAAAATACTTAAGACAACTAAATTGTAAAGGGGAGAGGATAGAGACCTAAATGGTGATAAAGTTTCTATATTTCACTCAGGAGTGGTAAAATGTCTGTACAAGTAAACTGTGTTGAATTACATAAGTACATTGTAATTTGTGTAGGCACCACTATGAAAACCATACAAGGAGACATACACCAAAACATAACTGATAAATCAAAATAAGATACTAAAAACATTCGAGTAAGTCACAGGAGGCAGGAAAAGGGACACAGAAGGAAAAAACACAGGAAACAATCAAAAAACAATAAAATGGCACACTTAAGTTCTAATATTTAACAATTATATTAAATGTAAATGGCCTAAAACACTACTACAAGACAGAGATTAGCAGAGTGAATAAAAATAATGAACCAGAAAACTAATTTCAAATATAAAGATACAGGTAGGTTAAAAGTTCAAAGTAAATGGATAGGAAAAGATATGCCATGCAAAAACCAATCAAAAGAAGCTACAGTAGCTACAGTAATATCAAATAAGGCAGATGTCTCAACAAACAAAATGACCAGGAAAAAAGAGGAACAAGAGCCAGGCACGGCGGCTCACACTTGTAATCCCAGCACTTCGGGAGCCCAGCGGATCACCTGAGGTCAGGAGTTCGAGACCAGCCTGGCCAACATGGTGAAACCCTGTCTCTACTAAAAATACAAAAATTAGCCGGGCATGGTGGCAGGTGCCTGTAATCTCAGCTACTGGGGAAGCTGAGGCAGGAGAATTGTGTGAACCTGGGAGGCAGAGGTTGTAGTCACCCAAAATCGTTCCACTGCACTCCAGCCTGGGCAACAAGAAGGAAACTCTGTCTCAAAAAAAAAAAAAAAAAAAAACCGGGGAAGACTACATATACTAAAAGGGTCAGTCCACTAAGAAGATATAAAAATCCTAGATATTCAATTCAACAAATAACAGGGCTTCAAAACATATAAAGTGAAAAAAGAAATAGACAAATCCACAATTACAGTTAAGGGTTCAAGACCCCTCTCTCAGTCATTAATAGAGTCACTAGACAGAAAATCAGCAAGGATACAGAAGAATTGAACAACACCATCAACAAACAAGATCTAATTGATATTTATGTACTTACATAACAGTCCACTCAACAACAGAATACACACACATTCAAGTGCACCTGGAACATTCAACAATATAGACCAGATGCTGGATCATAAAACAAACCCTGACAAATTTAAAAGAATTAAAATCATACAGATTATGTTCTAGCCATAATGTAATCACACAGAAAAATAACAGGAAAATCTCCAAACACATGGAACCTTAAAACATACTCCTTAAAATCCACAGGTCAGGCCGGGCACAGTGGCTCACATCTGTAATCCCAGCACTTTGGGAGGCAGAGGCGGGTGGATCACAAGGTCAGGAGATTGAGACCATCCTGGCTAACACAGTGAAACCCCGTCTCTACTAAAAAATACAAAAAAAAAAAAAAAAAAAAAAATTAACCAGGCGTGGTGGCGAGCACCTGTAGTCTCAGCTACTCAGGAGGCTGAGGCAGAAGAATGGCGTAAACATGGGAGGCAAAGCTGTCAGTGAGCCAAGATTGTGCCACTGCACTCCAGACTGGGTGACAGAGCAAGACTCTGTATAAAAATAAATAAATAAGTAAATAAATAAAACCACATGTCAAACAGGAAGTATCGAGGGAAATTCTTAAAATACGCTGAACTGGATGAAAATTAAAATACAACATAACAAAATTTGTGGATACAGCTAAAGTAGTGCTTAGAGGGAAACTTGTAGCACTATTTGTAATAGAAAATAAGAAAGTCTCCAATCAATCATCTACATTTTTGCCTCAAGAATCTAGAAAAAGTATAAAATAAATGCAAAGCAAGCAGAAAGAACGAAATTTAAAAAATCAGAAACCACTGCCTCAGGATCACGTGGACTTTGTCACGATGTTACTGTTCCCCTTAACTACTCTACAGAGAACTACTCTACGGATTATTGGACATTATAAAACGTTGTTTTCCATTTGAGATATTCTTTGAGGACCTGGGGACTGATGCCAGTTGGTCTAAAGGACCCCACAAGCAGATTCACCAAATAATGCAATTTCCACACCCTGATAATTCCATGGCCCTTACCTCGACCAACTGACATCATCAATTTTCCAGCCCCTCACAATCCTGTTCCTTTCAAGACCCCAGCTCAGGCTGGGCATGGTGGCTCATGCCTGTAATCCCAGCACTTTGGGAAGCCAAGGTAGGCGGATCACCTGAGATCAGGAGCTCAAGACCAGCCTGGCCAACGTGGTGAAACACTGTCTCCACTAAATATACAAAAAATTAGCCGGGCTTGGTGGCGTGCACTTGTAATCCCAGCTACTCAGGAGGCTGAGGCAGGAGAATCACTTGAACCTGGGAGGTGGAGGTTGCAGTGAGCTGAGATTATGCAACTGCACTCCAGCCTGGACAACAGAGTGAGACTCCGTCTCAAATAAAAAAACAAAAAACCCAGCTCAGATCTCCTTGGGGAGATGGATTGAGGCCTCCTTCCACCTCCCTGATGGGCTCCTGCCAGCATTAAACTCTCTGCTGCAAACCCTGCTGTCTCAGCGTATTGGCCTGTGGCCCCACAGTACCTGACTGAACCTGTAGGTCCAGTAACACCTGCAAACCACACACAGACATTAACAGGCTAAGAACAGAACCCCAGGAACAACTCTACACACACACTCCACAAGTTAGCTCAAATAAGCCAACTCCGCAAAACCCCACACAGCCAAGACTCAAGGTGAACTGATAATATGAACGGTTCTCTGACAACCAGAGATACAGAATTGGTCACTTAAAAGCTTCAAAAACAGAAATTGACCTGTCCATATGGTTTCACTGGAAAATTCCACAAAACATTCAAACAATGAGCACAAACTCTACAGAACCTCTTCTAAATATGAGAAGGCAACACTTCTCAACAGTTTATGAGCTCGGCTTCCCCTGACGCCAAAACCAGACAAAAACAGGCCAAAAATAAGGAAACCGGCCACCAACATCCTCAAGAAGGCCAAGCCCAACAATCAGCATAGAGTGGGCCCAGGAGAACCAGGGAGAGGGGTCCCCAGCGGGAGGGCGGGCCGCGCTCCTGGAGAGCAAGGCTGGCTCTCTCTCCTCGGCGGATATAACCCCCAGTCCCTGTACCACAATGACCCGACAGACAGGCAGGAGCCGCGACTGCGGGACCGGAACGCGGGCAGGGGCTGCACCTCTGCACGAGGGGCGGGGTCCTCACCTGGGCACGCGCGCCCCGCCCGCCCGAGACCGTTCCGGACGCCCACGGCGCCTGCGCAGAGGGGCCCCACCTGCCCACGGTCCGCCGCCCAGGCAACCAGGCGCGGCCGCCCCGGGAAGCTCGGCACCCACCCCCCGCCACCCTCACGCTTGCACCCCCGCCCGCC
>NW_016814746.1:0-39696 GCF_001698545.2 Rhinopithecus bieti | reverse complement strand
GAGGGGCCGGGATAGGGGCGGGACCTGCGTGGGCGGAACCAAGAGCCTGGCCGGGGGGTCTCCTGAATGGCGGTTCTGCCAGGCACTGGCTCCGCCACCCCAGCCCCCGCCCCAGATGGCGCCCCGTCTAGGCTTCCCTGGGCGCGGCCGCCTTCTAGACCGGGGTCCTTGACACACGCCGTGTCCTCCCGGGGAAAGCCCGAGTAGGCGCAGTGGAATCGCGGCTGCTGGTGCGCGTGGGGACCGTTCCCCATCCACACTCCGCTCCCACCCTGAACCCCGCGCCCGGGGGATCCCCGACTCTCCTAGACTCCCCGCCACCCGACCCCCACGCGGGGACCCCTCCAGACCCCCCAGTACCCGCCCGGGGCCTGTCTGCTGCACCTCCCGTCCAGCCCCGGGCCTCCCAGAGGTGGGCGGGAGCTGAACTTCTCCCCAGCCAGTCACTCCCCACTGCCGGTCCTTCTCCACCCCAGAACCTCCAGAAATGTCACCGTCCCAGCACTGTGGCTCACGGCTGACCGCGCCCTGGAGGGTCTCCCTGTGTTTATCCCTGCGAGGTCCTTCTACAGAGCTTTCAAGGAAGACAGAGTTCAGCCTGTTCATTGGGAAGACTTTAATCCCACTCAGGACATCTACTGTGTCACTGTACCACTGTGGCCCAGCGCCTCGTGGAGTGAGTCCAAAGCCCTAGGGGTGTCCCCTCCCTGCCTTTCTCCTGGTGTCTAGGGGGCACCCAGAAACCCTCACCTCAGATTAGACCAGCTTGTTGGCAACGTCCCTGGTATTTCACAGCCTGGGGAGTGATATACAAGGCAGGGTAGTGGGGGGTACGTATGGTGGTAGTAGACGAGGGTATACACACAGGGTGTACACAGGGAGTGTGTAGGGATATGTGCAGAGGGTGTACACGGGTGTGTGTGCACAGAGTGTGTATAGAGAGGGTGTGTGCAGGGACTGTACACTGGGTTGTGTGCAAATGGTGTAGGGGAGTGTGTAGGGGGTGTGTGCAGGGAGTATGTGTGGATGGTGTAGGGGAGTGTGTAGGGGGTGTGTGCAGAGGTTGTACACGGGGTGTGCAGTAAGTGTACTCAGAATGTGTGCAGGGAGTGTGTGGATGGTGTAGGGGAGTGTGTAGGTGTGTGTGGATGGCTTGGGGAGTGTGTAGCGGGTGTGTGCAGAGGTACACAGGGTGTGCAGTAGGTGTACTCAGAATGTGTGCAGGGAGTGTGTGTGGTGTAGGGGAGTGTGTAGGGGGTATGTACAGAGGTTGTACACGGGGTGTGCAGTAGGTGTACTCAGAATGTGTGCAGGGAGTGTGTGCAGAAGGTGTACATAGGGTGTACGCAGGAGGAGTGTGCAGAGGGTGTACATGTAGGGGTGTGTGCAGAGTATACACAAGGAGTGTGTGCAGAGGATGCACACAGGGTCTGTGCAGGGAGTATGTGCAGGGGTACATAGGGAGTATGCAAGGGGTATATACAGGGTGTATGTGGAGGGGGTGTGTACAGAGAGTGTGTGCAGGGACTGTGTGTGGGGGGTTGTGCAACAGTGTGTGCAGGAGGTGTGTGCAGGGGGTATACACAGGGTGTGTGCAGGAGATGTGTGCATAGGTGTGTGCAGGGGTATACATGGTGTGTGAAGGTGTGTATGGAAGTGTGTGCAGGGAGTATACACAGGGTGTGTGTAGGAGGTGTCTGCAGAGGTGTGTGCAGGAGGTGTGTGCAGGGGATATGTGCAGGGAGCGTACACAGACTGTGTGCAGAGGCTATGTGCAGAGAGAGTGTGTGCAGAGGTGTGTGCAGGGGTATACACAGGATTGTGCAAGAGGCGTGTGCAGGAGGTGTGTGCAGGGGATATGTGCAGGAGTGTACACAGGCTGTGAGTAGAGGTTATGTGCAGGGGAGTGTGTACAGAGGTGTGTGCAGGGGTGTACACAGTGGGTGGTGGCAGACAGTGGATGCAAGGCTGCATCTGCTCAGCCCAGGACATTCTCTTGGTCCAGTGGTGTTAAAGCACATTTGGCCAGATTGCCTTCATCAGATATTTGACAAGCTGCAAACCCGAGGGCATGCTGGTGTCCGAGAGTGTCTCTGTGCTGACCTCAGTATATGCAGCAAGAGCCAAGGCACGGCGGCCTGGCCCATCTCAGGCAGGTGCTCTGTGGGAGGATGGCTGTCTCCATGGACAATCCAGGGAGGTCAGCAAGGAGGAGCCCTGAGTTGGACTCGAGAGCTGTGGGAGCTGATGGCCCTCCTGGTGTCTGCCACAGCCCTTAGGTTGTGGGACACACAGCGTCATATTTAATCACCATTCATGGGGCCTGCTGAGCACTCAGCATTCCTGAGTGCAGATTGTCACACAACTTTCCAAAATTGCAAACCCAGATATGGCTCCATGACCCCTCCTGCAAGACTGTGAAGGAGTTCAGGGCACAGCTGAGCCCTCACACCCCAGCCCCATCACTGCTCCTGGTGTGCACTGAGTGGAACTCTGTCCAGCCAGGAGACAGAGAATAGTGGACAGCATCCCGGCTCTTCAGAAGTATACAGCGGCAAACTAAAGGCCTCATGGACCCTCACTCAACAGCAGTGGATTTTCAGGGCATAATACAGGCCCCAAACACTGAGCCTCTTCCTCCTGGGCAGGTACCTGGCTGGCCAGACAGGGCAGGGCAGGGGTGAGTGGGACCTCAGTGGGCAGCTGGTCCAGGACAGAACCACACAGGGATGTGATGGAAGTGCCGATGGGAACTTTGAAAACAATGCCTCTGCTCACCAAAGTATCCCAGCTTCACTGTAGAAAATATAGACACTACAGGCCGGGCGTTGTGGCTCACGCCTGTAATCCCAGCACTTTGGGAGGCCGAGGTGGGCGGATCACGAGGTCAGGAGATCGAGACCATCCTGGCTAATACAGTGAAACCCCATCTCTACTAAAATACAAAAAAGTAGCCAGGCGTGGTGGCAGGCACCTGTAGTCCCAGCTATTCGGGAGGCTGAGGCAGGAGAATGGCGGGAACCCGGGAGGTGGAGCTTGCAGTGAGCCGAGATCGGGCCACTGCATTCCAGCCTGGGCAACAGAGCGAGACTCCGTGTCAAGAAAAGAAAGAAAAGAAAATATAGACACTACAGAAGGGCACCAAGATTCGATATGCTGCCCTACTGAGTTAACTCACACTAACATGCCCACATGTATCCTGCAGGTGTTTCTCAAGCCTGTGCGTATTGACAGTCATGAGGTTATGCTAAGCATTGCCCTATGTATCTGCCACTATGTAGTCTTTAACATTGTTTATTAAACACTTTTAATGGTCACGTTAGATCATAAACCAAACCCAACTTTATTATCCTGTCTTCTGCGGCTGAACGTTGTGTCTGTCTCTACTTCCTCACGGTGCTCACCTTGATTGGCAACATCGTGAAGATCCATGGAGGCATGGGAGCCTTCTGGCCTGGAGTGGGGCTGCAAAAGCAGAGAGCCATGGAGAAGCCTGGAAAGCAGAGGCAGGGGCTGAGGTAGCTGGGCTGGGCCCCATCAGCCTCATGGCAGCAGCACCTGCACAGGCCTGAGGTCCCCAGCAGCAGGGATGCTGTCTGTGGGCCCAGGGCTCCTCCACGGCTTTGGGGCTTCCTGCCAGAGGAGGGGCTAGTTCTCCTAGGACGGGCCCCAAGACAGGAGTCCCCAGACATGGGCACGCCTCACCTCGGGTAGGGCCGCAACGCTTCAGCGGGTCTCGCTGGCATCCCTAAACCTAGACCAGAGGAAAGTGCATTGTGCCATGATCACCATGACCCCTCCCCTTCCCAGCACACGCTCCCATGATGCACCATGATCACAATGACCCCATGGGCTACCTGCCACTTCCAAGGACTAATGGAGGCCTCTGTCCCCAGGTTCTATCCCGGGTTCCTCACAGGGCACCAGCCCTCAGGCCCAGTTAAAGTCTGGAGCAGCTCTTTAGGCCCACAGGCTCAGGCTGCTGTGGTAGGACCCAGGCGGGAGAGGCTCTCGGTGTGCTGTCTCCCCGACAGGTGCCCCTCCATAGCTTTCTAGAACATTCCAGGGAGGCTCCAGGCCCTGAGCCTCAATCCTCAAGCCTGTGGGTCCCAGACTGCAGGCTCAGTGGGCCCTACAGAGACCAGGCCAGCGGAAGGAAACAGGGAGACCCACGTGGTCAGAGAGGAGGGCTGGAGGTGCAGCCTGAGGGGCCTCCGATCTTTCTCTAAATGGAGCGGGGTGGGAGGAGGCTGCGATGTGCAGTGAGGGGACTTGAGAGGGAAATGGGGTCTCCACCCACCCCAGGGACAGGCGCTCACCCCAGGCACACCCAGCTCACAGCATCCAAGCCAGGGCTACGTAGAGCGGCTACGCCCAAACTCAGCTGCCGCTGGGTGCCTGAGCCAAGCTCAGAGATGCGTCCTGCGTTGTCCTCTCTCCGTCCTGTGTTGAGAAGAAGACACGGGCGTCCAGCATGGCCAGGCTGGACATCCACATGCAGAGGTACACAGGGTGTGCAGTAGGTGTACT
This sequence comes from Rhinopithecus bieti, assembly GCF_001698545.2. Taxonomy (NCBI): domain Eukaryota; kingdom Metazoa; phylum Chordata; class Mammalia; order Primates; family Cercopithecidae; genus Rhinopithecus; species Rhinopithecus bieti. The sequence goes on along the minus strand of NW_016814746.1, from coordinate 35,166 downwards.
CAGAATGTGTGCAGGGAGTGTGTGTGGTGTAGGGGAGTGTGTAGGGGGTATGTACAGAGGTTGTACACGGGGTGTGCAGTAGGTGTACTCAGAATGTGTGCAGGGAGTGTGTGCAGAAGGTGTACATAGGGTGTACGCAGGAGGAGTGTGCAGAGGGTGTACATGTAGGGGGTGTGTGCAGAGTATACACAAGGAGTGTGTGCAGAGGATGCACACAGGGTCTGTGCAGGGAGTATGTGCAGGGGTACATAGGGAGTATGCAAGGGGTATATACAGGGTGTATGTGGAGGGGGTGTGTACAGAGAGTGTGTGCAGGGACTGTGTGTGGGGGGTTGTGCAACAGTGTGTGCAGGAGGTGTGTGCAGGGGGTATACACAGGGTGTGTGCAGGAGATGTGTGCATAGGTGTGTGCAGGGGGTATACATGGTGTGTGAAGGTGTGTATGGAAGTGTGTGCAGGGAGTATACACAGGGTGTGTGTAGGAGGTGTCTGCAGAGGTGTGTGCAGGAGGTGTGTGCAGGGGATATGTGCAGGGAGCGTACACAGACTGTGTGCAGAGGCTATGTGCAGAGAGAGTGTGTGCAGAGGTGTGTGCAGGGGGTATACACAGGATTGTGCAAGAGGCGTGTGCAGGAGGTGTGTGCAGGGGATATGTGCAGGAGTGTACACAGGCTGTGAGTAGAGGTTATGTGCAGGGGGAGTGTGTACAGAGGTGTGTGCAGGGGGTGTACACAGTGGGTGGTGGCAGACAGTGGATGCAAGGCTGCATCTGCTCAGCCCAGGACATTCTCTTGGTCCAGTGGTGTTAAAGCACATTTGGCCAGATTGCCTTCATCAGATATTTGACAAGCTGCAAACCCGAGGGCATGCTGGTGTCCGAGAGTGTCTCTGTGCTGACCTCAGTATATGCAGCAAGAGCCAAGGCACGGCGGCCTGGCCCATCTCAGGCAGGTGCTCTGTGGGAGGATGGCTGTCTCCATGGACAATCCAGGGAGGTCAGCAAGGAGGAGCCCTGAGTTGGACTCGAGAGCTGTGGGAGCTGATGGCCCTCCTGGTGTCTGCCACAGCCCTTAGGTTGTGGGACACACAGCGTCATATTTAATCACCATTCATGGGGCCTGCTGAGCACTCAGCATTCCTGAGTGCAGATTGTCACACAACTTTCCAAAAATTGCAAACCCAGATATGGCTCCATGACCCCTCCTGCAAGACTGTGAAGGAGTTCAGGGCACAGCTGAGCCCTCACACCCCCAGCCCCATCACTGCTCCTGGTGTGCACTGAGTGGAACTCTGTCCAGCCAGGAGACAGAGAATAGTGGACAGCATCCCGGCTCTTCAGAAGTATACAGCGGCAAACTAAAGGCCTCATGGACCCTCACTCAACAGCAGTGGATTTTCAGGGCATAATACAGGCCCCAAACACTGAGCCTCTTCCTCCTGGGCAGGTACCTGGCTGGCCAGACAGGGCAGGGCAGGGGTGAGTGGGACCTCAGTGGGCAGCTGGTCCAGGACAGAACCACACAGGGATGTGATGGAAGTGCCGATGGGAACTTTGAAAACAATGCCTCTGCTCACCAAAGTATCCCAGCTTCACTGTAGAAAATATAGACACTACAGGCCGGGCGTTGTGGCTCACGCCTGTAATCCCAGCACTTTGGGAGGCCGAGGTGGGCGGATCACGAGGTCAGGAGATCGAGACCATCCTGGCTAATACAGTGAAACCCCATCTCTACTAAAAATACAAAAAAGTAGCCAGGCGTGGTGGCAGGCACCTGTAGTCCCAGCTATTCGGGAGGCTGAGGCAGGAGAATGGCGGGAACCCGGGAGGTGGAGCTTGCAGTGAGCCGAGATCGGGCCACTGCATTCCAGCCTGGGCAACAGAGCGAGACTCCGTGTCAAGAAAAAGAAAGAAAAGAAAATATAGACACTACAGAAGGGCACCAAGATTCGATATGCTGCCCTACTGAGTTAACTCACACTAACATGCCCACATGTATCCTGCAGGTGTTTCTCAAGCCTGTGCGTATTGACAGTCATGAGGTTATGCTAAGCATTGCCCTATGTATCTGCCACTATGTAGTCTTTAACATTGTTTATTAAACACTTTTAATGGTCACGTTAGATCATAAACCAAACCCAACTTTATTATCCTGTCTTCTGCGGCTGAACGTTGTGTCTGTCTCTACTTCCTCACGGTGCTCACCTTGATTGGCAACATCGTGAAGATCCATGGAGGCATGGGAGCCTTCTGGCCTGGAGTGGGGCTGCAAAAGCAGAGAGCCATGGAGAAGCCTGGAAAGCAGAGGCAGGGGCTGAGGTAGCTGGGCTGGGCCCCATCAGCCTCATGGCAGCAGCACCTGCACAGGCCTGAGGTCCCCAGCAGCAGGGATGCTGTCTGTGGGCCCAGGGCTCCTCCACGGCTTTGGGGGCTTCCTGCCAGAGGAGGGGGCTAGTTCTCCTAGGACGGGCCCCAAGACAGGAGTCCCCAGACATGGGCACGCCTCACCTCGGGTAGGGCCGCAACGCTTCAGCGGGTCTCGCTGGCATCCCTAAACCTAGACCAGAGGAAAGTGCATTGTGCCATGATCACCATGACCCCTCCCCTTCCCAGCACACGCTCCCATGATGCACCATGATCACAATGACCCCATGGGCTACCTGCCACTTCCAAGGACTAATGGAGGCCTCTGTCCCCAGGTTCTATCCCGGGTTCCTCACAGGGCACCAGCCCTCAGGCCCAGTTAAAGTCTGGAGCAGCTCTTTAGGCCCACAGGCTCAGGCTGCTGTGGTAGGACCCAGGCGGGAGAGGCTCTCGGTGTGCTGTCTCCCCGACAGGTGCCCCTCCATAGCTTTCTAGAACATTCCAGGGAGGCTCCAGGCCCTGAGCCTCAATCCTCAAGCCTGTGGGTCCCAGACTGCAGGCTCAGTGGGCCCTACAGAGACCAGGCCAGCGGAAGGAAACAGGGAGACCCACGTGGTCAGAGAGGAGGGCTGGAGGTGCAGCCTGAGGGGCCTCCGATCTTTCTCTAAATGGAGCGGGGGTGGGAGGAGGCTGCGATGTGCAGTGAGGGGACTTGAGAGGGAAATGGGGGTCTCCACCCACCCCAGGGACAGGCGCTCACCCCAGGCACACCCAGCTCACAGCATCCAAGCCAGGGCTACGTAGAGCGGCTACGCCCAAACTCAGCTGCCGCTGGGTGCCTGAGCCAAGCTCAGAGATGCGTCCTGCGTTGTCCTCTCTCCGTCCTGTGTTGAGAAGAAGACACGGGCGTCCAGCATGGCCAGGCTGGACATCCACAGCCTAGCAGAGCGGCCTTGCCTGTGCTCATGTGGCCAGTGGAACTCGCGGCACACACCTTCGCACTGTCACGCTCAGTTCACATGTGTACACGCTCACAGCCACAGCACAGTCAGTTCACATACCTGCTCACACTGCGTACATACACAGTTGTACGAGCACATGCACACTCGTGTGCACACTCACACACCCACATGCAGTCTCACACCCAGTTGCACACCCACACATGGACCTCCATCCACCGGTACCCGTCACACACCCACACGTGAACCTCTATCCCACTCCAAGGCCTCTCCCCATACCCCTGGGCGGCAGGAGCCCAGCGGGTAGTGCAGAGGCGTGAACGAGGCTGAGGAGGCAGGGGGTACGAGCCACCTGCTGCTCACATCCTTCTCAAGAGGAAAGGAGGTGCCGGCCCACCCTGCCCACAGCTCCTAAACCTGGTCCAGGGCCAGCCGCCCCTTTGCTGGTTTCAGTTCCTCCTTTATCCATTCATAAATGTTGAACAAAAGCGCTTTTTTCCCTCACGGTATCTCTAGCAGTTAAGATCAACATCAATATTTGAGAACTGTCGATATCGCATTTTACCCACTAACCTTCCCAAATGTGAAACGGGAAGGCATGTGGGGCCCTTGCTGGGCCATTTCAGGTGAGCACAGTTGAGGGTGGACTTGGGGGTTCCCTGCACCGTAACGTCTTAGGAGGGGGTGGGGCCTTCCAGCCTTGTCCAAGTGACAGGCCATGTGTGCAGTTTAGTTTACACCGTGGAGGAAGGGAGAGTGAGAGCAGCAGGTGGGCCGCTGTGTCCTTGTCTCTGTCCCGCTGTGTGGCCGGGGAGGGACTGCGGCTGTCCGGTTTAGGTTGAAACACCGTCCATCAACATCTTTGGGGGATGCTGCCACTGCCCTTGACTCCTGCCCTTATGTCTGGAAAGGAGGGACCTCAGAGGGAGTGGCCCGCAGCCTTCCAGTTGCAGGAGCTGGTGTGGGAAGGGGCATCCCCATGGCTGCGGGCCGGAGCCCTGTAACGATGGGAAGTTTCAGTGCCCTCATAGGAGTTGCCCTGGAGCAGGTACAGTCGGTCTGGGAGCTTGTGAACACCTTTGGGCTGCTGGGGCTGCACTGACAGCATGCATAGAGCCCAGCTATGAGTGGCGTGGCTGCAGGAGACATCCCGGAGACCCGAGGCAGGGTGGGCGGCTCTGCTATCACAGGACTGGGTCAGGACAGCTCAGCCCTTGCGGTCCTCGGCCAAGTGCTGCTCCACTCTGCCAGAGGCCCAGAGGTCTCCCACAGGCCTGCGGACCAGTGCCAGGCCCCACATCCCTGAACCACTCCCTAGCAGGGGCCGGGCCTCAGCTGGGAGGTATGGCACTGGGCGAGGTCAGAGGTGCCCCAAGCATGTGGCCTACAGGGCTTTGTCCAGAACAAATTCTCTCCTGGACCCTGGTGGGGGGAAGTAGAAGCCAGCTGTTTCTTGCAGTTTCCAACACCGGAAAGCCCAGGACTTCTCGGGGAAATCTTGGTTTCCAGCTTTTTCCGAAAGTGCCTGACAGGCGGGCATGCATCCCTCTCAGAAAAGCCCCCTAGCCCCTCAGGCACTGAGCCGTGACCCTCTCCCTAGGAAGGATGGGTGGGGCCGAGGCACTGCCACCACCTGGAGCCACGTCTTCAGCCACCTGGCAGGAGCTGCGCCTGCCTATGGCACCCGTGAACTCCAGCATCTTCCTCTGACCTCCCAGGCACTTGGCATCTTCCAGGGCTGCTGCCTCCTGAGCCCACCCGATATGGTTTGGATGTTTGTCCCCTCAAATCTCATGTTGAAATGTAATTGTCAGTGCTGGAGGTAGGGGCTGGTAGGAGGTGTTTGGATTACAGGAGTGGGTCCCTCATGAATGACATGGGTCATCCCGTTGGTGATGAGTGAGTTCTCACTCTGGTAGATCTGGTAGTTTAAAAATGTGTAGTGGCCAGGCGCAGTGGCTCACACTTGTAATCCCAGCACTTTGGGTGACTGAGACGAGTGGATCACTTGAGGTCAGGAGTTCAAGACCAGCCTGGCCAACATGGCAAAACCCTGTCTCGACTAAAAACACAAAAATAATTAGCTGGGTGTGGTGGTGTGCACATGTTTTCCCAGCTACATGGGGGGCTGAGGCAGGAGAATTGCTGGAACCTGGGAGACAGAGGTTGCAGTGAGCTGAGATCATGCCACTGCACTCCAGCCTGGGCAACAGAGTGACATTCCATCTCAATTTCTTTTTTAAAAAAGTGTGAGGTGCGAGGTGCCTCCCCCCTCTGACTTGCTCCCCCCTTGCAATGTGAGGCACCTCCCCCCTCTGACTTGCTCTCCTCTCACAATGTGAGGCACTTCCCCTCTCTGACTTGCTCCCCCTCTCAAAATGTGAGGTGCCTCTCCCCTCTGACTTGCTCTGCCTCTCACAATGAGAGATGTCTCCTCCCTCTGACTTGCCCCCCTCTCACAATGCCATGCATCTGCTCCCCCTTTACCTTCTACCACAATTGGAAATTTCCTGAGGCCTCATCAGAAGCAGATCCTGGCACTATACTTCATGTACAGCCTACAAAACCGTGAGCCAATTAAACCTCTTTTCTTTATAAATTACCCAGTCTCAGGTTTTCTTTTTAGCAATGCAAGAACGGCCTAGTACACCACCTCTGCCTCTCTTTCCACCGTCTGCTGTTAAACACAGGTTGATCAGGACCAGGGGCCAGCATCAGATATAACCTGGCGTCCTCTGCCAAGTCCCAGGCTTACCCCACTATGGCTTGGGGACCTGCAGCTACTTGCTCCTCATCTATGAGGCTTCAGGGAGCCCAGAGTTTAGAGTCCCTTAGGGCCAGGGCAGAGTGTTGCCTGGGGGCCACCAGCCTCAGGAAGCTCAAGGCCTCCTCCAAGCAGGAGTTCTTTCAGAGCCAGAGCCGCCCCACCCCATATGGCCCAGTGACCGTCACTCAAAGCTCACCTTTTCCTTGAGCCTCTGGTCAGTCGACAAGCCCTGACCGCTCCCTGGCCCCTGGCCACTGGCCACGTCCCCCCTCCCACCCCCCCAACCCCCCCGCTGACCAGGCTCCACCGCCTCAACCCCGCAGGCTCCAGGGCCACTTTGCGCTGCCACTGGGTGCATTCCTTTGGGCGAAGCTTTGTTGCTGAGGCTGGGGTCAGCATCACAGCCTCTGTCGGTTCCTGCAGGCAGTGGACATGGCGGGTCCTCACTGTGAGGATCCCAGGCTCTGGGGGCCCAGACGCAGGTTTCTGGCTGGGCACACACTGGGGTGAGCAGGCTCCCTGGCTGTGTGGCCATGAACAAGCCCATCTCCGAACTCCAGTTTTCACATCTCTAAAAAATAAAAATAAGAGGGCCCTCAAGGGGACTGGCAGTTCCCAGCCCTGTTGGGCCTTGCCCATTTCTGGTGTAGAGGATGGAGCCATCTCTTACAGCTCAGACTGGTGAGAAGCAAGCATGAGGCTACGGTGGCATTTTGGGGTAAAGTTTAGATTTTCCAGAAGAAGAAACAAGTGTAAGTGGCACACACCCTGTCCCCCTTCTGCTTTGCGGTAAACAGAGCTGTGATGTCTGAAACTGCAGCAGCCACCTTGGGATGATGAGGGCAAAGAAAATTGGCATCACAGGGGTGCCCAACCTGGGCTCCAAACCAAGGCCACTGCTGCTAGGCCTAGACTGTGGCTAAGAGAAAGAAAACACGACAGCTGAGTGACTGTTGTGCCCAATGCCTTCCTGTGGACCCTGGCATCTGCCGAGGTGGTGGGCACAGCATAGGTGGCACAGGCACATGTGAAGGTGCCTGTAAGAAGGCCTGGAAGGAGGCTGTGCCTGCCCAGCCGAGGGACCCCCTTTCTCCATGGGGAGATAGAGCCCCAGGAGGGGGCAGGAGCTGGAGCATGGGAGCGGCTGGAGCTGCGGAGGGGAGCTCTGGAGGACCCCACCTGCCCAGGGCTTGGACAGAGGGAGCCAGCTGCTGGGGACGTCCCTCCATCTGCTTGGACGGGGGAGCCAGCTACTGGGGACATCCTTCTGTCTGCTCAGACAGAGAGTGCTGGCTGCTGGGGACGTCCCTCTGTCTGCCCGGTGTCCAGCCTGGCCTGAGTCCAGGTCCAAGTAGTCTGTGTGGATAAAGGAGCGGGTCGGGGTGGGGAACAAAAGCCTGAAATGTAATCAGCTGGCTTCACGGCTGTGGTGAGCGAGCGGGCCTCCTGCCTCCTGGTAGTCAGCACCGAGACTGCTGGAGCCAGCCTTGTCCTTAGAGGCAGCACCAGGAGAATGAAGTGCGGGTGAGAGGGGACCTTTGCTGCCCAGAGGCACGCGGTCTATTGGCTGCAGGTTTGTGCTCCTGCAGGAGTCACGGGTGGAACCCCAACCCCAGTGCTGCGGCGTGTGGAGTAGGGTCCTCCAGTGGGATCAGTGCCCTCATAGGAGAGGGTTGCCCTCCCCTTCCTCTGTTGCACCAGGAAACCAGGAAGGGCCCTCACCAGGAGGCCAGTCAGCTGGTGCCCGGATCTCTGGCTTCTACTCCAGAGTGGCAGGAAACCTGTGCCTGCAGCTCAGGTCGCCCACGTGTGATTTTCTGCTACGGCCACCTGAGCTGATTAAGACCTCTCCCCAAATCTGTGCAAAACCCCAGCGCTTTGAATGTCACCTATGAGGCAAAAGCTGTGATAAACGCAGGGATCTTGAGAGGTGCTTTTCCTGGGTTATCGGGGGTGTGTGTGGGGGGGTCTAAATGCAATCATGCGTGTCCTTCTAAGAGACAGAAGAGAGACACAGAGAAGAGACACAGAGGAACCAGCCATGGAGAGATACAGCAGAAGCTGGAGGCAATGGGAGGATCCTGGCCCGGAGCCTCCAGAGGGAGTGGGGGCCGTGTCCCAGAAGCGTGAGAGTCCTGCATGTTGTTCTGAGCCCCTAAAGCTGGGGTAACTTGTTCCAGCAGTCACGGGAAACTGACACGTCCCAAACACAGCCTGGCGAGAACATAGAGCTGAGACATCGTCTCCATCACACACCAACACACGAAGACTGACTGTGACGGGTGCTGCGCGTCTCACCCAGAGCTCCGAAGGCATTTAGTTGAGTCCTGTTCTGACCTGAGGCCTGGCGCTTGGAGAGCCTTGTCCAGAACCGTCACAGAGTCCTGGGTCCTCGCTCCCTTCGGGAGCTGTGTGCTAGCCTGCACCTGGACAGAACGGGAGACACCAGCCTCCACTGCCAGGAAGGCCCAGGGTCCTCAGGGACCAAGAGGCAGGACATGGCTGCTCCTGGGGTCCTCGGGATGTCTGTGCGGCCTTTGCTACTTGAGGCCTGAGGCGCCATCCCCATGTGCCCTTCAGGCTGGTCCAGGAGGAGGCCCTGCGGCGGCCACAGACTTGGGGGACAAAGCCCCAGGAACTCAGAACCTTGTGGATTTTGGAAGAGGAGCCATGCAACAAGGTCTCGACGCCTGCAAGGAGCTGAATGGGGAGCCGTGCTAGGAAGGGAGCGCAGCACACCCAGTACTCAAATGCTGATGCTACAAAACGCACCACGAGTTCTCTGAGCCTTGGGGATCGGGGCAGTGCTCTCCACAGACCGGAGCTGCAGGAGCTTGGTGGTGGCCAGCAGGCATGTCCCCGGCAGGTGCCGCGAGGGTGCCATCTCAGCCGAGAACCACCAGGCTCTGTGCCCATCTCACAGGGAGTGAAGGAGGCGGAGGGAGCCCCGGACTCAGTGGGTTCTGACCCAGACCCTTCTTTTCTGCAGGGTGGAGTCCTCCTCCAAGAGAAGCCCAGGCCTGCGTTTGGGAGACCCAGGGACACCCAGGGCTGTCGCCTGCCCCTCTCTGGGGTTTCCAGGGGAGAGTTCACACAGTGCCCAGTGTCCTCTCACTGGGATCTTCTTGCCCCTGAGGGGCGTCCATGTCCCCCAGCACCCCAAGGAAGAGAATGGGCTGTCTTTGGTGGGTGCTGTGCTATTTTCTGTCCTTATTTCACCCAGAACTCAATCCCTGCAAATGAATTTTGTCAAAGGCCCCTTTTCAGTATCAAGGAGCAGGAAGCAATATCCTTTAAAAACCGATTGGCCATACACTTCTGCTCATTAAATAAATATTTTTACTTTGGACCCGATTGATTTTTCAGACATGCAGAACAATGGGACTGACTCACCTGTGTGCAGCCGGGAGCCTCCTTCCTCCCTGGGGTCCTTTGAAGTCACAGTGAGGCAGCCACACCTGCTGCACAGGTGGAGCCCGGCTGATAGGCACCTGAATTCTCACCAACTTCACAGAGTGTTCAGAAATTGGCTCTCACTCGGCCGACACGTCCCCTTCCTGGATCCCTGGGGTGGGGTGCAAGGCATGGCATGCACCAGGGGGAAAAACGCCGAAGGGTGAAAACCAGCAGAGAGAGGGCCGAGAAAGGCTCCCCCGCAGGCAGGTCAAGGAGAGAACCTGCAGTTCCACCACACCCGCCAGCCCCCGCCCAGGCAATCTCCCTGCTCTAGCATCTCAGCCTCAGCCTCTGATCCCTGACTGCCTTGCTCCCTGGTATCCAGAGCGAGGCCGGGACTCAGGGAGGGCCACACCGTTCACTTCTGCAAGGGAGCCTCTGTTCAGTCAGTCCTTCAACAAGCATGAATCCAGAGCCGCAGGCACTGCTGGTCCCATCCCAGGTGCTGGTCACGGAGCAGAGAAAGCTTGAGGAACGTGGTGTCTACTGAGGGGGCAGATGACAAGCCAGGAGCACGAGTCACAGCACACACTGGCGCAGCTGCAGGGAACTGGGCAGAGCCCGGCCAGGCACATGGGGCAGGCGGCTGCGGCCCTAACACGGTGGTGGGCGCCACAGACCTTGTCAGAAGGTGTCTGAGCAGAGACATTTATTTGGTTTCATTATCGTATAGAACAGAACAGAAAACTCAGACATGAGGCTGCACACCTACGCCCATCTGATTTTTGACAAGACCAACAAAAACAAGCCGCAGGGAAAGGACTCCCTGTCCGATAGATGGTGCTGGGATAACCAGCTCAGTCACAGGCAGAAGAAGGAAACTGGACTCTTACCCTTCCCCATAGACAAAAATCAACTCTAGATGGATTGAAGACTCAAATGCAAGACGTCAAACTATAAACATCCTGAAAGACAACCTAGGAAATGCTCTTCTTGACGTCGGCATTGGCAAAGAACTCTGGCTATGTCCTCAAAAGCAACTGCAACAAAAACAAAAAGACAAGTGAGACCTAATTAAACTAAAGAGATTCTGCACAGCAGAGGAAACTGCCAGCAGAGGAAACACCCCTACAGAATGGGAGAAAATATTTGCAAACTATGCATCTGACAAAGGCCTAATATCCAGCATCTATAGGAAACTTAAATCGACAAGCAAAAAACAACCCCATTAAAAAATGGGCAAAGGACATGAACAGATACTTCTCCGAAGAAGACATACAAGTGACCAACAAGTATAAGAAAAAACTATCATTATCAGAGAAATGCAAATCAAAACCACAATGAGATGCCAGCTTAGCAGTCAGAATGGCGATTATTACAAAGTCAAAAAACAACAGATGCTGGTGAAGCCAAAGAAAAAAGCTGATGCTCACACACTGCTGGTGGGAATGTAACTTAGCCCAGGCCTGTGGAGAGCAGTCTGAAGATTCGTCAAAGATCTTAAAACAGAGCTACCGCTCAACCTAGCAATCCCATTACTGGGTATATACCCAAAAGAAAATAAATGATTCTACCAAAATGACACATATGTTCATCACAGCGTTATTCACAATAGCAAGACATGGAGCCGACCCAGGTGCCCATCGATGGTAGACGACTACATAAAGAAAACGTGGTAGGCATACACCATGGAGTACCATGCAGTCATGCCAAGGATGAAAACTGTGGAGGTATACACCGTGGAGTCTACCACACAGCCCATGCCATGAAAAGGATGAAAACATGGTAGGTATACACCGTGGAGTGTGCGCAGCCATGCATTGAAAAGGTTGAAAACATGGCTCAGCATACACTGTGGAGTGCTGCGCAGCCATGCTTATGAAAAGGATGAAAATGTGGTAGGGATACACCGTGGAATGCTGCGCAGCCATGAAAAGGATGAGAATGTGGTAGGTATACACTGTGGAATACTATGCAACCATGGAAAGAATGAGAATGTGGTAGGTATACACTGTGGAATACTATGCAACCATGGAAAGAATGAGAATGTGGTAGGTATACACCAGGAATACTACGTAGCCATGAAAAGAATGAAAATGTGTCCTTTGCAGCAACATGGATGCAACTGGAGGCTGTTCTCCTAAGCAAATTAATGCAGGAACAGAAAACCAAATAAGGCATGTTCTCACTTACAAGTGGTAGCTAAACATTGAGGACACGTGTTGAAATTTTAAAAGTAAAGTAAGATAAATGTCGTATCAGTTATTGGATCAGTCAAACGTTTCATTTAACACCTTAAATAGAAACAGTCGTAGGTATTGGAAGGATAAAGAATTGGAATGGGAGTCCACAGAGGCAAAACGAGCAAACAGTTAAAATACGTAAGCAGGTATTGCTTGTTTCGTGTAGGTCTTAATGTTGTTGTTTACACATTTGTCAGTTGATTGGTTGTTTTGGTGAATATTCACTGGATTCAAGTAAATGGTTCATTTTCTAATTCCTGGAGTGAAGCCGCTCTAAACAGTCATGTGTAGATTTTCCCGTGAAATAAACTTTCATCTCTCCAGAGTGTATGTCCAGGCAGGGGGTTGCTCAATCCTGAGGGAAGCGTAGACATCATGTTAAAATACACTGCCACCTTGTCGTCTGGAGCAGCTGCCGCACGTCACACCCCCAGCAGCGGCGCTGGAGAGCTGGGGGCTCTGCGTCCTCGCCAGCGCTGGGTGTGGCCACGCGTTGCCTTTTCCTTGCGCTGTTCTCAGAGGTGTGTCGTGATTCCACGCGCCCATGGTGTATGTTTTTATTCCCTCGTGGCTGACGATGTCGAGCAGCTCATGTTCTTATCTGCCATGCAAATGTCTTTGGTGAATGAGTTGTTCCCTGTTTTGCCCATTATTCATCTACTTGCATTGTGTTAAGTGTGTTTGTGTTTCGTTGTCTTGGCAGGGCTGTCAGTGAGACTGAGACGTAAACTTCAATTCCTACGTGTTCACTGTAATTAGATAAAAACGCCATTGACACGTGTGTGCTGATCTTGTATCCAGCGACACTGCTGAACTCGTGGACTAGTTATAGGTGAGGTTTGTGTGTCTTCTCCGGTAAATTCCTCGGAATGTTCTACTTAAACAATTATGGTCTCTGTAAATAGAGATGGTTTTCTTCTTTGTTGTCTGAATGCCTTTTACTTCCTTCTCTTGCTTTATTGCACTAGCTGGCACTTTCAGGATGATGTTGGCAGGGATGGGGGTGGGCACCGCCTCTTCTCATTCCGGATTTTAGGGAGGAAGTATCCAGTTTTTCACCACTATGTGTGATATCATCTGTGGGTTTTTAATGGATATGTGCCATCTGGTTAAGGAAGTTCCTCACTGCTCCTAGTTTGCTGAGACATTTTCCATGAATGATTCTTGAATTTTGTCACTGCTTTTTGCATCATTTAAGATGATCAAGTGTGTTTTCTTCTTGGTCTGTCAATACAGTGGAGAGTACTGACTGAATTTCAAATGTTTAGCCTTGCATGCTACTGTCACAATTTGTGCTGGTTCTTCTATGTTACTTACTTTTGCATCTATGTTCATGAGAGATATTCGTACATAGTTTTGTTTCTCGTACTGTCATTTGTCTGGCTTTGGCACTGAAGTAATGCTGTTTTCATAACATGAGTAGGGAAGTGTTTCTCTTCTATTTTCTGGAGGAGGTTGTGCAGAATTGGTAATATTTCTTCATTACATGTTCATAAAATCTGCTAACGAAACCATCAGTGTCTGGAATTTTCATCTTCAGAAAGTTTTTCTGCTGTGAATTCCATTACTTTAATACAAAAGGGCTGTTCAGGCCATGTATTTCTTGTTGAGTGAGTTTTGGTAGTTTGTGGCTTTTAAAGAATTGGCTTATTTCTTCAAAGTTGTCAGATATATGTGCACAGAGTAATTCATAATGTTCGTGTTTTGCCCTCTTAATGTCTGTGTGTCAATAGTGACATATCCTCTTTCATTACTGATACTGGTAATTTCTCTCTCTTTCTCCCTCGCTAATCAGTCTGGTTAAAGCTTTATCAATTTTATGGACCTTTTCAAAGAACCAGCCTCTAGTTTATTGATTTTTCTTTGTTGTCTTTCTGTTTTCTGTTTCATTGGTTTCTCTTATCTTTACTCTTTCCTTCCTTCTGTCTGCTTTCAGTTTAATTTGCTTCTGTTTTTGTAATTTCCTAAAGTGGAAGCTTAGATTGTTGATTTATAATTTTCTTCTGTTTTTAGTATTAGCATTTCTTTATTCTTTATTCTGTAAATTTCTCTCTAAGCCCTGTTTCATTTTGCTATGTTGTATTTTTCATTTTCATTCAGTTCAAGTGTATTTTTCATTTTCATTCAGTTCATTCAGTTTCATTTTCATTCAGTTCAAGTGATTTCCAGTTTTTCTGAGCCATCCTCCTCGACATTTGCATTGTGTAGGGAGTGTGTTGTTTAATTTCCACCTATTTGGAGGTTTTCTAGGCATTTTCATGTTATTGATTTCCAGTTTCACTCCACTGTAGGTTTTTTGTTATTGTAAATTTGTTCACATGTATTTTATGACCAAAAAGAAAGTGAATGTAGATGTTGTTTGGCAGAACGTTTTATAAATGTTAGTTAGGTCCAGTTGGTTCCTGGAGCTGGTCAGTTCTTCCATATCCTTGCTAATTTACTGTCCACTTTTCTATCAGCTACTGAGAGAGGAGTTGTTATGAACTGAATTTTGTCTCACAAAATTCACACGTTGAACCCCTAACCCCCAATGTAACTGTGTTTAGAGACAGGCCCTGTAAGGAGGTGATTATGGTTGCAAGAAGTCATATAAGGGGGCCTGACTCAATAGGACTTGTGTCCTTATAAGAAGATGGAAAGAAGCCAGGAATCATTCACTCTCCACACCAGCACAAAAAAATACCATATGAGAACACTGAGAGTCAACCCCTACCATGTGAGAACACTGAGAAGTCAACCCCTACCTCATGAGAACACCGAGAAGTCAACCCCTACCACGTGAGAACACCGAGAAGTCAACCTCACTAGCCTCCGTCTTGGTCCTTCAGCTTCCAGAATGGTGAGAAAACAAATAAAACAAATTTTAGCCCTTTAAGGCCCCAGTCTGTGGTATTTTGACATGGCAGCCCCAGCCTACTGAGATGGGAATGTTGGGGTCACCAATCCCAGTGTGGAGCTGCCTGTTCCCTTTCAGGTCTATCATCTTTGTCTTGTGTATTTGGAAGCCCTCTTGTTGGGTGCATATGTATTTAGGATTACTAGGTCTTCTTGGGGAGTTGACCCTTTGTCATTATGCAACGTCCCTCTTTTAGTAATTTTCCTTGCTCTGAAATCTGCTTTGTCACTCCAGTTTTTTTAATTAGTGTTTGCTTGGCATATCTTTTTCTATCCTTTTATGTTTAATCTGCCTATATGTTGTATTTAAAGAGGGTTTTTGTAGACAGCCTGTAGATAAGACTTGCCATTACGCAGTCTGGTAATTTCCGCCTTTAGTCAGTATGTTTAGATCATCTACATTTCTATTCATTACTGATGCATCTGAATTCAGGTCCAGCATTTCTTGCATGTCCTCTATTTGGTGCCTCTGATTTTTTCCTCTTTTCCCCTTTGCATGCCTTCTTTTGGATTATTGGGATATTTTGTAGTATTTCATTTTGATTTATATGGTTCCTTGAATTCTATCTCTGTGTATTATCATTCTAAGGATTGCAATATACATTCTAACTCCTCCTCACCTTTCCAGTCTATGCAGAGTTAATATTTTACCACTTCTGGCTGGAATGCTGGGATCTTGTCCCCACTAAGGCCCCTTCACTGTGCCCTTTGTCACAGTCATCGTATCACGTCTGCACATATTGAAAATTCCACCACACACTGCTGTTCACTGTCACTTTCAACCGTCATATGTACTTTAAAGACTCATCTACATGCTGTCTACAAGAAATCCATTTTAAATGTAATGATATAGACTGTTTCACAGTAAAAGGATGGGAAAAGACCTATCAGACCAACATCAGTTACACAAAAATCCTCAAACAGCTCTATTCATGTTAGACAAAATAGACTCAGAGCAAGAAAAAGTCACTCGAGGTAAAGAGGAAAACAATAGTATGCTGTGTTTCCTTGGATATTTACTGCTTGTCTTGCCTTTCTTCCTTCTTGGGGTTGTAGGTTTTCCTCTGGTATCTTCCCTCAGGCTGAAGAACTTGCTTTAGCATCTTTTAAACCAGGTGTCCTGGCTACAAATTATCTTAGTGCATCCTCACTGGAGAACGTCAATTTTTCTTTCATTTGCGAAGGGTAATTTCCCCTTGATTTTTCCTCCATTTCCGAAGGGTGTTTGCACATCAATTTTCCTTCCTTTCCAAAGGGTATTCTCACCTCGATTTTCCTTCATTTCCGAAGGGTGTTCTCGTGTTGATTTTCCTCCATTTCTGAAGGGTATTCTTGCCTCAATTTTTCCTTATTTTCTGAAGGGTATTCATGTGTCGATTTTTTCTTCTTTTCTGAAGGGTATTCTCATTTCAATTTTTCCTTCTTTTCTGAAGGATATTCTGGCATTGATTTTTCCTTCATTTCTGAAGGGTATTCTCACATCAATTTTCCTCCATTTCCGAAGAGTATTCTCACCTCGATTTTCCTCCATTTCCGAAGGGTATTCTCACCTCAATTTTTCCTTCATTTCTGAAGGATATTCTCACCTCAATTTTTCCTTCATTTCTGAAGGGTGTTCTCATGTCAATTTTCCCTCCATTTCCAAAGGGTATTCTCATGTCAATTTTTCCTCCATTTCCGAAGGGTATTCTCACCTCGATTTTTCCTTCTTTTCCAAAGTGTATTCTCGCGTCGATTTTTCCTTCTTTACTGAAGGGTATTCTCGCCTCGATTTGTCCTTCTTTTCCAAAGGGTGTTCTCGCCTTGATTTTCCCTTCATTTCTGAAGGGTATTCTCGCCTCGATTTGTCCTTCTTTTCCAAAGGGTGTTCTCGCTTCAATTTTTCCTTCATTTCCGAAGGGTATTCTCGCATTGATTTTTCCTCCATTTCCGAAGGGCATTCTTGCCTCAATTTTCCTCCATTTCCAAAGGGTGTTCCTGCATTAATTTTCCTTCTTTTCTGAAAGGTATTCTCATCCAATTTTCCTTCATTTCTGAAGGGCATTCTCATGTCGATTTTCCTCCACTTCCGAAGGGTGTTCTTGCGTCAATTTTCATTCTTTTCCGAAGGGTGTTCTCGCATCGATTTTCCTTCTTTTCTGAAGGGTATTCCGGTGTCGATTTTCCTCCATTTCCGAAGGGTGTTCTTGCATCGATTTTCCTTCATTTCCGAAGGGTGATTTTCCTTCATTTCCGAAGGGTATTCTCACCTCGATTTTCCCTTCTTTTCCGAAGGGTATTCTCGCCTCAATTTGTCCTTTTCCAAAAGGTATTCTCACCTCGATTTGTCCTTCATTTCTGAAGGGTATTCTCGCGTCGATTTTTCCTCAATTTCTGAAATTCTTGCAGAGGCACAACTCTGGCTTGGTGCTTCCTTTGGTTTCTCATTTTCAATGTTCTTCCACATCCTGGTCTGCACAGCATCTGATGAGAAATTGCAGTCTGGATTATTGTGCCCTGTAGGGGATGTGTCATTTCTGTCTGACAGCTTCTCTGGAACTAATTAAATAAGTTAAACCAATGCTTTTTCTCCAGCAAACACTTGGACACCTGTCTTTTATCACCTACTTGTCACTGTGGGAAACTCAGCTCTCAGTCCAGGGGGTAAAGCAGACGTTGACAGGTGGTTAGAAATCAATTGCCCTCCCTGGCTGACATGAGCCCCAGGGAGCATGTTGACTAATCAATGACCTTTGGGGAAAGAGCAGTATCAGGTCCAGAGAGAGGGAACCATTCCCCAGCTTGTGCAAAAGAGGAGGCATGCTGTTGCGGGTACGATTGTGTCCCCCTCAAAAGGTATGTCCAAATCCCAACTCCCAGTGCCTTATTTGGAAATCAGGTCTTTGCAGATGTCATTACATGAGATCACACTGGACTGGAGTGAGCCTAATCATGACACTCTTATAAGAGGGAGAAATTTGGACACACAGACACACAGAGAAGGAGGGCCAGCATAGTGTGATGTTCTCACAAGGCAAGGACAACCCGGGATTGCGGACAACACCAGAAAGGGAAAGAGGCAAGGAAGGTTCCTCCCTGGAGCCTTTGGAGATTGCATGGTCCTGTGGACACCTTGAATTACACGTCTGGTCTCTGAAACAGTGACAGAATACACTTTCAGTGTTTCCAGTCATGCAGTATGCAATAATTTGTTATAGGAGTCCTAGGAAACACATACACACACCTTTTCTTTGTGTATTTAGCTTCTTTGTCCTTAAATCCCATAGGCCTGCTTTGGCCAAAGATGCAGATTCCCACTTCTTGGTCATGAAGAGAAGGTTTCCCTGGCCTGGCCACATTGCTTTTTGGTTCAGCCTCATTGCTGACTTAGGGACAGCAGGAACTTGTCCCCAGGAGAGGTTCTGAGGGAAGCAAGAGGCTCTGTAGCCTCTCGCCAGGGGCCTGGGGTCTCTTCAGCATGGACAGAATTGAATGAGTGAATGGTCTGCTCCTGAGTCCCACTAGCTAAATGAGGGGTCAGGCTTTGCTTTCCACCCCGAGTGTGAGTGCAGCTGCCAGGCTCCCCATCACAGCACAGGGTGGCACATGGATGGGACAGGGCCTCTTCCACAGGAACGTCAGCAAAGCCACATCCTGCAGCCATAAGGTGGCTCCAGTGGTCAGTAAAGATCTGGCCTGGGCAATGTGTGGGACTAGTGGGACATGTCACAGAACAGAGTGTCTAATGGCAACAGGCTGGACTGTGACTTCTGCCCTGGGCCAGGGACATGCATGGTGTGTCTTTTTGTTGTTGTTGTTTTTGAGACGGAGTCTCGCTGTCACCCAGGCTGGAGTGCAGTGGTGTAATCTCAGCTCACTGCAAACTCCACCTCCCTGGTTCAAATGATTCTCCTGCCTCAGCTTCCTGAGTAGCTGGAATTACAGGCACACACCACCACACCCGGCTAATTTTTGTATTTTTAGTAGAGACAGGGTTTTACCATGATGGCCAGGCGGGTCTCAAACTCCTGACCTCAGGCGATCCACCTACCTCAGCCTCCCAAAGTGCTGGGATTACAAGTGTGAGCCACTGCACATGGCCCACAGTGCATCTTTGTATATTAAACTGGAAAACAAATCAACCTAGGAAATTCCACTTCCAAAAATGGAAGTCTAGGTCATCTATACCCACCCAGATGCCAAGGACAACTGGAAAACTTGGACCAAATAGAACCATATGCTTGAAGGCATTGGAAGCCAACCAAGTAGTGTAGAGATGCCTGGCCTGTAGCCAGGGAAGAGAAATGTGACTGGAGGTGGGTGAGCCTGGGATCTGGGGACATGCCAATTCCAGGAGCAGTGGCTAAAAATCAGCACCATCCTTTTGAAAGTACTTTGGGATCAGGGGACAAGTGTTGGCACAAAGACCCAGGAGGAATAAAGTTTCTGCTCTGTATCCCCTGCTTCAGAAGAGAACCTATATAGCTCATCATGGGGATAAAAGGTGAACTGAGGTCAACCAGCCTGCCAGGGGCTGCAGCCCAACTCCAAGTCATCTGGGAACTCCAGGACACCCCGTCCCTGATCCCAGGTTAGTGTTCCCAGACCGCTGGTGTGTCTAGGTGGGGAGGCACGAAGCCTTAAAACTCTGCTTACTTTCTCAGCTGGGAAGCAGGTAGCCTGGGGCAGGTTTGCAGCCCTGCTCACCCACTGCCTGGAGACAGACTTTGAGACTTTGTGCTGTTGGGGGTCGGGGTGAGTGGCAGGAGTGAGACTGGCCTTGCTGGCTGTGTGGAAGTGGGTTGAGGCCTGTAACTGAGTGCTTCCTCACACTTCTCTGGCGACCTGTATGACACAGCAGAGAACATAACTCCATTGACCGGGGAACCACGCCCCATCTCCCACAGCAGCTGCAGCAAGCCCCACCCAAGGAGAGGCTGAGTTCAGACATGCCTAACCCTGCCCCCACCTGGTGGTCTTTCTCTACCTGTCCTGGTAGCTGAAGACAAAGGACATAATCTCCTGTGGGCTCTAGGGCAAACTTGTATCTTCTCTATAAAACCGCAGCTGATGCACTCTTGAAAGCACCACCTCCTGACTGGAGACCAACCTCTACCAAACCAGCACACTTAACAGAACTACAACCAAGGACCCTCAGAGTCCACTTCACTCTCCTGACACCTCCACCAGAGCAGGTGCTGGTGTGCATGGCTGAGAGACCTGAAGACAGAGCACGTCACAGGACTCTGTGCAGACACTCCCCTGTACCAGCCTGGAGCTTAGCTCCAGTGGGTGACTAGACCAAGAAGAGCAGAACAATCACTGCAGTTCAGTTCTCAGGAAGCCCCATCGCTAGGGGACGGGGGAGAGCACCACCTCAAGGGAACACCCTGCGGGACAAAAGAATCTGAACAGCAGCCCTTGAGCCTCAGATCTTTCCTCTGACATAGTCTAGCAAATGAGAAGGAACCAGAAAAACAATTCTAGTAATACGACAGAACAACATTCTCTAGTACCCCCAAAAGATCATGCCAGCTCACCAGCAATGGATCCAAACTGGTAAGAAATCCCTGAAGTGTCAGAAAAAGAATTCAGAAGGTCTATTATTAAGCTAATCAAGGAGTTACTAGAGAAAGGTGAAGTCCAACTTACGAAATTTTTAAAAAATGATACAAGATTTGAAGGGAAAAATCTCCAGTGAAATAGATAGCATAAATAGAAATCCACGTTAGACACACTACAATCAACTACAGAAAGCCAAAATAAAAATAAATGTCATAAAAGCAACCAGCATACAAAGTAAGATTACTTTAGAAGGAGCAAAAATCTGATAGACATCCAACTTATCAGCAGAAACAATGGAAGCCAGAGGACAATGCAATAAAATCTTTAAATGATGTGAGAAAGAAAAAATAACTCCCAGCCTAGGATATTACACCCAGTAAAAATATCATTCAAGAACAAAGTTAAAATAAAGCTATTTTTATAACAAAGACAAAATAAAACAAAACTGAGAGAACCACAAAGATGCTGGTAAAGCAGTAGGGGGATAAAACAATCTTTTCAGAAAATGGTCAGTTTTATGTCTCCTCCCATGGAGACATGGATGAAATGCAACCTCCACCTGACATGGGCCCCCCTTCTGAACCCCGAGACAACAGCTAGGCAGGTGCCCCTCGTCAGAGTTCTTGGTTTTAAAACAGTAGTAGTTCCAATATTTTTCCTTTGTTCCCCCAGCCAGAGGCATAGTAGCTTCCTCTAGTAGCCTCTTCCTTCAAGATATCTTTTAGTTACCTGCTAAACTCCAAGCCTGCTTAACAATCCTTCCTTTCAGTTTTCTGCACTCAAATAATTGCTGTGGTTTCTGTCTCTTGATTGTGCCCTCACTGATATGTGGGGTTCATGACAACCTGTTATTGACTAAAATGGTAATCTATATTTTCCAGTATAAATAATATATTCATGACAACACATCAACATTCTTAAAAGAAAATTATTTTAGGATATTGGGGGAACATATCTAATTATACCTAACATTCGCTTGTTTGGTTACAGGAAACTCTGAGATTTGATGGAAAATACTATAACCATGATTCATTAACTCATTTAAAAAGCATTTATCATCCTAAGAATATTTTCAGACTCTTAAAGGCAAGGATTGTGCTTTTTCCTTTGGAATTTTGTGGACTGAAATAGAAATGGGAATTAGAGACAAAAATTCTGATAACAACTCTATCACTAGCTAATTGTGTCTTGTATCTTGGGCAAGTCTCTCTCCCTCTCATTTAGGCAAGTTTCTTCTGCAGCAAAATTGGAAAATTAAACAGCATAATTGTTCAGTCTTGTCAGATATATGACTTTTTGCTATAGCATTCAACACATTAGAAATACATCAGGCAGCCAGTAAATGTTTACAACAGAGGTGATATGGTTTGGCTGTGTCCCCACCTAAAGCTCATCTTGAACTGTAGTTCCCATAATCCCCACATGTCATGGGAGGGACCTGGTGGGAAGTCATTGAGTCATGGGGACAGTTACCCTCATGCTAGTCTCATGATAGTGAGTGATTTTCACAAGATCTGATGGTCTTACAAACGGCTTCCTCTTCATTCTGCACTTCTTCTTGCTGCTGCCATGTGAAGAAGGACATGTTGGCTTCCCCTTCCACCATGATTATAAGTTTCATGAGGTCTCCCCAGCCCTGTGAAACTGTGAGTCAATTAAATCTCTTTCCTTCATAAATTACCAAGTCTCAGGCAGTTCTTTATAGCAGCATGAGAAAAAACCACTACAAGAGGAAGTGCATTTGAATACGCCCACTTTGGTGCTAGCAGCCTCCATGGTGCCACAACCTGACCATGCCTCCATGCCTCCTGGTATTCACTTCTCATCACACTAGGTTGGAGCCATGCCAAATGACAGTGGCAGATGTGGTGGGTGTCACTTCTGAGATCAGGCTGTGGAAGATCGTGGCTCCATTCTGCGCTCACTCTCACATCACTGGCTCTGGGAGATACTTAAGGAGAGGAACTATTAGGTTGGTGCAAAACTAATTGCAGTCTTTGCCATTATTTTCGATATTTTAATAGCACCTCCTGCCAAACTCATTTGAGAGACCTCAGAAGCCGGTCTGCAGCCCCAGTCGAGCCTTCAAATTACCACAGTCCCAGGCAAGAGCTGGACAGCAGCCATGTGAGAGCCCCTGAGACAGAACCACCCAACTACACCACTCCCAGTTTCTTCACCCACAGAAACTGTGAGATGGTGAGTGCTTGTTGCTCAAGCTGCTGAGCTGTGGGGATTTGTTACACAGCCGTGGATAACGGATACACTTTTCAACAGGACGGTTAGGGTGCAGCCGAGGTGGAGGCGTGAACTATGTGGGCAGCTGACGCCTTCCTCTCCCTCTTGCATATGAATGATGGTTTGGGAGCTTCTGTCTTCAAAGCCAAAATGTGTTCCCGATCACATTATTTATGGCTTAGCAAGGCAATGGTGTCACTGCAAGACAAGGACATAGATCACGGCATCCTGAAATCGAGAAAACACCTGACTCGAATTCATGGTTGAGAAAGCAGCATCTGCTGAGCCTGGCACTCCTGAGGATGCCTTCCTGGAGGCTTCAGTGTCAGACAGTGTGGAGTTACGCTTTTCCTCTTTCTGGGGCAGAAAATTCCAGAGCTGGTGAACTGCAGGATGACCCCCCAATGTGCTGACAGTTGTGGGAGTGGTGGGTGCCGAGAATAACACACACCCTCTACTTTCCAGCCTGGATGGACTGTGGGTCCACTGCCACCTCAGGGCTGCTGCTCAGAGAATGAGGCACAGCCTGGGCTCCATTCCGCACCTGTGCAGGGAGCAGCCTGGGGCATTCTGTGGATTTGGGGACAGGTATGATTCCGTGTTCATTTTTATTGGAAGGTTATAGACTGAAAACATCATGATCATTTCTGACCCTGATGCCTCTACAGACACAGAAGGCCTCACACCTGCGCCCTCCCCCAGAGATTTCATAGGAAACCTCAACAGAACATCTTTGTCACCACTTCATTTTTGCCCACACAACATTTTGACGTGTCGCAGAAACACAGCACAGCACTGGCAGGTGTTCTGCAGGAAGACACGTGTGTGAAGCATGTGTTCATAAAAACAATGTAAGACAGTTGACAAAAATAACAATTAGTATCAGGAGGCTTGGCTGCTGGGGCAAGATGTAAAACTAGGCTAGAATCTCGGCTGTACCCACCGCTGTGCTCTGGGGCAACTCACAGGAGTGTGTTCTCCAGCAAATATGATGGAATGAGGTTGTTACTGGACACGGTGACTGCAAGACCATGCTTCCATCTTTCCCATAACAGCCATGTCTGCTGCCTGACAAATGTTGGAAGGACAGACAGGCTGAGGCCGGAGGGGTCTGTGCCGCACCCCCGACTCCCACGCTCTTGATAAATCCAGGGCCTGGTTTTCACTGCCTTGTCCAGATGAGTCAACTAGCAAGGGATGCACCTGAGTCTCTGTGAACTGTGCAGAGCTCTGCATGCAAGCCCACGTATGGAACATGCCACCTCCATGCATGGAACACACCTCCTCCACATATAGCACATAGGACCTCCATGGATGGAACAGGCCACCTCCATGTATGGAACATGCCATCTGCATGCATGGAACACAGATCCTCCACATATGGAACACACCACCTCCTGGCATGGAACATGCCATCTCCATGTATGGAACATGCCATCTCCACACATAGAACACACCACCTCCACACGTGGAACATGCTACCTCCACACATGCAACGTGCCACCTCCACGTATGGAACACACCACCTCCATGTGTCAGGGCCTGCTCTGTCCACTGCAAGGTGGCCTGGAAGGATCCGGAAGAGCAAGTTCACAAGCAGGTGGAGGCAGAGCTGGAGCCGGGTGCCTGGCATCCTGATCAGGTGAGTCTGCTCAACACTTGTGTCTCCATGTTCAAGGCACTCTTCCAGGAAGGTGGGTACTGAGAGGGCCCCACCCCACCCTGAGAAGCTGCCGCCTTGGGAGGCCCAGGAAGTAAGAGCACCCATTAGCTCAGAATAGTGTGTACTGTTGCATAAGGTGCAATGTCTATTAATAATAATTTACCAATATTGGCTCATCCGTCTAACCAGCATTCCACACAAATGTAAGATTTAATAAGGGAGGGGTACATGGGAATCTCTGTCTTCCTGCTCACCATAACCCTAAGACTGCTGTAAAAATAAAGTCTACTAATTTTTCTAAAAACACCTATGGAGTGATGTCATTGCCTTGTGGGTCTCAGGGGTGAAGCTGTCCCCAAAGCTGCAGCACCCGGAGGCCACACAGCAGCCCCAGGTGCCACAGACTCTGCATGGTGCCCAGCCAGTCTCCAGGGACTCTGACCCAGTCGGGCTGTCCAGGGCACCTCCTGTGGTCTGGTTGCCCCGGGATCAGGTCTCTACAGGGATGGGCAGGACTCTGTCCCCCAAGGCCTGGCACCATGCCAGCTTGAGGATGTTCAGCCAGCACCTGTACCACAAATGCTATCCACCAGGAGGGCCAGGGGGCCTGTTGGGCACCACTTGGCCAATGAAACCAGGATCTTTGACAAAAAGATGCTGTTGAGTGTGCAGCCCATAGTCAGCTCAGCATTTATGGGGCTCTGCTTGTCCCTACAGAGCCAAAGGGCTCAGCACCTTGTAAGGCGGGCACAGAGAGGGCGCTTGGGCCAGTGGGAGCTGCAGAGAAGGGGCAGGCACCCACTGAGCTGCTGCAGCTCAGGATGGACGCAGAAGGTGAGGGCCACCAGGCTCAGGTGTCAATGGAGAAATGATTCTAAACAGTGAGTCAGAGCTGCCCGCACCCTCACACGCTGCCCTCCCCACCCCCGCCACCTTGCAGCAGAAGCCCAGGGGGTGGTGCAAGGTTAGCCAGGAAAGGGCCCAGACCCCAGGGGCTCCGCGGAAAGTGCAGTGAACTGTGCCTCAGTGGCTCAACCCCTGCTAACTGCTCCCTCAAATGGAAGATGCGGTTTTAATTTTCTTTGATTTTAACAAAAGGCAATGCATTTGTGTGACTTGATAATCAAACAGTAAAAAGTTATGCAGTCAGCAGCCTAACTCCCACTGCCGCCCCATCCCCTGCCAGCTCTCACACCTTCCGGACTCTGTGCCTATTGCTTTCATGTTCAGGCTTCCAGAATTACTTTTGCAAATGCAAGTGAACGCCTGAGCAAGTTCATCACCCTCCTCCCATCTTACACAAAAGATTTCATACAACAAACTACGCTTCACCTTTTCTTTTCCTAATGATACTGCATGGAGCTTGCTTTCTCCTTCCTTCCTTCCTTCCTTCCTTCCTTCCTTCCTTCCTTCCTTCCTTCCTTCCTTCTTTCCTTCTTTCTCTCTTTCTTTTTCTTTCTTTCTTCTTGCCTCTTTCCTTCTCTTTTCCTTCCTTCCTTTCTTCTTTCCTTCCTTCCTTCCTTCCTTCCTTCCCTTCCTTTCCTTCCTTCCTTTTCTCCTACTTTCCTTCCTCCCTCCCTCCCTCTCTCCCTTCTTTCTTCCTTCCTTCCTTCTTCCTTCTTTCCTTCCTTCCTACCTTCCTGCCTTCTCTTTCTCTCTCTCCCTCTTTCTTTCCTTTCCTTCTCTCTTTCTCCCTGAGACAGGGTCTCACTCTGTCACCCAGGCTGGAGTGCAGTGGTGCAATCTTGGCTTACTGCAGCCTCAACCTCCTGGGCTCAAGCAATGCACCCACCTCAGCCTCCCAAAATGCTGGGATAACAGGCATGAGATGCCACGCCTGATGAGTTTTTTCAGGATGAGATTTAGACCACTTCTAACATTGACTTTCAGTATGTGTGTTTTCAGGGGCGCAGCCTCAGCACCTCTGGATGGAGGGGACCTCGGCCACGGCTGTTTCCCTAGAGTTCTGTGTGATTGAGGGTCCTGCCTTTGAAGCTGATGGGGGGAGTGGGGGCACACCCTGACCTCCCCCCCATGCCCCACCCCCTAGTGCTGCGTTTGGAGCAGAGCACTCTTGGAGTGCCATTGCCCCTGTGTTCAGTCACCTGCTGGGTGCCAGGCTCTGCATAACCCCATTACCTTTACATCAAGTCCTGCCAGGGCAGAAATAATATCCCATTTTCCAGATGAGGAGATGGAGACCCAAGAGCTGCAGATCTGTCTCAGATGGGACAGCCAGTGAGTGACAGAGCCAGGGTCAAATCAGATGGGACAGCCAGTGAGTAACAGAGCCAGGGTCAAATCAGCATGTTGTCAAAGTCCATGATCTCCTCATGCCTCACTGACTTCTCATCCATCCCTGAGTCCAACCATTCAACCTGTTCATTCCCTCATCTACTCACCCACCCACTCTCTGACCTATCCAGCCACCCACTCACCCTTCTAGCCACCCATCCATCCAGTCACCCTTCTAGCCATCCATTCATCCACTCCCCCTTCTAGCCATCCATTCATCCACTCACCCTTCTAGCCACCCATCCATCCACACACCCATCCACTCACGCACCCATCCAGCCACCCATCCATCTACCCACTATCCATCTATCAATCCATCCATCCATCCCATCCCATCCCATCCAGTCACCCACTTATCCATCCATCCATCCATCCATCCACCCACCCAACCATGTATTCATCCATCCATCCACCCATGTATTCATCATCCATCCATCCACCCAACCATGTATTCATCCATCCATCCACCCACCCACCCGTCTAGCCACTCATCCATCCACCCATCCATCCACCCACTTATCCATCCATCCATCCATTCATCCATCCATCCACCTACCCATCCATCCAGCCACCCATTCATCCACCCTTATCCATCCATCCATCCATCCACCCACCCACCCACCCATCCAGCGACCCATCCATCCATCCATCCACCCATCCAGCCACCCACTTTTCCATCCATCCATCCATCCATCCAGCCACCCATTTATCCATCCATCCATCCATCTACTCACCCACCCATCCAGCCACTCACCCACCCATCCAGCCACCCATCTACCCACCCACCCATTCAGCCACCCATTCATCCACCCACCCATCCAGCCACCCACTCACCCTTCCAGCCACCCATTCATCCACCCACCCATCCACTCATCCACCCACCCATTCATTCAGTCACCCACCCACCCAACCAGCCAGCCACTCACCCATCCAGCCACCTATTCATCCACTCACCCACCCAGTCAGCCACCCACCCATCCACTCACCCATCCATCCACCCATTCACCCTTCCAGCTGCCCATTTATCTACCCACCCACTCTCCCAGCCAACCAGCCATTCACCCATCCAGCGAATCATCCATCCACCCACCCACTCAGCCAGCCACCCATCCATCTGGCCACCCATTCATCCACCCACC
Organism: Rhinopithecus bieti; assembly: GCF_001698545.2. Taxonomy (NCBI): domain Eukaryota; kingdom Metazoa; phylum Chordata; class Mammalia; order Primates; family Cercopithecidae; genus Rhinopithecus; species Rhinopithecus bieti. The sequence continues at coordinate 7,665 of NW_016814746.1, read as the reverse complement.
CACCCATCCACCCACCCATCCATCCACCCACCTAACCAGCCAGCCACTCACCCACCCACCCATCCCGCCAGTCAGCTGCCCATTCATCATCCATCCATCCATCCACTCACCCACCCATTTATCTATCCATCCATCCACCCATCCAGTCACCCACCCATCCATCCACCCACCCCCTCACCCACTCAACCAACCACTCACCCATCCATCCACCCATCCACCCACCCAGCCACCCACCCATTCGTCCACCCATCCACTTACCCATCCATCCACCCACTCACCCATCCATCCACCCACCCACCCATCCACTCACCCACTCACCCACCCATCCAGCCACCCATCCATCCACCTGCCCACCCATCCACTCACCCATCCATCCAGCTACCCAGCCATCTACCCACCCACCCATTCTTCCATCCACCCAGCCACTCAACCACCCATCCAGGCACCAACCCACCCACCCATCTACCCGCTCACCCACTTATCCACCCATCCATCCACCCATCCATCCACCCACCCATTCATCCTTTATCAACCCATCCATTCATCTACCCACCCACCCATTTATTCATTCATTCATCATCCATCCATCATCCATGCAATCCATGCATCCATTATCCACCCATTCATTACCATCCCACTCACCCACCCATTCGCCTCTCTGTTCATCCATCTATTAAAGGTTTACTAGGTGCCAAGCTTTGCACACTTGCTGATGTTATAAGCTTCTGGCAGTCAGAGTGACCTCCCCAGCATGTACATATGACTGTATCTTCTGTTTGCAAGCCTTCGTCAGTTGCTACTGCCTGCCTGCAGGGAAAGCTCCTGACACATCCCCTGCTTGTTCCACCTCCCACACACTGCCCCAGTCCCCCGCAGCCCTGCCCTCACTCGTGGAGTTCTCGGATAATGTGCTTCACACTGGAGTGACTCCTCCTCACCCCTCACCATCACGATACACATGCTGTGTCCGCCAGCCCAGCATCCATTGCCTTTTTCCTGGTGTCAGCACCTCGAATTTCCTTCAGGACTGCCTCTCCCACTGTCTGTCCACAAGTGTCCAAAGGCAACAGGAGTGGGCAACGCGAAGTGATTGAGTGAGAGCCACAGTCTTGCTGGGCCCCTCGGAAAATCTTTATAGCAAGGCTGCTGGGTGGGGTGGCCTGAGGAGGAAGCGGCACAGGAGAGCAGGGGTAAGAGATGGGCTGGGCAGCTTCATGATTTTACCACTTCAACACCTGGAGCCTTTGCCGGCCCCGAACAGGCGGGCTGCCCGCCGCCAGAGACACGTGTGCCAAGGGCAGAGTGATCCCCAGTCGTGGGTGCTTCTTGGGTAAAGCTGACATAGGAAACACATACTTTTGTTTAGCTGTCAAAAGCATTTGAGGAGGCAAAATAAACACAGAGAGCCGCACAATTAAGAAGTGAGTGTGGGTGAAGGAAAGTGGTGGGGAAAGGCAGGGGATGAGATGCGGTGGTGGCCAGCCCAGGCTCTCTGGTCAACGTGCAGCCTTGCCAATGGTGGGAAACTGCAGAAGGTAGTGAGAAGTGAACCCGGCTGGGCTTCTGGATCAGGTGGGGACTTGGAGAACCTTTCTGTCCAGCTAAAGGATTGTAAATGCACCAATCAGCACTCTGCATCTAGCTAAAGGTTTGTAAATGGACCAGTCAGCACTCTGTAAAACTGACCAATCAGCACTCTGTAAAATGGAACAATCAGCACTCTGTAAAAACGGACCAATCAGCACTCTGTAAAAACGGACCAATCAGCACTCTGTAAAACTGACCAATCAGCACTCTGTAAAATGGAACAATCAGCAGGGTGTGCGTGGGGCCAAATAAGGGAATAACATCTGGCCACCTGCGCCAGCAGCTGTAACTTGCTAGGGTCCCCTTCCAGGGTGTGGAAGCTTTGTTCTTTGGTCTTCGCAACAAGTCTTGCTGCTGCTCATTCTTTGGGTCCGCACTACCTTTATGAGCTGTATCACTCATCCTGAAGGTCTGCAAGTTCACTCCTGAAGTCAGCAAGACCACAAACCCACCAGAAAGAAGAAACTCTGGCACATCTGAACATCTGAAGGAACAAACTCCGGACACACCATTTTTAAGAGCTGTAACACTCACCACGAGGGTCCACGGTTTCATTCTTGAAGTCAGACCAAGAACCCACTGGAAGGAACCAATTCCTGACGCAAGGGAACCGGGGGACAGAGGGAGGCAGCTTCTATGCCAGGGTCTGGCTGCATCCACTGGACAGAGGGCAAAAGAAAGTTTTTGTTTTGAGATGGACTCTCATGCTATCCCCTAGGCTGGATTGCAGTGGTGCCATCTCAGTTCACTGCAACCACCGCTCCGCCTCCCGGGTTCAAGCGATTCTTCCACCTCAGCCTCCCCGGTAGCTAGGATTACAGGCGCCTGCCACCATGCCTTGTGTTTTACTAGAGACGGGGTTTCACCTTGTTGGCCAGGCTGGTCTTGAACTCCTAACCTCTGGTGATCCACCCACCTCTGCCTCCCAAAGTGCTGGGATTACAGGCATGAGCTGCTGCACCCAGCCAGAAAGCTTTAATTATGGAAAGTTTCTAACATACACGGAGGCAGAGGGAGCCAGCCCACCCTGCACCCAGCCATTCTAACACACTCACATTTGACCGTGTTTACTTCACCTATTTCTTGGTGGAGGGTCCCAGGTCGACTTATAGACAGCATGTCATCAGACCCCTCGGGAACTCAGCAGAGCAGATATCTCTAAAGAATAAGTCCTGTTTCCTATGGAGCCCAATATGGTAGGCCCCAAACAAGCACGATTCCCTCACATCAGCCAATCCCCAGGCCACACCCACTTTTTCCCATTGTCCCGGAAATGCAGACTAATGGCTTCTACCAACCGAGGTGTGTGTTGCATTCAGCATTTGTGGTAATGCTGGCTGGGCATGCATTCAGAGTTTGTGGGGATGGTGTCTTGGCATGCACTGAGCGTTTGTGAGGAAGGTGGCTCAGCATGCATTTAGCCTTTGTGGGGATACTGGCTCAGTATACGTTCAGCATTTGTGGGGATGCTGGCTCAGTGTCCTTTACTCAGAGAAGTACAAAAGAGAAAACAAAAAGTAGACCAGTACCTCACTCTTTATAAAACTTCTGCTTGTGTCTTTAGAAAGTAATCAAATGCGGCCGGGCGCGGTGGCTCAAGCCTGTAATCCCAGCACTTTGGGAGGCCGAGATGGGCAGATCACGAGGTCAGGAGATCGAGACCATCCTGGCTAACACGGTGAAACCCCGTCTCTACTAAAAAATACAAAAAAAAAAAAACTAGCCGGGCGAGGTGGCGGGCGCCTGTAGTCCCAGCTACTCGGAGGCTGAGGCAGGAGAATGGCATAAACCCGGGAGGCGGAGGTTGCAGTGAGCTGAGAACCGGCCACTGCACTCCAGCCTGGGCGACAGAGCGAGACTCCATCTCAAAAAAAAAAAAAAAAAGAAAGTAATCAAATGCAGGTGGGTGATACCACGAGCTTCAACCTAGAGAGGCATGAAGAGAAACCAGCAGCAGCTGCCCAGCCTCTGGCCACGTCAGCCCTGCCAAGGTTTTGCTGTTCACTCTTCCTTTCAGAAACAGGTCTGGTATGTGCTCATCTCTGTATTCATTTTCTTTTCCTTTTGCACCAAGCAGCATTTCCCTGTCTGTCTGCGGCTCGTTTTCCTCACGAACTGAAAATGGCAGAGGGTTTTGTCCCTGAATTCCGGCTGCTTGTGCCTCCATCTAGAGCTTCAACAACAAAATGCCAGGTCCAACCAGCAGCTTGAACATTTACCTCCAATAACAAAGTTACTAATTTACAAAGTGATTTTGGATGTAAACGTGCTGAAAACTTACAACTAGGCATGGTGTCTGTGTGTTCACCCTCCTCAAATCCCATGCTTCCTCGCCCACCCGTGTCCTTGCTGTGGCTGCAAAAGTCCGGAATCCTCTTGCCTTCTGAGGTGACTTGGGCAGCTCGGGTCTGCACCACGCAGACAGGCCCTGCCGTCCACAGCTGAAATGTGAAGACAGGGTTGTGGAACCTGCCCCGGTTACTTTGTTCATTCTCTTCCTGTTTTTCTAATTCTGTAGGAACCAGGAACACAAATGAATCTGATCTAGGTTAGTAAAGATCCCCATGTGAATGTCTGAAAGTTGAAAATATTAAATACCAGCTGAATTTAAGAATTAAGAGCAAAGAAGGAAACGCCTTGGTCTTGGCATTCCATGAATGCGCTACCTGGGCAGAGCAAATGTAAAGAGATCTTTAAAACACACACCGGGAGGCAGGACGAAATTCAAAACACGGCAGAGCTTATCGGAGACGGAAATTCTGCCACCAACTTAAGGATCATGTGAAAAGGATGCTCACGCATTGGGCTAACACCTGTGCTCTCATGCGGTGAACCTCTGGCGGGCCCCTGCACGGATCCTGGGGCTTTGCCAAAGATTCTTATTTGCAAAGTGAAGCCACCTTTGAGCACCTATTGTGCACCCAGCTCTGCCTTGGGTGTGAGGGAACAAGTGGGCCGTGGCCCCGCTGCTGTGGAGGAGCTCCAGGCTGGGTTGAGGTCACCTGCAAGCCAACGACCCTGTTCTGCCTGGAGGCACAGGGTATGCAGCGCTCCCCGGAACCAAGTGAGGAGTCCTGGGCAGGGGAGGACTTGGAGGCCACTGGGGCAGATGTCCCTATCATAGCCAGCACAGGGATTACCCTGGAGCTCACGGGCAGCTGGGGCCAAACCCGGACTGGGCAGGTTGAAGCCACATCAGGAAAAGGGCTGTGGAGGGATCACCCAGGACCACCCCTGAGCCAAGGCCAGGACTACCCCCAAACCAAGGCCAGGGTCACCCTCGAGCCAAGGCCAAGACCATCCCCCGAGCCAAGGCCAGGACTACCCCCAAACCAAGGCCAGGGTCACCCCCGAGCCAAGGCCAGGACTACCCCTGAACCAAGGCCAGGGGCACCCCCGAGCCAAGGCCAGGACTACCCTCGAGCCAAAGCCAGGACTACCCCCCGAACCAAGGCCAGGGGCACCCCCGAGCCAAGGGCAGGACCACCCCTAAGCCAAGGCCAGTGCCACGCCTGAGCCAAGGCCAGCATCTGAGGCAGCCCACGCCAGGACCATCTCAGATGCTGCCACAGCTGCCCCCAGGACCCTGGATCTTTACAGAGAGGCCACAGGCCGAGATCAGCCAGAGAACTCAATACAGTTGCCTACCTGTGCTGCCATGAGACTCCTTAAGTCCTTTGAGAAGCAAGACAGTGACAGGGAAATAAAAATGTAAGTGGTGACATTTGTGTGTGTGAAGTCAGAGCATGCTGTGGTGTCCCCGCATAGCCCAGCCTCCATCTGGCTGTGCAGCTCTGGCCAGGTCACATGACCTCTTGGTGCCTTGGTGTCCTTATGTGAGGGCGGTGGCCACAGTCCCGGGGTGCCAGGGGTCCCAGGCTGAGCCGTGAGGAGCTACAACGCTGCCTGGCACCATGAGTTGTTCTTCTCAAAGGACTGGTTTTTAAAAATTAAGGTCCCCTGAGACTCCCCATCCTGGACTCAGCCCTTCTCTGCTCACCCGCTGGGATCATATTCGGGACTGTATGGAAACTGTATTTGAATCTGGGCAGAATTTGACGTCATAACAGTAATGAATGTTTTAATCTGTGATGGCTGTCTCTCCATTTTTTCAGGTCTTTGATTTGTTTCAGCAACATTTTATAGATGATGTCTTTTGCTAAATTTAGTCATAAGTATTTTATGGTTTTGATGGTATTATAAACTGAATAATTTAAATTTTTATTTTCAGATTATTTGCTGCTAGTATATAGATACAAAACTGATTTTTGTGTCCTGATCTTATGTTCTGAGACCCTGTGAATCTCACATTCGTTCCAGTAGTTCTGAAGACTCCTTAAAATTTTTCTTGTAAATAATTGCATCATCTGTGATTAGAGATAATTTTACTTTTTCCCGATCAATCTTTCTTCCTCTTTTTTCTCCCTTTGTTGTCCAGCTACAACCTGGAGTAAATGGTGTTGTGGAAATGGAGTACACTTCCTTGCCTTGTCCCTGGTCTTAGGGGAGAAGCGTCTGGTGTCTTACCATTGCGTATGATGTGGGTGTAGGTTTTACATGATGCCTTCGATTGCCAAGAGCTTCTGCCTCACATGGATTTTGAATTTCCTTAGAAGCTGTTTCTGCTCCTGGCTGGGCGCGGTGGCTGAAGCCTGTAATCCCAGCACTTTGGGAGGCCGAGACGGGCAGATCACGAGGTCAGGAGATCGAGACCATCCTGGCTAACATGGTGAGACCCCGTCTCTACTAAAAATACAAAAAACTAGCCGGGCGAGGTGGCGGGCGCCTGTAGTCCCAGCTACTCGGGAGGCTGAGGCAGGAGAATGGCGTGAACCCGGGAGGCGGAGCTTGCAGTGAGCTGAGATCCGGCCACTGCACTCCAGCCCGGGCGACAGAGCAAGACTCCGTCTCAAAAAAAAAAAAAAAAAAAAAAAAGAAGCTGTTTCTGCTCCTATTGATGTTTCATATGGTTGCTCCTTTATTCCTTCAATATGGTGAGTTACATTGGTTTGGTTTTCAGACACCAAACTAATCTTGCATTCCTGGAGAAACCCTACTTGGTCATGATGTATTATCTTTTTTTAAGTTTTTGGATTCAGTTTGCTAATAATTTGTTTACAATTTTTTGGATCTATCTTTATGATGGATGCTGATCTGTAATTTTCATATCTTTCATATCTTATAATGTCTTTGCCAGGTTTTGACATCAGAGTTAAGCTGGCCTCATAAAAAGCTAGGAATGGTTCTCTTCTCTTTCCTTCTCCCAAGTTTTGAAATGTTTTATTAAATATTGGCATTATGTTGTTTCATCAACTATTTGATAAAATTCATCATTGAAATCATCTAGCTCTGGAGTTTTCTTTCTGGAAAAGTTTTTGGTGACAAGTTCATTTATTGAATAGATATGGGAATATCCAAGTTTTCTATTCCACTTTGTGTCAATTTTGGTAAGTTTTATTTTCAGAAGAATTCATTACATAAGCTCTCAAATTTATCAGCAGAAAATAATTAGTGATGTTATGATATTTCCTGTTAACATCCGTAGGGTCTGTAGTGATGTCTTCTCTTTTCTCCTGGCATTGGTAATTGATTATTGCAGTTTTTCTTTGATCAGTCTTGTCAGAGTTTTTTTGGTAATTGATTATTGCAGTTTTTCTTTCATCAGTCTTGTCATAGTTTTATCAATTTTACTAACCTGTTCAAAAAACAGCTTTTGTCTTTATTGACTTCTCTAGCTGTTTTATAATTCATTAGTATCTCATATTTGTAATTTTTTTCCTTCTAGTTCCCTCTTATTTTAGATTCAATTTGCTTATCTTTTTAAAACTTCTTAAAGTGGAATCTTAGATCATTTCTTTGAAAATCTTTTGCTAATGTGAGCAGTTAGAGCTATTGTCTCCCCTCTAAACTTATTTTTAGCTCATCTGGAGAGGTGAAGCCAGCTAGACTTCCTGGGTCAATTGGGGACTTGGAGAACTTTTCTGTCTAGCTAGAGCATTGTAAAAACACACCAATCAGCCCTCTGTGTCTAGCTAAAGGATTGTAAATGCACCAACCAGCACTCTGTAAAAACACACC
>NW_016814745.1:1701551-1702586 GCF_001698545.2 Rhinopithecus bieti | reverse complement strand
GTCCCTAATACTAATGATTATTTTCTTACCAGCATCACGTTGTATTGATTTAAGTAACATTCATGGCGGATATCATTATTTGATTATTAATGGTGATATTAATATTAATTACCATTCCAAATCGTTAACATTTTAATCCACTATCAATTTTTCCGAAGTTTATTGTGATCATTAATATCATCATTAGTATTAATATTTATTATATTTATTAATATTAATAATTAATAGACTTGTTCCTGATATCCACTGGTGAGAGGATGATATTACTTTAAACATCACAAAAGGTGTACACGCAACCAGTGATATTGCTTCAAATTTCCGCCCGAGAGGGGAGGATGAGACAGGCAATATCGCTGGGAGTAGACACACTCCTGGGATAATGTAATTGATAATCAGGGGGAAGAGTATGATATGACTCCCAATACAGGCGCGGCGTGGCGGCGGCTGGGGGATCCGGATGGCGGTGGGTGGGTAGCCCACCCCCCGGCGATCGGGGGACCAAGCCGCCGGGAGGCGTGTCGTAGCTGCTCCTGGGGACCCACAGATAGGTGTACACTGCCTGTAGTATTAGGAGTAATAATATTGTTTTTACACATCAATTATCGATTTTAATAATTATCAATGGTACTAATAATAGGACGCCATTGCTAATTTTGGAGAATTGTTTTAAGTACCTGATTATGATTATGATTATGATTATGCACGCTTAGTATTAATTTTACTAATTATTTACTAATTATTTACTAATCATTATTTTCTTACCAGTATCACCTTGTATTAAGTAATATTCATTTCGGAAATCATTATTTGATTATCAATGGTGATGTTAATATTAATTACCATTCCAAATCGTTAACATTTTAATCCACTATCAATTTTTCCGGTTTGTTGTGATCATTAATATCGACTATTAGTATTAATATTTATTAGATTTATTAATATTAATAATTAATAGACTTGTTCCTGCTATCCACCGGGGAGAGGATGATATTACTTTAAGCATTACAAAAGGTGTACACGCACCCAGTGACATTG
>NW_016814745.1:1692791-1697980 GCF_001698545.2 Rhinopithecus bieti | reverse complement strand
TCTTTCTTTCTTTCTTTCTTTCTTTCTTTCTTTCTTTTTCTTTCTCTTTCTTTGTTTTCTTTCTTTTCTTTCTTTCTTTCTCTCTCTCTCTCTTTCTTTCTTTTGATAGAGTCTTGCTCTGTCGCCCAGACTGGAGTGCAATGGCGCGATCTTGGCTCACTGGAACTTCTGCCTCTGGGGTTCAAGTGATTCTCCTCCCTCAGCCTCCCTAGTAGATGGGACTGCAGACGCACACCAACATGCCCAGCTAATTTTTTGTATTTTTAGTAGAGACGAGGTTTCATCATGTTGGCCAGGCTGGTCTCAAACTCCTGACCTCAAGTGATCTGCACCCCCTCAGCCTCCCAAACTGCTGGGATTACAAGCATGAGCCACTGTGCCCAGCTTCTTCCTTTCATTGATGCCTGCTGTGTGCCTGCACTGGCTGGGCTGGCTGCTACCACTAGGCAGGACTGCGACATGCACCCCCCTAGCAGTGCTCCCAGCCGAATGAAGCCCTCCCTAAGGTTGATTTGATTAGAAGGGAGCATAGAAAAGGCCTGTCTCTAAGAGAGGAGGCCTGATTTACTCTCCTGAGCTGGCAGCAAAAAAGTTGAGTTGTTTCCCAGCTCTGCTTATAACCATGGGGCCAAAGTCTCTTCTGTCCCTGGGCCTTGCTCTGGGCAGTGGGGTGATGGAGAGAAGCTCTACAGACCTTCTCAGTGCCTTTGTGCTGGGTCATGTGATAGATCTAATATAATGGCCAGGGAGGGGCTGCTGGGGATGGGCAGCCTTGGCAGGTGGAGGCAGGGCAGTCTGCAGGCACTAGATGTTTTGTCTGCCATTGCTGGCAACACTCCAGCACCTAGAGGATTAAATAGGGCATATAAATAATAGCCTTACTGTGGTGCCTGACTCATAACTGGTGCTTACCAAATGGAGTTCTCTTCTCTCATGCTGGCTCCCTGAGAGTGTACTGGCACCTGCCCACATCAGCCAGATCCCTCCCTTGCAACCAGATCTTGGGTTCCTGGAGGATGCCTGCCATCCCCCACAGCCAGGCCCACCTCCAGATAGGATGATGGGTGGGCTCTTTAAGGAAACTGAAGGTCTGGGGCAGAGAAACCTCAAAAGAAGAGGAGCAACTAGAATGCTCATTCATTGCCATTGGCAGTTTCTTATGACATCATATGCTCTTACCTTCTGAGGCAGCTACTCCATTCTGAAGATTTACCCAAGAGAAATAAAAACACATTCTCACACAGACATGCACAGGGACTATTCATAGCAGCTTTATTCATAGTAGCCAAAAACTGGAACCAACCCAAATATCCATCAATAGGAGAATAAATAAACCAGTGTGTCCTATCTATCCATACAACGGAGACAACTACTCAATGACAAAAAAGAAAGAACAACTGTTACATAGGGCAGCGTGGAGGATCTGGAAAACATTATATTGGCCAGGCTCAGTGGCTCACGCCTGTAATCCCAGCACTTTGGAAGGCCAAGGCGGGCGGAGCGCTTGAGCCTACGAGTTAAGAGACCAGCCTGGGTAACATAGTGAAATCCTGTCTCTAAAAACAAACAAATGAACAAAAAAATTAGCCGGGCATGGTAGAGCATGCCTGTAGTCCCAGCTACGACTCAGGAGGCTGCGGTGGGAGGATCACTTGAGCCTGGGAGTTGGAGGCTGCAGTGAGCCATGATGGCGCCACTGCACTACAGAAGGAGAACACAGCAATATCCTGTCTCAAAATATATATATAAAAGTAAAAAACATTATATTGAGGAAAGGAGGCCACACAGAACAAAATACATGTATGACGACATTTGGGTGAAATTCTAGGACAGCAAAACTGATCTCTGATGATGGAGGTCAGAACAGTGGTTACTTCTGGGCTAGGGGAGATTGGCGGGGAAGGGGCACAAGGGAATTTCCTAGGGTGAAAAAGCTTGCTCAGGGTCATGGTTACACGGGTGTCCCTCTATGTAAAAGTCATTGAGCTGTATTATACATTCATGATTGGTGTAATGTAAGTTACTCCTCAGTAAGAAAATAAGCCTCCAGGGTATGTTCCAATATGAGGAGTCTCTTGGGAGGGAGCAGCTGCAAGGAGGAGCAGGCAGTGGCCCTGGGCCTGCACATTAGCGCTTCCTTTGTTCAACTCACCCTGCAGGCCCCTGGCTGAGAATTAAGCCTCCTGGTCAGTGACAACCGGAATATCCAACCCAAGGGCTGGGGAATAAGGTCATAAATATGTAAATGGCAATTTACAGCAGGGCAATTTTGGAGGCTTTTATCACCAGTATGTCAGTGCCTTTTATGGCAACTCATAAATATACCTCCTATTAGTTTCAGCAGATTACAGCCAAGGCCAAGTCATGCCCTCAAGTGGGCTGGACCACATGTCACCTCCAAAGGGCTTTTCTGAGGCCCCAGGACTGACTGGCAGGAGTGGGACCAGAGGGTCAGCTGTAGCCAACCTGGCTGGAGGAAGTCAGCCCAAGGGACCCACACACACTCACTGGGCACAGAGACCACAGTCACCGTTTATCGGGCACCTACTTGACACGGTTCCTCCTGCCCAGCTGTTGTCCACCTCATATGTGGGCGGCACTCATCAGATGACCTGTCCATGGCGGGGGTCCCTTTAACCCTCACCACAACCCTGTATGGCAGGCAGTATTCTGCCCACTTTACAGGTGACAGAACAGAGGCTTTCAGAAAAGTCACCTGGCCATGGTCTCTCTACCTAGCCAGTGTTAGACATTCTCCAACATAACATCCAAGAGCTGCAGCCAGGCAGAAAGCCTGGTCCCGGCCCTGTCCCCTGCACTCCCTCTAGAGTCAACTCTCTAGGTGGGGCAAAGGGAGTAAGAAAATACAACAAAGGATTTAAATCCAGCATATACAGACAGTCCCTGACTTATATGGCTCAACTTGGGGTTTCTTTTACTTTACAATGGTGCAAAAGTCATACACATTCAGTAGAAATCACACTTCAAGTATCCATACGATCATTCTGGTTTTCACTTTGAGCACAATATTTGATAATTACATGAGATATTCAACACTTTATTATAAAACAGGCTTTATGTTAGGTGACTTCCTTTTTTTGTTGTTTGTTTTTGTTTTTGAGATGGAGTTTCACTTTTGTTGCCCAGGCTAGAGTGCAATGGCACGATCTCAGCTCATTGCAACCTCTGCGTCCCAGGTTCATGCAATTCTCCTGCCTCAGCCTCCTAAGTAGCTGGGACTACAGGCATGTGCCACCAAGCATGGCTAATTTTTGTATTTTTAGTAGAAATGGGGTTTCACCACATTGGTGAGGTTGGTCTCAAACTCCTAACCGCAAGTGATCTGCCCTCCTCAGCCTCCCAAAGTGCTGGGATTACAGGCGTGAGCCACCGTGCCCAGCCTGTGTCAGGTGACTTTGACCAGTTGTAGGCTAATGTCAGTGTTGTGGGCATGTTTAAGGTAGGCTGGGCTAAGCTGTGATGTTCAGTAGGTTAGGCATATTAAATACATTTTCATTTTACAGTATTTTTAACTTGTAAAGGGTTTCATTGGGATGAAACTCCATAGCAGGTTGAAGAGCATCTGTATAAAGATCTAAAATGAATAAGGAAAACATAAAACCACAGTGGAAAATGGGGAAAGGATATAAGCAGATTCTTCATGGAAAAAGGAAATAAATAGAATTCAGAGAGGTGAGGGGGGAAAAGAAAAAAAGGAAATAAAAATGATCACTCAGTAAGAAAAGATAAGCAAACTCCTAATGAGAGAAATTCCCTTTGAAGAGAGGTTTTAGCAAAGTGTTAGTACAAGTGCCTATGCTGGGGGTGGTCATAGGCTTTTTGGAGGGTGACTTAGCCCCTGCCCCCCAGCTCAGCAATTCCACTTCCTAGCGCCTCCCCATAGAGTCTGGCAGGGACCTGCACTGTGGCGGCCACTGCAGTGAGCTGTAACAGCACCACTGAAAACAGCCTGGATGTCCAGCAATAAGGGATGAGGTGAACCCTGTGGGTTTCCCATATATGCACAGCCTAGTGGCAATTACAAAGACTGCGGAGGGAAATGTTTGGCTTTGGGATGCTGTGTGTCTAAGGAGACAGACTACTTACTCCCCACTGTTCCTGCAGCAGAGCAGGCTCTCCGGGAAGCACCCTAGCTATAGATTCGGGAAGATGAGACTGGCTAGATGTTTCCTGCCCTGCTTGGGGTTGGCTTCCCCATTTCCCACCTGCCCCCATCCCAACCCAAACCTAACTGCAGTTGTTGGGGATAAAGGAGGAAATAAGTCTGGGTGTGGTAGCTCATAACTGAAAATCTAAAACTCTGAGAAACAGAAGCAGGAGGATAGTTTGAGCCCAGTAGTTCAAGACCAGTGTGGGCAATATAGTGAGACCTCGTCTCTTGAAAAAAATCAAAACAGGCTGGGCACGGTGGCTGATGCCTGTGATCCCAGCACTTTGGGATGCCAAGGTGGGAGGATTGCCTGAGCCCAGAAGTATGCTGGGATTACAAGTGTGAGCCACCGTGACCAGCCCTGTATTATGTTTTTTGTTTTTGTTTTTTTTGTTTTTGAGACGGAGTCTCACTCTGTCACCCAGGCTGAAGTGCAGTGGCGCAATCTCAGCTTATCGCAACCTCCGCCTCCTGGGTTCAAGCAATTCTCCTGCCTCAGCCTCCTGAGTAGCTGGGATTACAGGCGCCCACCACCATGCCCAGCTCATTTTTGTATTTTTAGTAGTGACAAGGTTTCACCATGTTGACCAGGCTGGTCTCGAACTCCTGACCTCAGGTGATACAACCGCCTCAGCCTCCCAAAGTGCTGGGTGTATTATGGTTTTGAAGTAAAAATGTATTCATATATTTCTTATATAATAAACAACTAAATAATTTTAAATGGTTTTTTTTTGGCCAGGTGCAGTGGCTTACACCTGTAATCCCAGCACTTTGGGAGGCTGAGGTGGGCAGATCACCTGAGGTTAGGAGTTCAAGACCAGGCTGGCTCAGCCTCCCAAGGAGCTGGGATTACAGGCACATGCCACCACGCCTGGCTAATTTTGTATTTTTAGTAGAGACAGGGTTTCACCATGTTGGCCAGGCTGGTCTCCAACTCCTGACCTCAGGTGATCCGTCCACTTTGGCCTCCCAAAGTGCTGGGATTACAGGCATGAGCCACCACGCCCAGCCAAAATGT
>NW_016814745.1:1652121-1692266 GCF_001698545.2 Rhinopithecus bieti | reverse complement strand
AAAAAATACAAAAATCTAGCCAGGCGAGGTGGCGGGCGCCTGTAGTCCCAGCTACTCCGGAGGCTGAGATAGGAGAACGGCGGGAACCCGGGAGGCGGAGCTTGCAGTGAGCTGAGATCCGGCCACTGCACTCCAGTCCCGGCGATAGACCGAGACTCCATCTCAAAAAAAAGAAAAAAAAAGAAAATTCTGGAATTTTTTGTAGAAGTGGGGTCTCACTCAGTTGCCCAGGTTGGTCTCAAACTCCTAGGCTCAAGCAATCCACCCAAAGTGCTGGGATTATAGGCATGAGTCACTACACCCAGCCTAAAAAAGTTTTTTGAAAGCTTAAAACAAGGAAGAAAAAGGGAAGACTGAAGTTAAGGAGACCAGTGAAGAAGCTGTTGGCAAATGGTGGTAAGACCTGAGCCTGGGTGTCCCCATCTGTGAAATGGGTTTACCCACCGATCCCTATGGTCACTGAAGCTGTTGAGAGGACTCTTGGCTAATGAGAGTGAACTCTGCAGTCTGTGAGGTTGGTGCCCCAGATACTTAGCTGGAGGCCCTTGTATGGGTCTACCTCTATGGGGCCGCCCTCCCCACTATGCCTGATCCTCACAGCACACTGGCCCCAGGTCACGGGGGCCGACCTGGGACATACAGAAAGATCTGGCCATGGGGCTACCTCCCAGAGCAGACACCAGCCCTTGATGGGCCCAGTAGCCATGTTGGGTCTCCATGCCAATCAGTCTTATAAGCCACAGCTCAGCTTAGACTCAGGCTCCAGGAATAGGTCCCCAAGACACCCTCATTCCCCAGTGCCCAGCAGTATTAGGACAACCAAAATTAGCCTCAAACTGCTCAGGCCTTCCCCAGGGATATGACACTCAGCAGCTCCTGGGGCTGCCCAGGCTGAGAACTACCCATCCCCAGTCCCGGGCAGAGAGCCGCAAGCCTGGCTGAAAGAACAAGGTGAAGCCAAAGACTCAAAAGCAGGTCCTTGCCTCGTGTGACTACAGGTACAGCCCAGTAAGGAGCAGCAGGGCTGCCAATGGTCCCCTGAATTGGCACCCACTTCCTGGGTTTAGCACCACTGTGGCCTCAGAAGGCCCTAAAGGAGGGTTGTCATGGCATGGACCATGGGTTCCTCACATAGCTCCTCTGGCCCAGGGGAACACGTGTCCCAGAGGCAGCTGCTCCTGGCATCACTGTTGGTAGGTCCAGATGAGGGACAGGCCTCTGCCTGGGACTGTCAGGATGCAGAGAGGCTGCCTCATTCCTGCTGCGGCAGCCAGGGTCCCCACACACTAACACTAATGTCAGCGAGGTCCAGGAGGTCATCTCTACATGAGGCTGTGATAAGGCTGCATGGGAGCCTGCATGCAGGCTCAGCATCATCCTGCCTGGGCGGGAACCCTGGCCCACCCTTGCTGTGGGACTTCAGCCAAATGACAGCCTCTCTGACCCTCAGTTTCCGCATCTGCAAAAGTAGCACCCGACAACATGCACTGACCCCCCGGGGCTGCTGTGTGTGCTTGGCTAATGGTTCACTCTCAGAAGTATCTGCCCCCACCCACCTCATAGGTGCGGTCAGGTGAGTTCTTCTCTGCTTCTGTTTCCTCGTTGCACCTGGAAGAAGCTAGAGGACCTGCTCTCCTAATTGCTCCTCTACCACTGATGTTCTAAGAAGGGGACACTGACTTGTCACTCTCTGCCAATGTAGGAGCCAGGCATTGTCCCTGTTGGCTCAGGGCTGGGCTCCTAGTAGGTAAAAGCCTAAAGGCTCAGGGAGGTCATTTAAGGTCTAGGGTCCAGTGGACTTACGGATGCATCGCAGCCTCCGCTGAGCCCTTCTAGCAGCCTTGTGGTGACTGAAGCCTGGGGCGGCTGCTCCATTGTCTCCTGTCTATCCCGCTGATCTGCTCAACAACGCTTTGGAGGAAACACACAGGAGGGTCCTGCCCTCTAGTGGCCGCCAGCAGCCAGGCCTCTCCTCACAGGGCTACATCCGCGACCTCAGAGGAGCCCACTGCCCTCTCTCCCTGCTCTAGTGCCTGCCGCACAGCAACAAGCAGGCATTTCCTGGGGGTGAAGCCGAGGCTGGCCCCATGAGCTGGCACTCAGCAATCATCTCCAAGCACCTTTGAGTCCTGGGGGGCCCTGCTTCCAGATGTGAGCCCTAAGCCCACGGAGCTGGGTGGTCCTGGGCTGTGCCACAGGGTTTCAGTCCACCGCAAAGAAGGCCTGATGATGTCCAGGTAGAGAGCACCTGTGGGCGATGATTGACATAACACTACAAATACAGAGCCTCGTGGGGCACCAGCCTCTGCCCAGGCTGGGGTCCAGGGCCTTCCCCCATGTGCCCACACCCCATGCTTCCCCCGTTACAGCCTCTGCTGTCAGTCTGCCCACCAGCATCTGTGGGTGGGGAGAGCACGATGGGAGTCGAGAACCTGGGCTGGGGCTTGACACAAAAGGGGCTTTGCCTCTGGACACCTCCACCTCTGCTCCAAGTGGAGGGGCAGGGAACACGGGGAGGAGGGAAACTAAGGGGAAGTCCCGCCTCTCTAGAAGCACCTCTGCACCCTTTGTACCTCAAGGGAAGCACAAATGTGTGGCCAGTTAGATAAAGCAGGCGTTTCCTTGCCTTTATGGAGCCACGGGCTGAGGCTGGGACCAAGGGTCAGTGAGGGGTTCAGGAGGCCCCCTCTGTACCTCTATCCCAGGCCCTGAGCCCATCATCCCTTCGTTCTTAGAGTGAAACTGTGAAGAGCAGCAGCTCTGTGCCAGGCGAGGAGGATTTGGCAGTGAAAAGGGTGAGCTTGCCCTGCCCTGGGGGCAACTGGCACCTGGGGTAAGAGGTGGCCGGTGAGAGCCCGAGCCCTCTGGAGAGCAGAGGCCCCATTATGCACAGGCCCAGTATACCCGATGCTTGGGGAGCTCCCAACAACCCCACCCTGTCCTGCAGGAGACCCCAAAGCTCTAGGGAAGAGCCTGTCCCAGGAAGCACAGGGCCTCAAAGTTCTGACAAGGACACTGGAGTTCCAGGCACACCCCACACATGCACACACTTCCTGCTTCCAATTAGCACTAACTGGACGACTGGGAAAACCCACAGACCATGAAGCAGAAGCAGTTAGTTCCGCAGGGCCCTGGTGAGGCAAACCCTGTGAGGTCCCAGGTGAGCCAGGCTCTGGGGGATGGGTCCTGGAGTCTCTGTCTCTCTGAGAGGGGATCAGGTGATAGGGCCACATCTGCCAGGGTCCCTACTGGCCCCTCTGGAAGATGGGAATTGTCCCAGGACCAGGGCAGAAGCTGGGTGTGGGGGAGCCTGACAAACACCCCCCTCACAGCCTGGCATTTAAGGCTCCCCTAAACCTGGCCCTACCAGCATCCTCCCTCCCTCTCTCATTTCTTTCATTTCTTCTGCTCCTAGTTCTCACTGCCTAAGTCACCCACTGATTAGTTCTTTATTTCACTCCATTTATTCATGTATTATGTGTCCAGGAGCTCTCCGGTGGCCGGACCCCGGGACCACAGAGATGGATGTGCCAGGCTTGGCTAGTCAGGAGGGCCTTGGAGCCAGGACCTTTTCCATGGCCCCAGAGCACTGGATGGTCAGAATCAAAACAGGGCTAAGGCAGGTCCCGGGGCAGGGAAGGGTCCCGATGCTTACCTCCTTCCTACTTGAGCAGCCCTCTCTCCTACCACCTATCCAGCCAGGCCTGGGCCCAGGTTGGCAGAGACCACATTGCAGGGCAACCCCTCTGCTGGCTCCACTTCATTCTTGGTGGGAAGGAGGTGGCCAGGCTGAGCACTGTGTACTTATGAATAGAAGTATCAGCTTTGCTTGGCACTCTCTGGGTGAGGCTATGGGTCCCTTGATCTCTCAGACTGCACTCAGGGCATGTGCCAGGCTGCATCCACATCTATGGCCAAGATCAAGACAGAAGGTCTGCCAGGAACAGTTATGACTAGGGGGCAGGAAGAGAAGCAGGCACCAAATCTGAGCTGCTCTGGGGTGGATCTAGCCCTTGGGGAGAAGCGGGGACTGGCCCTTAGCAAGAGGCTGGCTCTGGAACTCGCATGCTTGAGTAGTCTGGGCCCCAGCCCCAGAGTGAGGGCCCTGAGTCAACCCTTTATATAACACTGCATGGCTCAGACCCTCAGCCCTGAGCAGGGGTAGTGGGAACAAGACCCCTCGCCCCACAGGTGTGTGTCCGGCCTGACCCCTGGCCCCCGTTCTCCAGAATATCCCCACCACAGAGACAGAGGCTCAGCTCCACTCCTTTCCCTTCCGCCGCTTAGAGACCAACCTGGTCCTGGGCAATTTGGTGTTGCCATGACAACCACATACTTTCTCCTTCCCTACTTAGCCGATTGAATCTGAGTTGCAGATGAAATCCTGGTGAGTTGTGTATTTAGAAAGCATGCAGCCATTTGGAGCGCTCTATGCATCTTTCAACTCCCAGGTGCCTCTGATACCCATCCCTTGTCTCTTGATGGCTGAGGGAGAGGATATGCGCCCTGCACCCTCTCCCTATGCCTGGGGTAGTCCTGGCCCAGTGGCACAGCCTCCTTGAAGTACAGCCTCTGGCATGCAGGAACACATGGATGACATTCTCATGGGCAGCCTCTGTGGTGAGCAGGCCCTGTGAGCTGGATGGCAGTCACCAGGAGCCTCAGACAATGCATAGGCCTCTCCATTGTGAGGCATATGGTGTCTGGGCAAGAGCTCTTGACTCAGGAGGCTGTCTCTGTCCCCTTCAGGAATGTGCACTTAAGGACTTGGGCCACCAAGACTGGGAGTTGCTGCTAGCCAGGGGCTCCCAGCATGATCTTAACCTTCATGCATTCCCCAGGGCTGACCTTAGCCTCCTCTGACTAATGAAGAGTTACCTGCAGTGCAAAGCTCGCTGCAAGTAGGCTCAGAGCTCAGCCCCAAGATGGGGGACACAAGACATGAGGAAGTAGTAAAAGTGGCCCCAACTGTGATGAGCAGGGTGCTGGTGGCCCTGGGAGGCGACCTCAGCTTGGCAGTTGGGTAGGGCTGGTTTAGCAAGTTTCAGGAGAAGAAAACATAGGGTGGTCAGAGAAAAGCGGGGCTGGCTCTTTCTCCCATCTGCCTGGGCGGGGGATGGAAATCAGCATGGGGCATCTTACCAGGAATGGTCACACAGGATGGATAGGGAGACCTACCTCTGTCCTCTCCACTCAGGGCCAGAGGCTCCTGCCCCACACTGCAGACATTAAACCCACCAAGTGGTCCCATTGGTGTGGCTGCCACGCCACTGGGCTGCAGCATCCTGGGCAGGCGGTTGGCTCTTGAGCATAACTGTACCTCCTTATCTAGGCCTTCATTTCCACCCAGATCTTACTACCTCTCTGAGCCTCAATGTCTTCACTCTGGGGAAGGGAGGGAGGGGCAAGCAGATAGGTTAGTAAGAGTGGAATAAGTAGTGAGGGGTTCCTGGAGCAATGTCTCCAGGGAAAGCATACCTGCTGGGTGTATTTGGTCAGATTTTTATGATTTTGTAGGGAAGAACATAAAGTACAAATATAAAAAAGCAAATAAAAAAGAGAGATAATTATAGCTTGAGGAAAAACGAATTATAGCAGAAAGGAAATAGAATACTACTTGGTTTAGCAGAAAACAATGTTTACATAGCGTTAAACATGTAAACACTGAATATCAGCTTACGCCAAATCATAGCATTGGAAGGATGGGGAGGAAATGTATGGAGAGGTGGCTATCAGCTCATTTTCCATAGTAGAAAGTCAATGTTCTAAAGGTGAAAGAGGCTGGGTGCAGTGGCTCATGCTTGTAATCCCAACAATTAGGGCCAAGGCAGGAGGATTGCTTGAAGCCAGGAGTTCAAGACCAGCCTGGGCAACATAGTGCAATCCCATCTCTACAAACTATTTTAAAATTAGGCGGGCATGGTAGCACACACCTGTAGTCCCAGCGACTCAAGAGGCTGAAGTGGGAGGACTGCTTGACCCCAGGAGTTTGAGGCTGCAGTGAGCTGTGATTGTGCCACTGCTCTCCAGCTCAGCCTGGGCAACAGAGAGAGACCACATCTCAAAAAAAAAAAAAAAAAAAAAAAAAATTATGAGAGTCAAAAGAACTGAAAGCAATGGGTCAAGAAGAGGGGAATTAGTATTTCCAGCCTTGCAGTATTGTTCAACCTTTAAAACTATGCACCATACATGTATTGGTTTGATCAAAAGAGAAATTAAATATAAAAGCAGGTTGAATTAATATAAAACCTCTCAAACACTGAGGCTTGACAGGTTTAGTAAACTGTTCAAGGTCATGGTGTAAAGGACACAGCGGAGCTAGAACCCGCACTAGGGTCTGTCTGTACCAGAGCTCACAGCAGGCATGAGCGTAGAGTGATCTTGTCAAAACCTTGGAATCCACCTTTGGACCAGCCAGCTCAAAGACTTTCCCCAAGCACCCATGCGGGCTACAAAGATGAGCCTCCAGCACCCCATGCCTGTGGGCAGGGAAGCAAGGCCACTGAGCAAACACGTTCCAAAGCTACTAGCCCACAGAGGCTCTGTCACCCACGGAAGGAGCCAGAGCCGTCGGCGGAGCCCCTTCCTTGGCTGTTCTGCCTCTATTTACTGGGTAGCTTTTGTTCCCTAGCTTCCCATCCAGCTGGGCTGGTTAATCAGATTCTCTGAGGGGAGGGCTGGGGGCATCAGTGACTTTACTGACACCCAGAGGAATTGCTTCTTGGGAAGCAATTACTTGTGACAGGTGCAAACTCCCAGCAGCTGAGCTTGTCTGTGGCTGAGGATGCCGTGGAGCCTGAGGGGCCAGGTCCTTGTTGCTGGCTTGTGCTCAGCAGGGACACCAAGGTCCACTGCTCCTCCATGGTTTTCTTGGCCTCTGCAGGAGGAAAGACTGTCAGCTGAATGACAAGTGACAGGTTGCCACAATGTCACAATTAATACAGACCATTGACTGGGCGGCTGGCATCATGCAAAGCCCTTTTCAGATGTGGAACCCAGGCAATCTGAATGGTTTGGCCCACTGACCTACAGGTCCTGAGTCTCAGGCTCCAGGCTGGCTGGTCATCAACTCAATGTGACCTGGGCAGGCTGCCTTCCATCCTAGGCTCCCTTAGGGGACAGGCTGGGGCTGAGAGGCAGTGAAGTTCACTCTCAGGGTTCATCAGCAGGCAAAATGGAGAAGGAGACCAGGCTCTTGGAGGTCTCTGTGTCAGGATATTCACTGTAACAGTTTACAACATAGAAAGTGCTGGGAATAACCTGCAATGGCATACCATAGTAAAAAAAACGACACTATGCAGGACAGTGTCAGCACAGCACAGGTGCACACCACAGGCAAAGTCAGGACTGGCCTCGGGCAGGACATGGGCCCAGTGTTTCTGTGACTATCTGAAGGGCACTGGTTGCCCTCAGGATAATTTGTTATTTAATAGCAAGAAATACGTAAAATACATAATATCAGGAGATAAAATCACTTATCAGGAAAAATAGTACGTGGTATAGAATATTTTAAACTTGGCCAGGCACTGTGGCTCACGCCTATAATTCCAGTTCTTTAGGAGGTCGAGGTGGGAGGATCAAGAGTGCGAGACTAGCCTGGGCAACATAGTGAGACCCCATCTCTACTAACAATTAAAAAAAAAATTAGGCAGGTATGGTGGCTCATGCCTGTGTTCCCAGCTACTCCAGAGGCTGAGGCTAGAGGATCACTTGAGCCCCGGAGATTGAGGCTGCCGTAAGCTATGATTGCATCACTGCACTCCAGCCCAAGCAGCAAATAGAGATCCTGTCTCAAAAAAAGGAGTATTTTAATCTCCACCGTGACCTCTGTGCTGAACTAGCTCCCCTGCAGGACCCAGGTTCCAGCCTTGGTATGCACAGGCCCACTGGCTCCCCAACTCTCCATTCCACCCCAAAGAACTGCTGAACCCCAACTTTTCCTTGATCCCCACAATGGCCCTGGAGCAACAGTGGGCAGGGATTAGAACCTTCTGCTGATGGAGAAAAGGTAAAGCCACCTGCTAGAATCTCACAAGGAGAAAAAGGCAGGGCTGCGATTAGAATACAATTCCAGGCTCTTCAGCTGTTGATTGTCTGGATTGACAGCAGGTCCTCTGGCCCAGTTGGCAGTGGGGATGTGGTAAAACATCATTTCCAAGCTGCAAAGGCAACCAGGGCCCCTGCAGAGTTGAAGGGAATGTCCACAGAGGCTGACAGAAATGAGGGAGGCCTTTTAGCAGTGGGCTGTTGGATCAGAACCAGGTACGCTCAGGTCATGGCTCTTTGACAAGGAGGAGGAAGAAGAACTGATGGAACCCCACTACTCAGATATGACCCACAAACCAAATGTCCATGGCCTCACACCTTCCCCAAGGCTCAGCGCTGGGCCCAGACACATCCGGTGTCTCCCTGATGTCCACAAGTCTGTAGGCAGAACACACTTCCCTTCCCAGGAAAACTCCACCTTATCAATAGTGCTCAAGACAGCACCCTAGGCCGGGCGCAGTGGCTCACACGTGTAATCCCAGTACTTTGGGAGGCCAAGACGAGTGGATCACCTGAGGTCAGGAGTTTGAGAGCAGCCTGGCCAACAGGGCAAAATCCCGTCTCTACCAAAACTACAAAAATTAGCTGGGCATGGTGGTGGGCGCCTATAATTCCAGCTACTTGAGAGGCTGAGGCAGGAGAATCGCAGAGGTTGCAGTGAGCCTAGATCGCACTACTGCACACCAGCCTGGGCAATAGAGCAAGACTCCGTCAAAAGAAAAAGACAGCACCCTCTGGGCATCCTAAATTCCAAGCTGCTTCTGGCAGGAGAAACCAGTCCATCTTAACCTGGCATCCCAGTGAAGTGAAAAAAACAACAAAGCAAAGCACTGTTTGCAATAAAACAAAACTCGGCAAGTTTCTGGATCAGCCTGTGATGAGTGGGTTCAAGGTGAGGACATTGACAATTGGTGGGTGAGGCCATTTGGGGGTGCAGGGGTATCCTTGTAGGCCACCATGGCTCAGGCCTGGGAAAGCCGAGGCCAGGAGAGCTCATGCCCGTGGCCGTCCAACACATGGCAGGGCCCATTCATGCCTTTCCACTTTCTTCAGAAACTGCCCACAGCAGCTGTCCCTCCCTGGACAAAGCCACCTTCTCTCCTGACGCCAGGGCCCCTTTTTCTTTGTCTTAATCTAAGGCTGATGGGAAATCTAAATAACTAGCTGAGGTGATTTCTGAAATTGCTGGAAATCATTTAACAAGCTTCTGGAGCATCCCTTCTTGTCCTGGGGAGGTGTGCAGAATGTGCGTCTGAAAGAGCATTTGCTGGCAGCTGTGGCATTGCTTCCTCGGGCCTGATTGCTGGGGTTTCCAAGGCTAAGGACACCTCAAATCCACATCCAGATGCCTGGCTCTGCACAGTCTCTCTGCCTGACACCCTCACCCTCCAAAGCTCCTGCAGGGCCAGCTGAGCCTAAAAGGAGTTTTCATTTCTTCTTCACCTGCAGCTTTGTCTTTCAGGAGAGGGTAAAGGAATGTTTCCACCGAATTTAAAATAGATGCTCCGCCACCACATGCACTTCTGTGGACTGGGGTTAGGTGGGAGGAGGAAGCAGTAGTGGGGAAACAAATGTTCCCAGGGACCACAGTCCCTCTGTAACCTTGTGTTGGGCAGATTTAAAATTCCACCCACTGAAGTCCACTAGGCTAGAGCTAGGCATCCCTGTCTAGTGCTTTACCTACATCCTCTAACTCACTCCTTGCTATACCCTATGAGGCAAGTGCTACTGTGCCCATTTTCAGATGAGTAAACGGAGGCACAGGGGGATCAAGCACTTTGCTAGAAGATTCACAGCTTGAAGAGGGTAGGGTAGCAGGGTAGCTGGGCTGGGTCCAGTGACCACGCCTGGGAAAGCAAAGCCACAGCTGCCTCAAAGCCCTCTCTGGACACGTTTCCCACCCCGCCAAACTCCCGGCCCCACCACATACATCTGCCTTTCTAATTCTCAAGGGAGAAAGAATATAGGGCTGTTGAAAGAAAGGAGGAGGAGTCTGATGGGGACAGAGCAGCCTGGGAGGTCACAAGAACAGGGCCACTGGGCCTGACACAGGCGAGTGCCTCCCTGACTGGGGCATGGGGAGAGGTGTGAGGATGAGGCTGGGCAGTGCTGGCTCCAGGGCTCCTAAGGACATCATAAGAACCAGCCCAAATGAAACCCAGGGAAAGAAACGGTGACCTGGGTTCATCACTGCCATGCGTTCTGGGCCAGGTGCCTTCTCCAAGTAATGGGGCTAAAGGAAAAGCCCTTAAATCATGAGTATTTGTAATGTCCTCACCCTCCCTCCTTTGCTGGCTGTCACAGTAGGCCTTTGAGCTGGATCAATAGGGGTGAGGGTGGAGGAGAGCGGAGCCTGGCACAGCCATAGAGGTGAGGTGCAGGGTGTCAGGAGAGAACTACCTCGGCATGGGGACCAGAAGAGGAAAGAAGGGCAGATGTGGGTCAAGTGGACACCCAGGAAACCTTGCTTGGGGTTTCCAAGGCTTTTGGAGCTGAATTTGCCTCCTATCTCTGTTCTCCTTTCATCTTTCCTGGACCACGTAAGGTGGGTGACAGATGAGGAAACTGAGGAACAGAGAGGCAAGATCTCCTGCCTATGGTTCCAAAGTGAGGAATTAGACCTGAGAGGCCAAAAGTGAGGTGCCTTCCCACTCCTTGGTGGTGCTGCCCAGGGTCAAGGGCCCTAACAGACAGGGACCCTGGGGTATACAAAACTTTTCTTTGTAATGTACCACAATTTTTTTTGGCCAGATTTATTTCTCCCAAATATTTCTTATTATGCCAATGTTTGTGCGAGACAATTACCCTAAATTCCTGAAGATGGGATGAAGACAGAGGCAGGGGAGGAACTGTAGAGAAAAATAAGCCATGGAAGGTCAGGGATGGATTGAAAACAATCAAATCCTGTGGATTCCAAACTTGCTGGTTTTTTGGGTTTTGTTTTGTTTTTGAAATAGAGTCTCACTCTGTCACCCAGGCTGGAGTGCAGCAGTGTGTTCATGGCTTACTGCAGTCTCGACTTCCCAGGCTCCAGTGATCTTCCCGCCTCAGCCTCCTGAGTAGCTGGGACCACAGGCGTGAACCACCATGCCCAGCTAATTTTTTATTATTTATAGAAACAGAATCTCCCTATGTGGCTCAGGCTGATCTCAAACTCCTGAGCTCTAATAGAGGGAGGAACTTGGCTGGCCGTGGTGGCTCATGCCTGTAATTCCAGCACTTTGGGAGGCCAAGGTGGGTGAGTTGCTTGAGGCCAGGAGTTCAAGACCAGCCTGACCAACATGTGAAACACCATCTCTGCTAAACATACAAAAATTAGTTGGGTGTGGTGGCGCACGCCTGTAATCCCAGCTACTCAGGAGGCCGAGGCAGGAGAATTGCTTGAACCCAGGAAGTGGAGGTTGCAGTGAGCTGAGATCACACCACTGTACTCCAACCTGGGTGATGAAGCAAGACTGTCTCAAAAAAAGTAAAATGAAATAATAATAATAATAATAATAGAGGGAGGAAATTAGCCCAGAGCTAAAGAGGGCTCTGAAATCAGACAGTCCAGGGGCCGACCTCAGCTGTGCCGTGTTCTTCCTAACTGTGGCTCAGGGAAAATCAAGTCACTTCTCTGTGCCTCAGTTTCCTCACCTGTAGCCCATAGATAATAGATAGGGTCTGTTGTGAAGATCTCACAGCTAACACCTGTAAAATGTGTCTCCACACAAACCTGGCACATGCTCAGGGCTCTGTACCTGCTGGAATAAGGGAGACTTGTTCAAGGTCACCCACGAATTTGAGAAGGGCAGTTGGGTGGGGGTGGGGGAGTATAACGGAAGGCATGGATGCAACATGCTGTGCCATTTAGAAGACGAAATACACATGAAGCAAAACCCTGTTCATGGACTTCAAAAGACAGACACAGGGCCAGGCATGGTGGCTCATGCCTGTAATCCCAGCACTTTGGGAGGTCAAGGTGGGAGGATCACTTGAAGTCAGGAGTTCAAGACCAGCCTGGCCAAAATGGTGAAACTGCATCTCTAATAAAAATAATTTTTAAAAAATTAGCTGGGTGTGGTGGTGGGTGCCTGTAATCCCAACTATTTGGGAGGCTGAGGCAGGAGAGCCACTTGAGCCTGGAAGGCAGAGGTTGCAGTGACCTGAGATTGCGCCACTGCACTCCAGCCTGGGTGACAGTGTGAGACTCCATCTCAATTAAAAAAAAAAAAAAAAAAAAAAAGACACAGGCCGGGAGCAGTGGCTCATGCCTGTAATCCCAGCACTTTGGGAGGCCAAGCTGGGAGGATCACTTGAGCTTAGGAGTGTGAGATCAATCTGGGCAACATAGTGAGACTCTGTCTCCACTAAAAATTAAAAAAAAAAAAAAAATTAGGCAGGTATTTGGGAGGCTGAGGTGGGAGCATTACTTGAGTCCAGGAGATTAAGGCTGCAGCGTACTATGATCGTGCCACTGTACTCCAGCCTGGGCAACACAGCAAGACACTATCTTTTAAAAAAACATAAATAAATAAGACATGGCTGCAGGTGGATTTCTCCAGTGATGGTGCAGATGGAAGAAGTGCTGAAGACAGGGCACCCCTGGGGTCCTTCCACCCAGAGCCTGGCGCTTGGCCCTGTGCTTGCAGATCTGCGGCAGGCAGAGCTGAGAGCAGGCAAAGACAAGTCACCACTGTGCTTGGGCATCCTGCCCACCAGCCCCATCGTACAGCCAGAGCTCCACATGGTTTCCATCATGGTTACCAAAGAAACAAATGCAAGTCACTCTGTCCCTTCTGTGGCCCCCCACAGCCCGACATCTGTACACCTGCAAGAACATTCTGTTGTCATTAGAGAGACACCACTTGGGGATGTCAGAAGCATGAGGGGAAGACAGAAACCTTCAGCTCTGGTTCAGGAACATTAAATGCACTATGCCATCCCAGTTTGTTCATAAAATTCTCGTGTTAATGTCCTAGGGGAAACAAAAAGGATAGCTATTTTAGCAGCATGTTTGGTTGGGATTCCGTGGGGAGAAGAGCCCTGTTTTTCTTCTGGCTGCAATGCCCTGATTCTCTGGATCTTTGTGGTTCTCCCTGCATGGCCCTGCCAGACTCTGGTGAGGGAAGACAAGAGTGTGCTCCGAGGCTGGCGAGGCTGGGGTTTTCGTCTGCATCTGGTGAAAGGACTGGCTCCTACATCACCAGTTCCCCTCTGAATAGTCTCAGAATTCTCCTGGGAACAGTGGTGGACAACAAAAGCCTTCTGAAAGAGGTCCTCTGGCACCCCTTATGCCATTCCCCTGGTGTCATCTTTCATGATTTTCAACTGAAAGGGCAAAGAAGTGAGGAGTAGATGAGCTGGGAACAAAACCGGCGCTGTCCACAGAGTCATGCTTTCATTTCAGGCTCTCCCACCCCACATGGCCGCATGCAAGCCGCACACTATTAGTTCCACATAATGGGAAAGTGTGTCAGGATCTCCCAGACACCAACCAGAAACATGCTGCTCAGTTGTCACCTCCAATGTGACTAATGCAGCCATGTCTTAATTAGTCACTGCTCACTGCTGTGATGACAGCTTCCGAGCCTGTTCCAAGGCCCCAACCTGTGATGGGGCACTGCAGAGGAGATTAAAGGTGAGAGGCCGCTGGGAAGGAAGGATCAGGAGTTGCCAGTTTTTCAGGTCTCTTTCCCATTAAGCACTGTGAACCCAGGTGGCCTCTGCCAAACCCCTTTGTCAACATTGTAACAGTAGAGTCAACAGGGTCATAACATTGGGACACATTTATTGGAGGGGGAGAGGAAATGTGACAGGGAAATGGTCTAGAAGATTCCTTCACAAGTCAGCTGTTATGTCATGGGTCCTCATGCAGCAACCCTGGGAAGGGGCAATGAGGGATGAACCACGCCACTCTGGCTGGCCTACACCTAGCAAATGCTGCTCAGGCCAGGGTGGCCCGTCTACTGGCTAATGTATGACCTGTGATCTACAGTAGCTGTCTTATAAAGATAACCTGAGCCAATTCCATTTCTCCTGCAGGGGCTTTGCACTCAGAAGCAAAGAGGAGGGAGGAGGCTAGGGGCTGGAAGTAAAAGGTGAGAGACTGCCCCCTCAGTGGAAGTGCCTAGGCCTCTACCCTGAGAGCAGGAGCCATGTCTGAGTCCTTCTCCTCTCACTGCCCACCAGCCTGAGGGCTGGCCTGCTCTCTGGGCCCCAGGAAAAATGAGAATCACCCCAGGGCGAAGCCAGGGGCAGCAGAGAGGGCTGGGAGCTGCCCCAGAGCCTGGCCTCTGCCAGCCTCACAGTGAGGCAGCCTCCAGGCACCACCTCCCTGCTCCTGGCATCCCCTTCCCTCCTTCCTAAGCACTTGGGGCCCAGTGTTCACTCGGCCTCACAGGTGGAGCGCCCAGGGCCCTTTAACTCTTCAGGCCCCTCAGAAATGAGATGAAGACAACATTTACTGGCTCCAAAATAGAACGTTTCAAAATTGCTTTTTCAATGCTTTTTCAGTTGCTACAGAACATACCACCATATCAGTTAGACAGCCACCACTCTTGTGTCCTTATCCTTATACACGATTGTGTTCAACGTTGGACATGATGCACTGCAATAGGTTCCACAAGCTGGGGGTGGGGTCTCCAAACCTCCAAACCTCTGTGGAGCCTGCAGAAGTAGGGACAGAGTGCCGGGCACATTTACTTTGCTAAGGATCTATGACATGCAAGGAAAGACCTAATTCTCTATATCTCACCTCCAGCACTTTCCTTTCAAGCCGCACTTCCCAAGAAGAATGGAGAAGTCAACTGGCGAAGAGTCGACTGCACTGGAACAGGGGCTAACAGCAACTATTGCTAATTCATCTGAAGGATAATTAAGAAGTATTTATAAGTCTTCCTTCATTCGGCCCCGAAAGGAGGCTGGACTACATTGAGAGCCCACCTTCCCAATTGTGCTCTGATATACCCAGACCATTTGGTTAAAAATGAGTAACACTAAATAATGGGACTGATTATGCCAAGGTAATTGGGGACTGACTGATACTGCAAATCAATGAGTCTTCCCTCTCCTCAAATTCTTCAAGTAAAACACCTTTTCTGCTACAAATGAAATATTTACAACATTAAGGACCAAATTCTCTTAGGTAAATAATAGTGAAGCAAATAATTTTTTCACCTGCATCTGATTGTCTCAGAAGTCTCATTTCCAAATTAAATACACAAGTCTCAGTTACTTCCTGGACACTCATGGAATACTCAGTAAATAAATTTTAGAATAGTGATCTTGTTCAGTTGCTTTTTCTTTTTCTTTTTTTGTTTTACTTATTTTTTTGGAGACGGAGTCTCGCTCTGTCACCCAGGCTGGAGTGCAGTGGCACAATCTCGGCTCACTGCAACCTCTGCCTCCTGGGTTCAAGTGACTCTCCTGCCTCAGCCACCTGAGTAGCTGGAATTACAGGCACCTGCCACCATGCCCAGCTAATTTTTGCATTTTTAGTAGTGATGGGGTTTCACCATGTTGGCCAGACTGGTCTCAAATTCCTGACCTCAGGTGACCCACCTGTCTCAACCTCCCAAAGTGTTGGGATTATAGGCGTGAGCCACTACGCCCAGCCTTCAGCTGCTTTTTCTAGTTTTCTGTGTTTCATTGTCTTTGATAAATTTCTAGGGGACCCCTAATACTTGGGCCTTAGCTCATCTTCTTTCCAAATCTGGTCCTTTCTGACAGGCTCCACAGGCCTCCTGGCTTCCAGTGTGCCTTCCGGGACTCTTCCTTAGGGCCACTGAGAACCTTGTGCAAGCAGCTTCATGAGTCCGTGGGTCAGCTCCCAAAGGTGCTCAGGATCAAGCTGCTGGTGGGGGCTCTCCTCACTAGCAAGCCCCCTGCACGCCCATCTCACTTGCCATCGGTGCCTGGCCCCCACAAAGAGCAGGAGTGTATAAATGTGTGAAGGAGGCCAGGCAAGGTGGCTCATGCCTCTAATCCCAGCACTTCAGGAGGCAGAGGCAGGCAGATCACTTGAGGTCACCTGAGTTCCAGACCAGCCTGGCCAACATGGTGAAACCCCGTCTCTACTAAAAATAGAAAAATTAGCCAGGTGTGGTGGTGCATGCCTGCAGTCCCAGCTACTGGGACGCTGAGGCACGAGAATTGCTTGAACCTGGGAGGCAGAGGTTGCCGCGAGCTAAGATCGCGCCACTGCCCTTCAGCCCAGGCAACAGAGCGAGACTGTGTCAATAAACAAACAAACAAACAAATAAAACATATGAAGGGTATCCCCTGTTCGGATTCTTTCTCTTCTTTAGTCCCCACCCCGTTTTCAGCCATGGCTCTTCTAAGACCAGGCCAGGGATCATGCTGCTCCCGATTTCCCACTGGGGACTGAACTCCATCCATCCCAGAGGCCACACAGCAGCACTCACAGCTCCCCACTTCTGGGCCTGCCCAGCCTCTCACCTGAGCCCCTCCTCCTCCAGGTTCTGGATGCTCTCAGCTCCTGCTTGTCTCTTCCTCAACATCAAAAGCTGCTTAGGAAATAATTCCTTTTTTTTTTTTTTCAGTTGCAGTTTCTTGCTCTGTCACCCAGGTTGGAGTGCAGTGGTGCGAACATGCTCACTGCAGCCTCGAAATCCTGGGCTCAAGCAATCCTTTGCACCTCAGCCTCCAATGTAGGGACTACAGGTGCATGCCACCATGCCCCGCTAGTTTTTAATTTTTTTTTGTAGAGATGGGGTCTCCCTGTGTTGCCCAGGTTGGTCTCAATATCTTGGGCTCAAGCGATCATCCTGCTTTGGCCTCCCAAAGTGTTAAGCCACAGTGCCTGGCCTGGCAAATAATTTTTTCTTTTTTCCTCCCGCCAGAGAACAAAAAGGAAATAAATCTTGATGGGGTTATTTTACATCTTAGTGTGAATAAGTCACGGAGTTCTCTGTGGAATCTGAATTTCCAGTATCCTCACTAATTCTAGAATAGCAGCCTGTGACCAGGTGAAAGGAAATTCTATCACCTGATGGAGGAAGATATTAGAGTGAAGGGGCTGTCCTAGACCCCCTGAAATCACACACTTGCCCTGCTCTGCGCTGAAACTAGTCCTGACTTCTCAAGGAATGGCCATTTAATTAAAAAAACAAACAAACAAACAAAAAAAAACAAGGACCAGGCCAGACGGAGAAGATAGGAGAGAAGTGCTGCAGACAACGGGAAATACAGCTTAAGATGGGACAGGGAGAAGAGCAAAGGAGACGCCAGGCCTTTCTGTCCCAGACAGGCGCGGCTCCGTGGCACAGGCCAGGACACCACCCCTCTTTCAAAGTCAAGAAGCCCAGTCCCAGCTACAATGTCAAAGGAGGAAATAAACGTTCCAGTTGAGAAACACCAAAGGTTCACATCCTCAAGTTACTTACCCACCCTCCTTATGAAATCAAAGAATTTTTGTCCCTTTTGGAGGGAGAAGGGGTATGAAAGAAGAAAGGTCTTTACAAAAGTGTAAAGAAAATATTTTATTTCTTTTTAAACCAGGGGACTGATGTGAAACTAGCAACAGGAATGCATGATTTAAAAAAAAAATGTGCCTGGTCTGGAATCCCAGCACTTTGGGAGGCTGAGGCAGGAGGATCACTTGAGCCCAGGAGTTCAAGGCAACAGTGAGATCCAGTCTCTACAAAAAAAAATTAGAAATTACCTGGGTGAGGTAGCACACACGTGTGATCCCAGCTACTCAGGGCACTGAGGTGGAAGGATTGCTTGAGCCCAGGAGTTTGAGGCTGCAATGAGCTATGATGACACCACTGCACTCCAGCCTGGGTGAGAGGAGAGAGTGAGACCTTGCCTCTGAAAAGAAAAGAATAAAGACAGGAGGGAGGAGGGGCCCCGCTTGAATCAGGTTGGGAAGTGGCTGGGAGCAGGGCAGAGTAGTGGCTCCAGAGCCAGAAGTTGCCGTCAGGTAAGCATTAAACAGTGCAGCAGCAGCTCCCCACTGAGAGACCCCAAGCCAAATCTGAAGTGACCAACACTTACGTGTGGCCAGAGGAGCACAGGAAGTCAGAGATACTGTTCTTCTCACTAACGAAGACTCCTTCCTTTCATAAAGGTTGTGCCTCAGAGACTTGTTTCCATGGAGAAGTAGCCTCACGATATTTTACGTGGCATTTAAAGCCCAAAGTATGATTTCTCTCCCCAAATCTGCTTGGGTAAAGCGAGGCAGGCTGGCCCACATGTATGCAAGCTCCCTGAGGCAACAGGTGTGGCTCTAGGGGGTCCAGCAGGGGAAATGCCAGAGGCCTGGTCAGGTTCAGCTGAGCTTTAGGGAGGTGCCAGAGGCAGAGAACCGCAGAGGACCTGCTGCCAAAGTGCTGACAGCCCAGGCGGTAGGTGCTAGTCTTGGAAAAACTCGCAGCCACGGGCACGACTCTCCCTAGACACAGGGAAGTAGGACATGGGAAGAAGCCCTGGGCTGCCTTCGCAACTGGCTGTCTTTCAAGAGGAGCTGGCCCTGACAGCATCATTAGGCCAACAGCAGGGGAGGGATGACAGCACTGCCTTCAGACATAGACCCTCTCTCAAGCTGAGAGAGTATAAGCCTGGGGAGTCCTGCTCCCAGAGGCCACGGAGTCACAAGGCTGCTGGTGGAACAGCAGCTCTGTTCCTGGAGCAGAGAACAGGCATGAGCATGACTGGTCCTGGGCCTGCTGTGAAGGAAGACAATGGGGCATGTCAACCTTGGTGGCATCAAAGCCATGTGGGCTTGCCAGAAAAGCCAATCTCAGAGCCCTCCCACTGGGAGACAGAGATCCTGAAGGCCTGGAGTGGGTCCGGGGAAGCCACATTCTGACTTGCAATCCAGGTGATTCCGAGGCAGGTAGAATGAGGATCATGCTTGAGTCTGGGGTCATGTGGGCATGGGATAGGGGCAGGGGTCTGGGAGGGTGATCAGCAGCTGCAGAGAAGCAGCTCATGAGGACTGAAGGCCCCTTTCTGTGGATGCCAGGACAGAGAACGGACATGGGAGGGAAGACTGCCTTCTGTGTGTGCTCCACCTGACCCCATGGGACCATCCATTTTTCTGAGCTGGCCTGACCTTACCCTATGGAGGCATGACTGAGGCCATGCTTTGGAGGTCCTCTAATTGCTCAGGACACCTTGCATTTAGCTGCTTTTCTCCCACTTAGTGCAAAGCGTTCTCCCTCTGAGTAGATAAAAACCTGCCAGGGTGACTGGGCCCCAGTCTTGCTATGCTGACAGGTCTTGATCCTTAGCCCCTGGGTACTGGCTCTGGGCAAGCAGATTTAAATACATGCATTTTAATGCATGATAGCAGTTGCCTTTACTGACCCTCTCTCTCTGGGTGTAGACACAGAAGGTTTGGGGCACTGAGTGAGAGGATTATTAACATCCAAGTTATAGTTTGTGCATGTAGTTCTGAGGGGGGTTAATATCCAAAAGGAATTACTACATTAATGAAAAAATAAAAATCACTTTACACTCCAGAACACTGCTCATGATCTCACCTGCAGGGTGCAGGCTGCAAGGTGTAGAACGCCTGGGCTCACACTGTAGCCTGCAGCACCAGGCCCCCATGCCTGCCACTCTTGTCCTGGGGCTGGAATTTGGTTATATGGATCAGTGCTGGAAATAATGGGTCAGCAGGAGGGGCCTGACTCAGTAATACTTGCCATACAGAGTTTGCCCTGTCTTATTCTGAAGATAAAAAAATACATCTGTTAAATCTTATCTGTCACCAGTGCAATTCCCATGTGAGAAGTTACAGAAAGCTGCAAAGCGGTATTCCCTTCAGAGACAAAGTGGCTCAACTGGATCACAGTTTTCTTCAAAGTCCGCCTCTTGCAGGTGGCCAGGCCAGGAGTCTCCAGCCAGCTTTCACCCACCCTTCAGTTAACAAATCTTGAGAGCCCACTCTGGGTCAACTATGTGCTGACCCGGGGTGGCGGGGAACAGTGTGATCACGACAGGCAAGATTCTCCCTAACTCACTCTGGGAAATGTGATCTGAAAACCTTTCTGGTTTCATTTCTTGGATTTCTCACTGAGTAGCATTTTCCTTCTCTAAAACTCAGACCACAGTGTTGACACAGAGAAAGCCACAACTTCAGGGCCACACTCTGTTTTCATGTGGTGAATGAAAGAGAGGGGTCTCGCTCTCTCTTTTACAGAAGTTCAAAATTCCTCTGAAGGGTAAAATTGTTGCATCTCTTTTTCTGGGCCAGATAATTATTAACAATTAAGATATAGTTTGTTGGAGCACGTAGCTCCAAAGGCCAATCACACTCAAAAGGAATGAGTACATTAGTAAAAGAGAAAATAAAATGATGAAAAAACTCTATTATTTTTAAAGGGCTTTTTGGTCTTCACTTAAAAATGAAACTCCTCTGCATTTCAGACTTCGATTGGTCACAGGTGTCTCATGTTTTCGCTGGTGCCTCACCTCCGGGCTTGCTGTCACTCCGCTGCAGAGCCCTCGGCGGGGCTCTTACACAGAATATGTGTTCCACCCACAGAACTGCCCATAGCTGGTCCAGGTGCCTCAGGCGTCCAGGCTTCCCTGAAGTCACGTCATTTTGTCAGTGCGTCTGGGCACACCTAACTGAGTCCTGAGGAAACGGATCAGCTTGGTCTCCGTGAGGAATGCTGTCCCAAGAGTTGCTCCCAGACAGAAGGCCCCCACAGCAATGTGTGCCAGTCTGGCTGGCCAGCCCTGCTCACAGCAGAGGAACACCTGGGAAAGAAACAATTGTCAGTGCCTGTTCCTCAGTCTATACCTCCTTCCTCTGGGACTAGCCAGGGAAAGCAGCTGTGGTTCCAGCTTCTAAGTCAGATAAAAGGTATAACAGCCATACTGCGGGTCCATTCTCTCCCTAATGGCAACATTCTCTTGTCACATCTATCAGAAGATGCCGCCCTAGAGGCCTGGGGAGGGGACAGGAAGAGGCAAGCACTTGTCCAGTTGGTTCAGGCAGGGCAGGAAGGGGAGGCCTAGCAGGAGGGACAGCGGGGCAGCTGCAGGACTGCATGTGGCATGATGGCTCAGGGAGTCTCACCTCCGAAACAGCAGTAACCCCACCGCCGAGGGCAAATGCCCCAAGCAGGACCGGCGACAGGCGCAGGCCAGCCAGGGGTCTGTGGGGGCTCCTTCGGTAGTAGCGGTGGATGAAGCAAAGGCTCTGTGTGATCCGAATGCCCATGTTAAAGCAGTTGGCCAAGATGAAGCCCACGCTGCCACACCAACGGGTCAAGAGATAGGATAACACCAGGAATGAGGAGGACAGGGCCAGCATCACAAAATTGTACCTGGGGAGGAGACAGGCAAAGCAGGGCAGTGGGGACCTTGCCCCGGACAAGGCTGCTCCCAAAACAGCAGCCACGAACATCACCTCACAGAAAGAACCTGTGTTCCCAGAATCCAGGTTTTCATAACATTGAATGCTACATGGAGACCATGAGAATGTCCCTGTCCCCTTACCCTGAATAGAAGGGTAAGAAACAACTCAAGAGATACATGTTTTTTGAAGATAATAATTGGTTAGTTAAGTGACACTTTGTGATCAAAACATAAAAACCCTGTTCAGCTCAAGTCCTCAATGTGAGATACAAGAATGTGACCAGGGTAATAATTAGATATTGGATGCTAACTCTGTGACAGGCCCTGTGAGGAGTGCTGGGGACACACTGGTGAAAGAACACACATGGGCCTTGCCCTGCAGAGCTTGGATTTATTTCACAGACAAGGGAAGCAGCACAGAGAGGCTGAGTAATCTGCCTCACGAGTGAGGTAACACTCAGCCGGACTTCTGACCCCTAAGCTTCAGTACCTCACACCACTGCCCTTGGGAGATGCAGCTCCCAGTAACCTTGGGCAGTAGATACCATTCAAAGCAAATGACTGGCCTCCAAAATGAAATGGGAACTGAACCAAAGCCTGGATCACCTTTGCTGTTTTCCAGACTCTTACATATCCTCACTCCCACTCCCTGTATCTCTAGAGCTCTTTGATCCTAGCGCTTCTTGCACTTCTCTGATTTCAAAGCAGCACATCACTTAGTTATCTTCAGTTCTCCAAAAAGAAAACAGATTCTCAGCAAACACAAAATAGCTGCCATAGTCCTCCAAAAGGCTTGTACAGCCAAGAACAAAATCCCCCAGCCTCTGGTTTCTGCCTAGCACCAAGCAGGCACTCTAGGTATACAGCTGTTGAGGGAACCAAACTTTTGACATCCTCAAGCCATGTCTGCTGGGTTAGAAAACCTCAGAGGCCACCACCCCGGTTCTGCACATGAGGGGTGGTAAGAAAGCGTAATCCAGCTGGGCGCGGTGGCTCACGCCTGTAAT
Source organism: Rhinopithecus bieti (assembly GCF_001698545.2). Classification (NCBI taxonomy): domain Eukaryota; kingdom Metazoa; phylum Chordata; class Mammalia; order Primates; family Cercopithecidae; genus Rhinopithecus; species Rhinopithecus bieti. The sequence goes on along the minus strand of NW_016814745.1, from coordinate 1,669,896 downwards.
CCCAGCACTTTGGGAGGCCGAGGCAGGCAGATCATGAGGTCAGGAGATCGAGACCATCCTGGCTAACATGGTGAAACCCTGTCTCTACTAAAATACAAAAAATTAGCTAGGCGTGGTGGTGGGCACCTGTAGTCCCAGCTACTCAGGAGGCTGAGGCAGGAGAATGGCGTGAACCTGGGAGGCGGAGCTTGCAGTGAGCCGAGATCGCGCCACTGCACTCCAGCCTGGGCAACAGAGTGAGACTCTGTCTCAAAAAACAAAAAACAAAACAAAAAAAAAAGAAAGCGTAATCCCAGTGCTTTGGGAGGCTGAGGTGGTGGGAGGATTGCTTGAGGCCAGGAGTTCGAGATCAGCCTGGACAACATAGCTAATAGACCCGTCTCTACAAAAACCAGTAAAAATTACCCAGGGATGGTGGCACACACCTGCAGTCCTAGCTACTCGGGAGGCTGAAGTGGGAAGCTCACTTGAGCTTAAGAGTTTCAGATCAGCCTGGGCAACGTCATGAGACCCTGTCTCCACAAAAAATTTAAAAAACTAGCCGTGATACACACCTGTTGTCCCAGCTACTTGGGAGGCTGAGAGAGGAGGAAGGCTTGAGCCCAGGAGTTCAAGGCTATGGTGAGCTATGATCATGCCACTGCACTCCAGCCTGGGCAACAGAGCAACACCCTGTCCCAAAATATAATGATGACTTAAAAATGCATATGGCTGGCCTTCACCACCAGAGTTCCTGATTCTGCAGGGTGTGGGAGGAGGCCCTAGAACTTGGCCAGTACCCTAGAACTATGCTTGTAATCCCAGCACATGGGGAGGTTGAGGCAGGAGAATTGCTTGAGGCCAAGAGTTTGAGATCAGCCTGGACAACAGAGTGAGACCATGTCTCTACCAAAAAGAAAACGGAAGGCAAGCCACTGCATCCCCCGAATGCCCAGGTATAGGTCCTTGGCTGATTCAGGCCAAAGGTGCTGTGTGCTGTGGAGATACGCTTTATCAAAGTGGGTGGTAAAAATACTACACACACACACACACACACACACACACACACACACACACACAACCATACTCCAACAGGAGAGATGTGCTTTCATCCGGAGTTCCAGAGAGGGAGTTCATTTGCTTTTCAGTCCAGAGAGAGTCTCTTTTAATGAAGTACAAGAGCCTGTACCTCACAGGGGAAGTTTTTTCACTACTAATCAGTAATCAGAAAGGTCAACTTCAGAACAAGCCACTCAAATGGGACCCATCATAGACCAGTACTTTGACCTCTTTTCCACAAAGCAGCAGAGATATGTAACCCGTTTTTCAGAAACTATCTCGGAACCGTCTACTATACCAATCCTTGGAGTTTAAGTCATAGATTCACAAACTTTTAGCTATCCTTCCCCAACTCCCAGTAAAATAACAATAATGAATAAAACCAATAGTTAATTCATGCTAATTCAAGCAGAGACGCATTCAACAGCACAGCCTCTTTGGCATGGCCATCTGAGAGGAGCTGATGATGGGGTCCATTGTCTGCCACTACAAGAGGGCTCTGCAGCTGCTGAACTTTCCAGAATTCACAAATCTATAGCCTTAAAGGCATAATCCACTTCAGGAAAAAATGAGAATTTAAAAAATGCAATTAAAATATCACTTTTTTGGCTGGACGCGGTGGCTCACGCCTGTAATTCCAGCACTTTGGGAGGCTGAGGCGGGTAGATTGCAAAGTCAAGAGATCGAGACTAGCCTGGCCAACATGGTGAAACCCTGTCTCTACGAAAAATACAAAAATTAGCTGGGCATGGTGTGCGCACCTGTAGTCCCAGCTACTCAGGAGGCAGAGGCAGGAGAATTGCTTGAACCCGTGATGCAGGGGTTGCAGTGAGCCGAGATCACGCCACTGTACTCCAGCCTGGAGACAGAGCGAGACTCCATCTTAAAAAAAAAAATAAATGTTTAAAATCAAAGCAAAATTATTAATCAGTGACAATATGACTGTCCTGTAAGGTTTGGTTAACATAAACAGTAAATTATTTATGAATGCTTATTTCTCCATGGTCCCAAGAAAATACTGGACTTAAAATTAGGCGTATTAAAAGATGGATTGGCTGGGCACAATGGCTCATGCCTGTAATCCCAGCATTTGGGAGGCTAAGGCGGGCAGATCGCTTGAGCCCAGGAGTTGGAGACCAGCCTGGGCAACATGGTGCCCAGAGACTCCGTCTCTACAAAAAATACAAAAATTAGCTGGGCATGGTAGTACACACCTGTAGTCTCAGCTACTCAGGAGGCTGAGGTGGAAGGATCGATTAAGCCTAAGAGGTCAGGCTGTAGTAAGCTATGATTGTACCACCACACTTCAGCCTGGGCGACAGAGTGAGACCCTGTTTCAAAAAAAGTAAAAAAAAAAAAAAGGATGGATGGTCGAGGATATCAACTCTAGCACCACCTGAAGCAGCTCCCAGCAGGTGCTGGTTGAATACATCAAGGCACAGCCATATAATGGAACCTTCACAGCCATGAAAAGGATGGCACTGATGTCTTATGTGCCAAAGTGAGAAGATCATACCCATCCTTCATTTGACAGTTATGGAGTCCACTTTGGCACTCAAAGCTCAAAGGCCAACAAATCAGACAAAGGAGCTGTCAATCTTGGGCCTTTACACAACTGATCTCTCTGCCTAGAAGGCTCTGCCCCCATCTTAGACCACCTTCTTGGTCATCCTAAATGCCGCTGTGCTATAGGGGCCTGCCCAGCACACCCGATCTAAAGGGCCCCTACCACTCACTATATACCCGTTTTTCATTCTCAGCCCATCACATTTTCTTATTAATTTACTTGTTTGTTATCTGCCCCCCCACCATCAGCTCCAGGAGAGCAGAAATCCCATCTGTCTTATTCATTGCTGTATTCCTAGAGCTTAAAACAATGCCTGTTAGAGAGTAGATGCTCAAACCTATTTGTGAAATGAAAGAAAATTAGACAGCCTTAACAAAACAACAAAAATTATTCTATAAGGCATAATGAAAAATCCATTAGTCAGATTCTACATATATTATAAGATTATTTTAAAAAGGCAACCAGGCCAGGCATGTTGGCTCACGCCTATAATCCCAGCACTTTGGGAGGCCGAGACGGGTAGATCACCTGAGGTCAGTTCGAGACCAGGCTGGCCAACATGGTGAAACCCCGTCTCTACTAAAAAGAAAAAGAAAATTAGCTGGGCATGGTTGCGCACCTGTAATCCCAGCTACTCGGGAGGCTGAGTCAGGAGAATCACTTGAACCTGGGAGGCGGAGGTTGCAGTAAGCCGAGATCACGCCACTGAACTCCAGCCTGGGCCACACAGCAAGACTCTGTCTCAAAAAAAAGTAACCTGCAATTCAAAGGATGTTTTAATATTTCATATACAACCAAATGCTCTTTTTTTTTTTTTTTGAGACAGAATCTCTCTGCGGCCTAGGCTGGAGTGCAATGGCGTGATCTCCGCTCACTGCAACCTCCGCTTCCCAGGTTCGAGTGATTCTTGTGCTTCAGCCTCCCAAGTAGCTGGAATTACAGGTGCGCGCCACTATGCCCAGCTAATTTTTGTATTGTTAGTAGAGACGGGGTTTCACCATGTTGGCCAGGCTGGTCTCGAACTCCTGACCTCAGGTGATCCACCCACCTTGGCCTCCCAAAGTGCTGGGATTACAGGCGTGAGCCACCGTGCCCGGCCCAAATGCTGTTTTTATTCAGAAAAACACTGGTTAACCTTAAGTTGGTTAAGTAAAATGCCTGCTTTTTTTCTATTCAGAATCTGAAATGTCCAATGTAAAGTCATTATAACTGATTGTAACAGTTAACTAAGCTATCCAATTCTACTATAAAAATCCTTGCTAGAGTTTTATGTCTGTTAAAACTCACAGGGATTAAAAAAAAAATGCTGACGTCTGTGATGAGCCCAGGTGCTCCATGTGCTCAGACCAGGCCCAGGCGCTGGAGCCAGGGGCTCAGAAAGAACTGGAGCTATTGTGTTTTATACACGTCTCAAAACTGCACTTAATGTCACATTTTACTCTTAGGGGAGGTGAGTTACCCCACATGGGAACTGCACTAGAAGGTGCTCTGGGCTCTGTTTTTTCTCTATGTTGACTAATAACCATGAAAATAATTTTCCAGATGTTCATATACTATCGAAATTCCATTACAACTAACTTAAAAAGTTGTTTCCTTTGGTTCAATACAATATAAGAGAGAGAAAAGAAAGCAACCAGCCACTGTCCATATTCCCTCACAATTTGGTTGCAATTTATAAAAACATTTTAAATAGGTTTTTGATTCACCCCTTCAACACTAACACTGAAGTTACCGTAACAAAATTCCCTTCAAGGAGATACACTCCTAGTCCCGCTCTTTCCACTCTAATAGTGCCTCATTTCGCATGTTTCCAATTATATTTTTAAGTTATTCAACGTTAGAAGCAGCTTTCAAATAAAAACATTGTATTTTCAAAGCTAAATTGAAATAGATTTTTTCATCCATGGGGAAAGAAGAGGATAGACTCAAAGCAGTTCTACTCTACAGCTATAAATTTAACTATCTGAGGTGAAAACCACATCCAGACCACTATTTTAAAACCATGGGTTGTGACCTACTACTAGGCTGGGAAATCCATTTAGAGGGTAATGGCATGGCATTTTTGAAAAACAAAACAGAAGACAGAGTAGAAAGCATCAGTGTGTCCTGTGCATAACTGGGGTACTTCCTGCCTTGTGAACTCATGTCTCAGTCACACACACCTAAGTGCGTCCTGGGTCACATTGCTCCGTGTCGTTTTTACCATGACAGCTGGTCTGGCCCAGCAGTTTCCAAAGCCCTAGAATCCGAATTGCCTAGAGCTGTGTAATAAACAGATTCCCTGGCTCAAGCCTTCTAAGATTCTAGTTCAGCTGGGCTGGGAGTGGACCAGAAATTCCTAGAAGAATTTCATCAATCTGGACTGAGACCTGCTCGTCTGGACTCTAGTTCTCAGTCACTGTGTAGCAAACAAAGTCCCCAAGCTTTTACATGAGCCAGCCCAGGAAAGGACACACACAGAGGAGGGGGAAGGGTCCCCATTTGAGATACTCCTTCCCCATCCCACCTCACGGCCAGGCCTCTGAGGGCCTTCACCAGCACTCAAGGTTACAGAAGCAGCATGAAAACCCCCATGGGCCCCTGGCTTCGAGGCAGTAAGAAAATGAGGGCCAGTCACCCCGTCATCTACTCCCGCCCTTGCTACGGTTTCCCTCTCTCTTCTCCTCAGCGTCACCCTCTAGCGATGCCTTAAGATGCTGCCTTACTTTTTTTTGGTATTTGGTACACAAGAGGTGGATGATCCTGGGTGTAGGCCAAATACACTTAAACAGGAAGAGTTCACATCAGAATCACTGAGGAGCATTCAAAAAACACACATATGCCCAGGAGCCTGCTGAGACTATGGTGTGGTAGGAGAGACAGGGGCAGACGAAGGGTAGCCAAGAATCTGCATTTCTAACAAGCTTCATGGGAGATTTTAACTCATAATCAGTATTTTTTTTTTTTTTTTTTTTGAGACGAAGTCTCACTCTTGTCCCCCAGGCTGGAGTGCAATGGTGTGATCTGGGCTCACTACAACCTCCACCTCCCGGGTTCAAGCAATCCTTCTGCCTCAGCCTCCCACGTAGCTGGGATTACAGGCACCTGCCACCATGCCTGGCTAATTTTTGTATTTTTAGTAGAGATGGGGTTTCACCATGTTGGTCAGGCTGGTCTCGAACTCCTGACCTCAGGTGATCCGCCTGCCTTGGCCTCCCAAAGTGCTGGGGTTACAGGCGTGAGCCACCGCGCCCGGCCCACAATCAGTATTAAGAACCACTGGTAGGGATTCCAGGATGGGAATCCTGATCTGAAGTCAACAGTTGAGAAAAAATTATGGCAAGATGTATGTGTGTATTTGGACTTTTCTCAGGAGAAGCGTCACAAAATCCCCGAGATTCTCGAAGACCCACCATTCAGGTTCTCAGGGGTAGGAATGTGCATCTTGAAGAAGCTCCTCAGTAACTTACTGGAGGACCACTCTTCTGGGGTGAGCAACGAGGTGGAGGAATGGAAATCTAGCTTGTCTGGTGCCTGACTCTGCAAACCTGGACTAATGTAACCTTTCAGAGCCAATGTTTCTCCCTCCACAATGGGGAGGCAAAGAGTAGTTGCTGTCTCCCAGCCCTACGATGGGGAGCACTTGCTGAACCATGCTGGCGCCACAGAGATCCCAGGGAAGCACCACACTGGTGGACTAAGTGTTGCCTCTATAACAACCATCTGTAAATGCATGTTCAGAATGAAAAGCAAAAAGCTTGACAAGTTACTTCATTTTGGCTGAAGGCCATGATTAAAGGTGTACCTGCTAAGTTACCCACCTGTCGACCTCCTCTTTGCTCATAGCAGCAAATGTGAAACATTCTGTCACTCCATTGATGGCAAGCAGGAGAACATAGAAACAGTAGGAACGCAGCAAAACAGGACCTGCAAGGAAACAACTCACTGAGACTCCAGAGCCCAATCAGAAGGCCCACATGTAACCTCAGTGCTGCTGAGTACCCAGAGAACCAGAACCAGACTATGAGGTCTGCTGGTATCAGCAATGGACAGACTGCATGCTCAAGCTCAGGGTCTTAATTTTATCTAGAAGGATTCCCAGCATTCTACGGCATTGACTAAATAATCCGCAAAAAACAAAAGGACAGGCTGGGCACGGCGGCTCATGCCTGTAATCCTAGCACTTTGGGAGGCCAAGGCTGGCCGACTGCTAGAGCCCAGAGATTCGAGACTAGCCTGGGCAACATGATGAAACCCTGTCTCTACCAAAACTACAGAAGTTAGCTGTGTGTGGTGGGCATGCCTGTAGTCCCAGCTACTTGGGAGGTTGAGATGGGAGGATCACTTGAGTCTGGGGAGGTCAGAGCTGCAGTGAGCCATGATAGTGCCACTGCACTTCAGCCTGGGTGACAGAACAAGACCCTATCTCAAAAAAAAAAAAAAAATTATGAAGAAATGTACAGATCTCTTGCTAGACAACTAAAAGCTTATCTGGCTAGCAAACAAGTCGGTTCACTTTTCTTTTTTTTTTTTTTTGAGACGGGGTCTCGCTCTGTCGCCCCGGCTGGGGGGCAGGGGCCAGATCTCAGCTCACTGCAAGCTCCGCCTCCCGGGTTTACGCCATTCTCCTGCCTCAGCCTCCTGAGTAGCTGGGACTACAGGCGCCCGCCACCTCGCCCGGCTAGTTTTTTGTATTTTTTTTAGTAGAGACGGGGTTTCACCGTGTTAGCCAGGATGGTCTCGATCTCCTGACCTCGTGATCCGCCCGTCTCGGCCTCCCAAAGTGCTGGGATTACAGGCTTGAGCCACCGCGCCCGGCCCTAAGTCTGTTCACTTTTTTCATCAGCATGACTAGGCCTGGTGGTTTGAACTCAAAGTCACTAGTGACTTTGTTAGTTAATGGAATCTCAGTTGAGCAGGTCCTAAAGAAAAGACCTTTAACAAATGCCCAGGGCCCAGGACCAGCAGAAAATTACACAAATCCAAAGTGAGAACCAGTGCCCGTAATGGTATTTTCTTCTAAAACAAAGTAATACAGTTCTATAGCTAACAAGCTTCAGAAAAATCTTCTAACCAGAGAACAGGAGGCTTATGAATGGGATTGATTCCCCCCTTTTAAGGCCATAATCAAGCACCTAATAAAATAAACATACACCTAACCTACGACCCAGCAATTGCACCCCTAGGTATACATCCAACAGAAATGAACACACATGTTCACAAAAACACTTACACAAAAACATCTGTAGTAGTTTGATTCATAAGAGCCAAAACTGACCATCAACAGAAGAAAGAATAAACAAAACGTGGGCCATCCACACAAAGGAATACTTAGCAAGAGAAGATAATAAAAATCACTGATCTATGTGAAACCATGGGGGGAAGAATCTCAAAAACTTTGTATTGAAGGAAATATGCCAAATGCAGGAGCACGCATGCTGCATTTCATTGATATGAAATTCTTTTTAAAATAAATACTGATCCATGGTGATAGAAATCAGATTTCTTCTGATTTCTTTGCCTCTGAGGTGGAGTGGGGCAGTTGACTAGAAAGGGTCCCAAAAGAACTTTCTAGGGAAATGGAGATATTCTACATCTGAATCTGTTTGGTAGTTACATGGGACTTTTTGTACATATTTGTCAAAACTTATCAAACTGTACTCTTAAGAGAACAGCATTTTACTTTATGTAAATTATACCTCAACAAAGGAAAAAGAAAAAAAGTAACCACTAAAAGAAAAGGAGGGGGGACTGAAGTTCCGGAGTCTTAAAATCTGGAACTCATTCAGGGTTTATGAAAGCTGTTTAATATAAAAGATCTCCATGCGGTGGGAACCTAAACAGTTTTATGGCAGTTACAAAATTATAAAAGGAATACTAACAGGGCAGCCCTGATGCCCAACAAAAAACCATTTTCCACGGCCCTGTCTCAGATTCCATGTTTATCACCTCACATTGCATTTTGCTTGTCAAGCCGCTGCAGGAAGCAGCCTGGCCCCTACCCCAGCTGACTCCAGGAAGGGAGGCGGGGACCACGCTTTGCACCCAGGAGACTCAAGGCTATGCTCAAGTGTGCCTCCTGCTTCTCCCCATCCTCCTCTCCCTGGCAGAAGCAGAGAGGAGTGGCAGGCCTCCTTACCTGGCAACTGAACGCTAATGGCACAGGTGGGCCCATCAGTAGGTGAACAGTGGGCTGTTGTGAGGCATGGAGAGTAACTCTGGCGCGAAGCAGTGACTCACGTAAAGGGTTTTGCATCCATTTGGGGAATTCAAGAACCGAACCAACCTTCGATTGTAGACTGAATTGAGAGGTATTTTAGGTTGAACTGTCCCCCCAAAATAGGTATGTTGATGTCCTGACCAGCGGTACCTGAGAATCTGACCTTATTTGGAAACAGGGTCTTCATGAAGAAAACTGAGTTCAAATGAGGTCATTAGGGCAGGCCCTGATCCAGTATGACAGGTGTCCTTATAAAAAGAGGAAACTTGGCCGGGTGCAGTGGCCCATGCTTATAATCCCAGCACTTTGGGAGGCCAAAGGGGGGCAGATCACCTGAGGTCAGGAGTTTGAGACCAGCCTGGCCAACACGGCGAAACCCCGTCTCTACTAAATATACCAAAACTTAGCCGGGTATGGTAGGGTGTGCCTGTAATCTCAGCTACTCGGGAGGCTAAGGTGGGAGTCTCTTGAACCCGGGAGGTTGCAGTGAGCCCAGATCGCACCACTGCACTCCACCCTGGGTGACAGAGTGAGACTTCGTCTCATTTAAAAAAAAAAAAAAAGTGGAGGAAACTTGCACACTGAGGCAGACATGCGCAGGGGGATGAGGACGTGAAGAGCACAGGGGGAAGACAAAGAGAACACAGCCGTGTGACCGCAGTGCTGCAGCTGCAAGTCAAGGAACACCAGGATGCCAGCAACCACTAGAAACTAGAAGAGGCAGGAAGGGAACTCTCCTTGAGCCTTCAGAGATAACACGGTCCTGGCCATAGCTTCATTGTGCACTTCTGGTCTCCAGAACTGATGGACAATATGTTCTGTTGTTTAAAGCCACATAGTCTGTGGTACTTTGTCATGGCAGCCCTAGTTCATTAAGACAACGGGATAGAGAAGGAAAAAGTAAAAGGCAGAGGGGCAAGAGAGAAGCACCTAAGAGAGAAATGTGAGAAATCTTGGGGAAATTCTGTGAATGTTTGGGTTTTGCTTAAGGATAGCAAAGCTAGGTGTTCTGTGAGTTACCAAGAAAAAAGAAAAGAAAAAGCAAAGCAAAGCTAGGTGTGAGGAAGATTTCTAAGAAAAGCCTCCAGAACACTTACAAAGCCCCTAATTAAATACAGTGCTAATCCCAAACAATGGAAGAGAAGCCATACCCCTACACAAAAGCCTGTCTGTGCTGTGTCCGAGTCCCACATCTGGAGATGGCCAGTACAGCTCACAGGTAAGTAGTCCACTTCCAGGGTGAAGACAAAGACAAGTACACAACTGAGGACAGTAGTGTTGTGAGTTCCACTTTCAAAACTAAGATGATGGGCTGAGTCACGATAACGAAGGGACAGCCCCCTCCTTGAGGCAATGCCCTGTGATTGTGTGACATTAAAGGCTGCTCCTTGGTGATTGCTTTCAAAAGGGGAAGAGCTGCTACAGAATAGTTGAATTCCCAATCTCTGCCCATAAACTTACTAATGCCTTCCTAATGAGGCCTCCCGCAGCTGCCTGATGGAAATGTACTTCTCACAGCACAAGCCCCAGGGAGCTGCAAACCACTTCATTGGATTCACAGCAGGTGTTTCTCCAAACTTAATGACCTTTGCTCTGATATAGAAGCTTGGCCCTTCTTCCCCTAACACTGAAAGTTTGGGCCCCATTGTAGTGGAGACCAAAACATGCTAGTGAACTTGTAAAATGGCATTTGACAAAGCCCTTTATATTGAGATGGGGCGGCAGAAAGAAGTCCTCAGGGTTCTTGTCCAGTGACCTGAGAAATTAAAAACATCTTTGCTGAACCCAAAATGAAACACTGCAAATGGACTGCCAGCTTACAGCCCAGAACATTTTGAAATTGGTGAAGTCAGGCCGGGCGCGGTGGCTCAAGTCTGTAATCCCAGCACTTTGGGAGGCCGAGACGGGCGGATCACGAGGTCAGGAGATCGAGACCATCCTGGCTAACACGGTGAAACCCCGTCTCTACTAAAACTACAAAAAACTAGCCGGGCGACGTGGCGGCGCCTGTAGTCCCAGCTACCCGGGAGGCTGAGACAGGAGAATGGCGTGAACCCGGGAGGCGGAGCTGGCAGTGAGCTGAGATCCGGCCACAGCACTCCAGCCTGGGTGACAGAGCGAGACTCCGTCTCAAAAAAAAAAAAAAAAAAGAAATTGGTGAAGTCCCCAAGGCCCAAGAAGTGCTGTGAGATCCTCAGGGGTCTGGTGTTTCAAAATTAGACACATTCAATACTTTTCTTCTTCAAAAACTGAGAGTCACTGGATTAAATATACCCTTTTATTTGCAGAGATCAATTTTATTCTCTGCAAATGGCTTTGGGTTATCCTTCAGAGGCTTTTATGCATAAATCTGGGAGATTTACGTGGCATTTACTATCTTCAGATGTGTTTAGTACCAAGTGGGGACTCATTACCACCTGCCCTCTGCCTTCCTCCCTCACCCCAGAGGGAGCACAGGGAAGCGCTTGGCAAAACACATTCTAGGCCCGAGAGGAAAGCCAACAGCAAGGAGAAGTCCTAATAACTTATTCAAGTGAGGCTGGGGAAGCTGATCGTCCTGGCACCAAAACCCCTGCCTATACCTTGAGTGTGTGTCTGGAGTTGAATGAGGGGAACAGTCCCACAGCCCCCGCCACCAGACAGTTTTCCCTACACCGACACAGATATCAACTGTGTGTGCACAAGTTCTTGAATTTCGTGACTCTTCTATTTCTGTTGGGAAATCAGAAAAAAATCCAGAAAAACTCTTGTGCGTACCGGATCCTGAGCTAAGCATGGCCCCTCCGTAGATATCCAGAGCCAGCTGAGAATAGGCAAAGCCAAAAACAGTGATGGTCAGGCCGGCCAGCAGGGCCAGCTTGAGCAGGGACTCCAAGACCGCAGCGGCCACAGCAACGTCCTCCTGGGGCCAGGGAAGAGGGAAGGAAGTTGGATGAATCATGAGCTGAAGAAAACCTTCACCCTTCATGTCTGGCCTTCTCCCTTCACTGTTTTTCAGTTCACTCTTCCAACGACGTGATGGATATCACTATTTTTTTGGTAGTGTGTTTGTTTTCACGTCAATTAGCAAATGAAGGAAAAAGTGTGTGTCTCCTTAGGTAGTAAGGGGGAGGGTTAGTTTTCAATTCACTTGGGATAAATTGTTTCAAATATTGCTTAGGAAACACCCACTTTCCCCTCTGATATTTATTTTATTTATTTTTTAATAGAAATAGAGAAGGGAGTCTCACTGTGTTGGCCAGGCTAATCTCAAACTCCTGGCCTCAAGCAATCCTCCTGCCTTGGCCTCCCAAAGCATGAGGCTTACAGGCATGAGCCACCGCACCAGGTCACTAATATTTATTCTTTTTTTTTTTTTTTTTTTTTTTGAGACGGAGTCTCGCTCTCACCCAGGCTGGAGTGCAGTGGCGCAATCTCGGCTCACTGCAAGCTCTGCCTCCCGGGTTCACGCCATTCTCCTGCCTCAGCCTCCCGAGTAGCTGGGACCACAGGCACCCACCACCACGCCCGGCTAATTTTTTGTATTTTTAGTAGAGACGGGGTTTCACCGTGTTAGCCAGGATGGTCTCGATCTCCTGACCGAGTGATCTGCCCACCTTGGCCTCCCAAAGTGCTGGGATTACAGGCATGAGCCACTGCGCCCGGCCCTAATATTTATTCTTAAATGTGCAGCAACTTTTCATATACACTAGCCAGCTCTGTGCCTCCCCTGCTAAACATTCCAAAATTATGATGTTACTGTGAATGTACTCTTAGGAAAATATTCCTAAATCAGACTGAGTACCAGATTAGCTCATTTTGAGATATTGTACATAAACTGTATTTTACTAAATATCTTCTAAGACATGCAAGAGGCTGAATTAGCTTGCTATTCTAAAAGTCAGACATTTTCAGTGGTTTTGGAAAAAGTGAAGCTCCTACAACGATATATACCTAGATTAAAATCTCTTCTTCTGTATTTACCAACCTGAGTATATAGAATCTTATAGTCAGAGTGTAGCTCTGGGCACGTCCCAGTTGTAAGAAGCTTAAACAATTGGTGTGGTGAGTGAAAGCCAACAACCACATCCTCTCCTCCCTTGATTAGCCTGGCTCCAAATTCTGCATCCTTTGGCACTTGAGACTCTGAGGATAGGGGAGGCATTGTTATGCCTAAGACTAGCCCATGGCTGGGCATCTGCAGGGCAATGGGGACAGCTTTAGAGAGTCCTGAGAGGGCTGGATCAAGAGTAAGGTCACATGGCCGGGTACGGTAGCTCATGCCTGTAATCCTAGCACTCTGGGAGGCTGAGGTGGGCAGAGTGCCTGAGGTCGGGAGTTCAAGACCAGCCTGGCCAATATGGCAAAACCCCATCTCTACTAAAAACACAACAATTAGCTGGGTGTGGTGGTGCATGCCTGTAGTCCCAGCTACTCATCAGGAGGCTGAGGCAGGAGAATCGTTTGAACCTGGGAGGTGGAGGTTGCAGTGAGCCAAGGTCATGCCACTACACTCCAGGCTGGGCGTCAGAGCAAGACTCTATCTCAAAAAAAAAAAAAAAAAAGAGAAAGGTCACAATGAATATAACAAAGGGGTGAGAAGGAAGGGACAGCCAAGAGCAAAGGGAGAAGGCCACGAAAGAAGAGGTGAGCCCTGGGTCCTGCTATCATATAGAAAGTAATAGAAAAATGAAATCTATAAGAAAATTCCTGATCAAACAGAAGAGAAACAGACTGCTTCACATTCCTATCTGTTTGTCTTGCAATTAAAGGGAGAACTCACTTGAAAGATGATATAAGAACCAACACTACCTGCTTCTGAAGTGTGGCATCCTTTTCCCTCTCCAGCACCTTAGCAAAAAATATATAAAAACTTTCCTCTATGGGCTGGAAAATTAATCTGGCCACAAGGGAGCCAAGATTATTCACTATATCATACACACCTACAAAACAAAAAAGAAGAAACAACAATCATGTTGGTTTTTCTACTTTAATTTTCACAGCACTATTAAAATTGTTATTTAATATTTCATTAAAGTTTATCTTCAGATAATTATAGATTCACACAGAGTTACAGTGGCCGGGCATGGTGGCTCTTGACTCTATTCCCAGCACTTTGGGAGGCCAGAGTGGGTGGACTGCTTGAGCCCAGGAGTTTGAGATGAGCCTGGGAAACATGGAGAAACCCTGTCTCTACAAAAACGGAAAAAATTAGCCAGGCATGGTGGTGTGCATTTGTAGTCCCAGTTATTTGGGAGGCTGAGGTGGGGGGAATCACCCAAGCCCAAGCCCAGGGAGTTGAGGCTGCAGTGAGCTGTGATGGTACCACTGCACTCCAGCCTGGGCAAGAGAGTGAGACCCTGTCTCAAAAAAAAAAAAAAAAAGGAAGTAATAGAGGGATCCCATATACCTTTTATCCAGTGGTAACATTTTGTAAAACTGTAGTACAGTATCACAGCCAGGATACCAACATTGATACAGTCAAGATACAGAATGCTTCCATCAGCAGTACTTTCTTATGCAGGTCATTAATGCAAAGTTGTTGTTTTTCTATTTGATTTCCATTACTTTGGTATTACATTAAAAGATAAAAATGAAAATACTAAAAGACTATGTAGCTACACAAACATGCGGCAGATTCTTGTGGCTGTGATGGTGAGCTCCCTTTTCTCCTCTCTTGGCACCTCCCACCCCCCAAAATGAACACCAGAGCTCTTAGGAGGTGAACTAGAGGGCCGGGGTCTCACCAGAACACCTGCCACCAAAGTCACATTGGAGGGCACGGTCAGCACAAAGACCTACAATTTACAATCTTCAGGATTTTTTTTAATCTTCAGGTTCATCTTTTATTAAATATATCAGAGAAAAATGTTAGGAAGTATCTATTAATAGTATTAACCTTTAATTAAAACACTACAGAATTTCATCTTACCCTGATCACCAAAATTCAATACGTTCAAAAACGTCATCACATATCGCTCGCCTATAAACAAAAAAGCAAAATAATTAGCAATGCCAAATGCACATTACTTTATTGTTTCCTTTCTCTTACTAGCTATCAACTTTTCCAGCTGACAAATAAAGGAGAAATATTAGATAATCAGTTAAAGACATGTCCTTGTCCTAATGTTGATTTCAAATACTCAAAGTAACAATTTGGAAAGTGCTGAGGACTTCATTGACAGCGAATCTCCAAGCCAGTAAAATTAAAAATAAAAAATAAAAAAATAAAAAAGTCTAAAAATAAGTTTAAAAAAAAAAAGGAGATTATTAAATGTTAATAATGAAAATGACGGTACCAAGTTTTTTCTTTTTGAGACGGAGTCTTGCTCTGTTGCCCAGGCAGGAGTGCAGTGGCGCGATCTTGGCTCACTGCAAGCTCCATCTCCCAGGTTCACGCCATTCTCCTGCCTCGGCCTCCCGAGTAGCTGGGACTACAGGTGCCCGCCACCTCGCCCGGCTAATTTTTGTATTTTTAGTAGAGACGGGGTGGTCTCAATCTCCTGACCTCATGATCTGCCGTCTCCACCTCCCAAAGTGCTGGGATTACAGGCGTGAGCCACCGCACCCAGGCGATGGTCCCAAGTTTTAAGGGGAGGTCAGATAATCTGCACGTAAATTATCTGTGAAGTGTCCATGATTATATGCACAAGCTTATCCAAGGGTTCCTCAGGGGTGGAGACAGCTTTCTGGGGCTGGCAAGGCATTAGACTGTCTTAGATTTGAATCAGGAACTCAGGCCTGAGGGGGGCAAAAGTAACAGCACATACATTTTTGCTACTACAAAAATCAGGCCTGAGTTCATGATTCAAATGTAAGACAGTCTAATGCCTTCAAGGTGAAGACACCAGCCAGAGCCCCCATCCCCCTGGCTTTCGTGAAGCTTCTCATCTATGAGGAAAAAGTGTTGACCACTACGGAAAAACAGTGCCCACGCCCTGAAGGGCAAATTCTCACCTCCTAGTAACTTGCTCAAAAAGGAAAACATCAAGAGGCTGGAAGCAGTGAGGATCTTCTCTCAAGACTTTCTCCCACCCTGCCTCTCTCTCCAAGCCCCTGCCACTGTGTTTGTGGTAGGGATCACTGTGGGTCCTCATAGGCCTGTGTCTCTGTGCTGCTTGGATCCACCCTCACTGCTAACAGTTCCAGCTTCTGCAAATACAGTTTTGTTTTGTTGTTGTTGCTTTTATTTTTTCTGAGACTGAGTCTTGCTCTGCTGCCCAGGCTGGAGTGCAGTGGTGCCATCTCAGCTCACTGCAAGCTCTGCCTCCCAGACATAAGAGATTCTCTTGCCTCAGCCTGCCGAGTAGCTGGGATTACAGGTGCCCACCACCACGCCCAGCAATTTTTTTTCTTTTCTTTTTTTTGTATTTTTAGTAGATGGGTTTCACCATGTTGGCCAGGCTAGTTTCAAACTCCTGACCTCAAGTGATTCACCCACCTTGGCCTCCCAAAGTGCTGGGATTACAGGTGTGAGCCACCGCGCCCAGCCTCAAACACAGCTCTTAAATCAGTCTCTGCTTTCGTATTTTTTTTTTTAGATGGAGTCTTGCTCTGTCACCCAGACTGGAGTGCAGTGGCACGATCTCATTCACTGCAACTTCTGCTTCCTGGGTTCAAGCGATTCTTCTGCCTCAGCCTCTCGAGTAGCTGGGATTACAGGCGCCTGCCACCACGCCCGGCTAATTTTTTCAGGTTTTAGTGGGGAATGCGGTTTCGCCACGCTGGCCGGACTGGTTTTGCACTCCTGACCTCCCGCCTCAGCCTCCCAAAGTGCTGGGATTACAGGCGTGAGCCAATGCACCCGGCCTGCTTTCATATCTTTAAATGGCTCTTTTTTTTTTTTTTTTTTTGAGACAGAGCTTCACTCTTGTCACCCAGGCTGGAGTGCAATGGCGTTATCTGGGTTCACTGCAACCTGTGCCTCCTGGGTAGCTGGGATTACAGGCGACCACCACCACGCCCAGGTAATTTTTGTATTTTTAGTAGAGATGGGGTTTCACTGTGCTAGCCAGGCTGGTCTCGAACACCTGACCTCAGGTGATCTGCCCTCCTCTGCCTCCAACAGTGCTGGGATTACAGGCGTGAGCCACTGCGCCTGGCCAAAATGGCCCTTTAATGTTTGCAAAAAGTCCAGGTTCCTTAATTCTGTATTTGTGGGCTTTTAAACACTGACCCCAAGCTATCATTTTGGCTTCCCTTCATCAACCTCGCTCTCATCACCCTGTCATCTGCTGCTGCACCCTACCTCCCAGGTTTTAGCCCTCCAGCTGCTTTGAGTCAGGCTGGGCCCGCCTTGGCTTTTGTCATTCTCACCACCTAGAGTGTCTTTTCTGCAGGGCCCTCCCTGTCTTGGCAGAATAGGCTCTCCTTCCTATATTCTATAAACTCCCTGAGGGCAAGAGCCCCTCTCAGTCATCTCTATGACCCTGGTTTCCTAGCAAAGCTCTAGGAAATGAGTTTCCAAGTACTACACCCCTCACAGCCCAGAAACAGTTAACCACACAAATGTCTGTGTCTTTGGTGAGAGAATGAAATGCTTGAGGCCATGGCCTGTTACTCATTCATCTCAGTATTCTCAGCACCTGGCATACTGTTCAGGAAATGTGGGGCAGAAGTAACAGCACATACATTTTGCAGCTACAAAAGTGATTTCAGGCCCAGCTCAGTGGCTCATGCCTGTAATTCAGCACTTTGGGAGGCCGAGGCAGGAGGATTGCTTGAGTCCAGGAGTTTAAGACCAGTCTGGGCAACATCACAAGACCCTGTCCCTAAAAAAAATTAAAATATTAGCTAGGCGTAATGGTAGGTGCCTTGCCTGTAGTCCCAGCTACTTGGGAGGCTGAGGTGGGAGGATCACTTGAGCCTGAGAGGTCAAGACTGCAGTGAGCTGTGTTTGCACCACTGCATTCCAGCCTGGGTGACAGAGTGAGACCCTATCTACAAAAAAACAAACAACAACAATTAAAAAAAAAAAAAAAAAAAAAAAAAA
>NW_016814745.1:1619833-1650136 GCF_001698545.2 Rhinopithecus bieti | reverse complement strand
CTCCAGCCTGGGTGACAGAGCAAGACTCCATCTCAAAAAAAAAAAAAAAAAAAAAATAGTTTTATGTAACTGATATAATACTTTAATAATAAACTCATAAAAATCATATAACATGGGGTTTTGGAGTTAGACCTGGATCCCAATTAAGCTGTTCCTTGTTACTACAAAACCCTAAAGAAGCTCTGCAACCTCACTGACTCTCAGTTTCCTCATCCATAATGAAGGGGAATAATATCTTTCTTACAAGGCTGTGGGGAGATTTAAATTAGACAACCTAAGTAACGCACAAAACTAAATAGACGTTCGTTTCGTTCTCTGTATTAAGCCCCCCCTCCCATTTCTGAAGTTCTTCAGCCCCAGAGGCTCTAAACAGGTGGTACGGACCCAGGTAATTGGCAGTCCTATGAAATCCCCTTCTACTATGGTCTCCCGACCATTCAGAGTGACCGTCCACTTACCTTCTGTCAAAATCTGTTTCAAGAAAGACTGTTTGAAAAAACTCCAAGTCAGTTTAGCCTCTTTCCAGTTGATAAATGCCTAGAAAACAAAACAAAACAAAACAAAACAAAAACATCACAGGCACTGCAAGTCTAAGAATGCAATGCTACATGAGAGGCAAATGCATTCTGATCCCTAAATCCCAACTTGCATAGTCTCCACTGAATCCTCATTCAATGCTAAGCACACAGAAGCCATCTCACAAACACTGGGGAAGAATTTACATTACTAAACACAAAGCCAAAGTCTGTAAGGGCCTGCCCAGACTCATATACTGAGACCCCTAAAGAATTGCTGCTGTCCCTCGGGGGTCCACACAGTACACTGTCCACAGATAACACATACAGCTCACGGTTTGTTCTTTCCTTAAAAACTGTCTAAAGCATGCCAGGCTGCAGAACAAATTCTGTTCCATATACTGCACATTGTAATGCTATGTTCAGCCATCCAGGGCCCTTTTACACAAAGTATAGGAGGTGCCCCTCTGTATTTCAAAAGAAATTTAGCTTTCACAGGTCAGGTAAACAACTCAGAATGGGTATAACAGAGAAATGGAGGAAATAAAATTTCTTTTTTTTTTTTTTTTGAGACACAGTCTCACTCTGTTGCCAGGCTGGAGTGCAAAGGCACGATCTTGGCTCACTGCAACCTCTGCCTCTCAGGTTTAAGTGATTCCCCTGCCTCAGCCTCCCGAGTAGCTGGGACTAGAGGCACGTGCCACCACGCCCAGCTAATTTTTTGTATTCTTAGTAGAGACGGGGTTTCACTATGTTGGCCAGGATGGTCTCGATCTCTCGACCTCATGATCCACCCGCCTCAGCCTCCCAAAGTGCTGGGATTACAGGCGTGAGCCACCGTGCCCAGTCGAAAATAAAATTTCTGATATGACTCTTCTAAAACTCCAGGCCAGGCGAGGTGGTTCACGACTATAATCACAACACTTTGGGAGGCTGAGGTGGGTGGATCACTTGAGGCCAGAAGCTTTAGATCAGCCTGCAACATGGCAAAAACCCCATCTCCACTAAAAATACAAAAATTAACTGGGCGTGGTGGTACGTGTCTGTAATCTCAACTACTTGGGAGGCTGTGGCACAAGAATCAATTGAACCTGGAAGACAGAGGTTGCAGTGAGCTGAGATGGCATCACTGCACTCCAGTCTGGGTGACGGAGCAAGAATCTGGCTCAAAAATAAATAAATAAATAAAACTCCCAGCAGGCACCAAATGGCCCATTTCCCAAGGACAAAGAAACAGGTAGGGTAGAGGTCAACCTGTTAAGAGACAGGTGGCTTCAAAGCCAGGGAGCTGAGCACAAAACGGAAGAGCAAGGCAGCCAGGGGGCTCAGTATCCTCCAACTCCTATTTTTCTACCTCCCACAGTTCTCTCTGGGGCCCCCTCCTCTATCTTGTAGGCACCCTGGGATCCCAGAATATTTAGACTAGGTGTTTGGCTTTCTGTTTCGTTTTGTTTTAGAAACAGGGTCTCGCTCTATCACCCAGGTTGGAATACAGTGGTGTGATCATAGCTCACTATAACCTCAAACTCCCAGGCTCAAGCCATTTTCCCCCCTCAGCCTCCAGAATAGCTGGGACTACAGGTGTGTGCCACCATGCCTAGTTCATTTTTAAATTTTTTGTAGAGATGAAGGTCTTGCTGCATTGCCCAGGCTGGTCTCAAACTCCTGGCCTCAAAAAATCCTCCCACCTTGGCTCCCAAAGTACTGGGATTCCAGGCGTGAGCCACCACGCCTGGTTGATGTTAGGTTCTTAATCCTGGGGTACTTGCATTTTGAAAAGTTGTGATTATTCAAAGTGATGACTTCTGAATGGTAGGATTTCAAAGGGCTTTTTGGGAGGGGAGGGCTGAATTACAAAGGCCAAGCACACTCTACCTCTCCAAATGGTCAGCCACAGCTCTGGAAGTGGGCCCAAGGGCAGGCCTGAAACCTGTCTCAGTCATGTGGGCCCTTGTTCTGGGCACAAAGCCCATCCGTGAAGAGCAATGCTATCCAGTAGAAATGTAATGTTAAATTTTCTAGCAGCCACAGTGCACAGGAAAAAGAAACAAGTGAAATTAATTTTAATATATTTTATTTAAGCAAAATATTATCAACAAGTAATCCATGTAAAAAATATTTTTTTCGGCCGGGCACGGTGGCTCATGCCTGTAATCCCAGCACTTTGGGAGGTTGAGGCAGGTCGATCACGAGGTCAGGAGATCGAGACCATCCTGGCTAACACGGTGAGACCCCGTCTATACTAAAAATACAAAAAATTAGCCGGGTGTGGTGGCGGGCGCCTGTAGTCCCAGTTACTCAGGAGGCTGAGGCAAGATAATGGCATGAACCCGGGATGTGGAGCTTGCAGTCAACTGAGATCACGCCATTGCACTCCAGCCTGGGTGACAGAGCGAGACTCTGTCTCAAAAAAAAAAATAAAGAAATAATAAAATAAATAAAATTTTTTTTCATATTAAGACTTTGAAATCCAATATGTATTTTGCATTTATGACTCATCTCAATTCAGACTAGCTACATTCCAGAATGCTCTATAGCCACATGTGGCTGGTGGCTACTATTTAGGACAGGGCAAGTCTAGAGCACCTCTGAAAGCAAGGATCACTTCTAGCCCCCATTCTCTTTACCCCTTGGTTTCTGAGCCTTTTTTCCAGACACAGGGAGCACAAGTGTGAATCCTCCCAAACAGTGCTGCCCTCAGGGAATCACAGAACCTAGAGCAGATGCCAGGATATCTCTTTAGCCCAGGAGTAAATCTTCCCTGATGAGAAGGAAATTGGGCCACAAGATGTTTAAAACAGGCCATCTTCCTTTTCCCCAGAACAAAGAGCACCAGACAACTTCCCACCACGAGGGGGCACTGGGGACCACGTCATCTTCAGACGTGGATTCTGGCCATAGCCAGAATCAGCACCTTTTCTCTCTCATACTGCTTCTCACCCCTTGCCATACTGCGGTGGTCCTCCCAGGGGTCAGCAAAGCAGGACCTGTCTTCTTTTAAAAGGAAACAAAGGCTGCTGCTTGTCATGAGGCTCTCATGATGCCTGCTCGCCTGCAGGTTGTGATGGATTTGGGAAGATGATTGAGCTCTTTAAAGACAAAGTTCTTTGAGAGAATGAAATCATAATGGTGTACCTAAGCTGAGAGCTCATACTTGATTTTCCTAATGCCTTTGGTTTAAATGGGCTTGTGGTTCAGAAAGAATGGCGACACCACTTACTAAAGTGCTCATTAAGGACACAGAGGCAGGAAATCCAATCTGGGATGTGGCTTCTCCAGGCAGGGGCTGAGTGGTGGGAGAGAGGAAGCATGTGGTGGACTTTTACCATTCTATTCAGAATGGAGGTGTCACTTCGGGCAGTCAAAAGAGGCCTATTTCACAATAACTGGGTTGGTACTGATGAGCTGATCTAAATAGCCGGGAATTTCCCCGGAATACCCTGACCGACAAGCCATTCCACTGCCTCACAGTACTAATGGAGAAACGGCGGCTGGGGTGGTCAAAGGTAATGGACGGTAACTCAGGGAAGGTCCGGAATCAGAACTCAGAGGCTCATCACACTCTTACCTGAGTCACTCGTCCACTTCCCAAACTCTTCTGACTCAGGATGATCTGATCAGCCACATCCTTACCACAATGACAAGAGTCACTAGGGAGTGTGAGGCTACCATCCCGTCCACTGCCCTCCATCACCTCCTCCACCCTACACAGCACTCCTTCCTCTCCCTCTTGCTCCACCTATCCCAGTCACTCTGGGGCTACCGATGCTGCCCCAGCTTCATCCATTCTCCCACTTTCATCCATCCTTCCCCTGTCCTTACTCCTCACCTGGACAATTGCCACAGGCTCCCAATGAGCTTTTTTGCTTCTTACTCTTTCTCTAGCCTATCCTTCTCATTGCAGGTTCAGGCTTTGGAGTCAAGTTTGGAGACTGGGGCTCGACCTGCAGCTCCTTGACTTATTAGTGTAAATGTCACTGTGAACAAGATATTTAACTTTGCTAAGCCTTGGCTTTCTCATCTGCAAAATGGGATAAGAAGTCCTGTCTCTGCCGGGCGCGGTGGCTCACGCCTGTAATCCCAGTACTTTGGGAGGCCGAGGCGGGCGGATCACAAGGTCAGGAGATCGAGACCACGGTGACGGTGACGGGGGTCTCTACTAAAAATACAAAAAAAAAAAAAAATTAGCCGGGCGCAGTGGCGGGCGCCTGTAGTCCCAGCTACTCAGGAGGCTGAGGCAGGAGAATGGCATGAACCCGGGAGGCGCAGCTTGCAGTGAGCCAAGATCGCGCCACTGCACTCCAGCCTGGGCGACAGAGTGAGACTCTGTCTCAAAAAAAAAAAGAAGTCCTGTCTCATGGAGCCTGTATGAGGATTGAATGAAAAAAAATAAGACACTATAACTCTGTAAGAGACGGCAAGCTCCTCAATACAGACAGTTTGATCATGGTGCTGTTCAAAAACCTTTCATTAGGCTCCACTGCCCCTGAATTAAACCCAAGCTTCATAGCACGGAGGCCACTGCCAACTGACCCTAGCCTGGCAGCCAGGTTTACTCTCCTTCATAACTTCCTGCCGCTTTTTCCTTTCTCTCCTTTCTCCCATAGTCCAGCCAACCTAAGTACCCCAGTCATCTCTACATTCCCAATTCCAACACAGTGATGGGCAGATAACAAGCACTGAGCAAATTTTCCTTCTATGGTCACGAATGCCCATTTCTACCACACATATACATTTAACCTCTGCCCACCCACGCGTCAAAGTCCAGCAAAAAAGAAGCTTCCTCCATGAAGCCTTCCTTGAAGTTTCTAGATGAAATTCAGCAGTACTTCCTCTGTGCTTCTATTTTGATAACACTAGATACACACAGTCCTGTAGCACAGTTGAGTACAGATCCTATCTCTCCATCACCATGCAAGTTCTGAGGGTAGGGGCCTCACTCAGGGCATCTGGTACAGTGCTTAACACATAATAATGTTTAATACATGCTTGCTGAGTCAAATTCCTCAGCTTTACTTCAATATTAGCATATCTCTCATCTTAAATCCCTCAGAAATGTCTATGAATATAAACGGAAGCCATTATTTGAAGTACCATTAATTTATTATAAGGTTACATAAGTATCTTTAAAGAAGATGGAGTTCTACAAGAACAGGAAGGGAAATCTCACAATTAGGTTAAATTGATAATAAATATAATTATATGACCAGTTTCCATTAAGGAAGTCCCCAGTGCAGAAAGCTGCTCTGGGGAGTCAAGTCAGGCATGCTGCCCATGGCAAAGTCATACACTGCATGCATGCATTCAGAATCATCTCATTTCTTTTCTCTCTCTTTTTTTTTGAGACAGGGTTTCGCTCTGTCACCTAGGCTAAAGTGCAGTAGCATGAACACAGCTTACTGCAGCCTCAGCCTCTAGGGCTCAAGTGATCCTCCTGCTTCAACCCCCTGAATAGCTGGGATCACAGGCCTGTGCCACCATGCCCAGCTAATTTTTACATTTTTTGTAGAGAGGGGTTCTTACCATGTTTCCCAGGCTGGTCTCAAACAATCCTCCCACTTCAGTCTCCCAAAGTGCTGGGATTACAGGCTTGAGTCACCACATCCAGCTTCTTTTTTTCTTTTCTTTTCTTTCTTTTTTTTTTTTTTTTGAGACAGAGTCTTGCTCTGTTGCCCAGCCTGGAGTGCAGTGGCATGATCTCGGCTCACTGCAACCTCCACCTCCTGGGTTCAAGCAGTTCACCTCCCTCAGCCTCCCAAGTAGCTGGGGTTATAGGTGCATGCCACCACACCCGGCTAACTGTTTTATATTTTTAGTAGAGACGGGGTTTGACCATGTGGGCCAGGCTGGTTGCAAACTCCTGACCTCAAGTGATCTGCCCGCTCAGTCTCCCAAAGTGCTGGGATTACAGGTGTGAGCCACCACGCCTGGCCTTCTTTTTAAAATAATAAACCTGAATTACGAATTGTTCCACCTGGAACTTCCTAATCTTTATGTAAATAATAACTACTACAGGCAATAAGCCAATTTCTTTTGGAAGGCTACATAACATAGGGGTAAACCACAGCCTAAAGCTAGTCCCCAGCAAAAGGTGGAGAGAAATGGGTTCAAAGCCAGCTATGTGATTTTGGCTTGGTCACCTAACTCCTCTGAACCTCAGTTTTCCTGTCTGTAAAATGGAGCTAACAGTATTTATCTCATACGTTACTATGAAAATTAAACACAAAATCCATGTAAAGTGCTTAGTGTAGTGCATGGTACAGAACATGCAGTCAATGGTGGTTACTGTAAATGGCTCTGTGTCAAGGTTCAAATACCTTCATGGAACTCTTAAAGTCTTCAGAGGGGCCTCACAGGTCATGTAGGCCAACAATCTCACTTTAAAAATGAAGACCCTGAGGTCTGGGGGGAGTCCCACAGGCTTCAGATCTGTATCAGGTGCCTCTCAAGCCCTCAGAAACTTCCCTGAGGCCCAGGAATCACCTCTCCTACATGTCTGTATCCCTGATGGCACCAAGCATGGCGCCATGTTCTTACTGTATGTCAGCGGAAACAGTATCACTATGTGTCACAGGTACACACAGCCTTCTCATGATCAGGGCTTGGGTCCTTGCAGTCTGCGCATGGGTACTTTCAGGGCATATTGCCAGATTAAACCGCTGAGCTCCCACACCAATACCATCAGAGCTGCCTGGCTAGGGTGCCCCTGTGGAGCCAGCTCGCTCTCAGGGCATCAGTGTGATGGTGGTGATATCAGCTGTCGCTTAAGGATACCCACTTGTGCCAGGCCACAATGTTAAGACCTTACATGCCCCAACTCATTGGGCCCTCACAACAGCCTTAGGAAGGAGGTACTATTATTATTCCCATTTGGCAGATAAAGAAACTAAGCTTAGAGTTCTGAGCCCATCACAGATTTTAATTATTTAGTTATTTATTTGAGACAGGGTCTCACTCTGTTGCCCAGGCTGGAGTGCAGTGGCACAATCATGGCTTACTGCAGCTTTGACCTAGGCTCAAGTGACCCTCCCACCTCAGCCTCCTGAGTAGCTGGGACTACAGGTGCACAACACTACACCCGGCTAATTAAAAAACTTTTTTTTTTTTTTTTTATAGAGACAGGCTTGCCATGTTGCTCAGGCTGGCCACCACAGAGTTTAACAAACACTTGGCAGACTCTTTTCTTTACCTTCTCTCTTTGCTTATACTAATGGTTCAAATGTTCCTTCCCAAAATCCTGCTGGGACACAAGGACAGGCCCAGTATGAAAATCTGCCAGGCTTGGTACAGGTGGGCACCAGGGGGCAGTCAGGGGAAGAAGAACTCTTCTGCACTCTCAGACCTGCTCTGAGGGCGGGTGGCAGAAGCTCTAGGCAAGAGAAGCAATCCTGAGTCCTAACCATCTAAGCCTGTAAATGAGGCACAGAGGTATCCAAAAGTGTCCTGTTGGTTTAGGTTACAGGTGAAATCTAGCTGAGCAGAATGGAGAACTCTTATCTCACAAATGAGAACACATCTGGCTTTGATACATAAGATCTAGTTTTTCTTTCTTCTTTTTTTTGAGATGGAGTCTTGCTCTGTTGCCCAGGCTGGAGTGCAGTGGTGTGATCTCAGCTCACTGCAACTAAGAGGTGACAACGTGCTAGCAGCCCTCGCTCTCGGCACCTCCTCAGCCTCGGCGTCTGCTCTGGCCATGCCTGAGGAGCCCTTCAGCCTGCCACTGCACTATGGGAGCCCCTCTCTGGGCCGGCCAAGGCCGGAGCTGGCTCCCTCTGCTTGTGGGGAGGTGCGGAGGGAGAGGCGCGGGCGGGAACCGGGGCTGCAGGCAGGACTCGTGGGCCAGTGCCAGTTCTGGGTGGCAGTGGTCTCAGCGGGGCCCGCACTCAGAGCAGTTGGCTGGTGCCACCAGCCCCAGGCAGTGAGGGGCTTATCACCTGGGCCAGCAGCTGCGGAGGGTGCGCCAGGTCCCCCAGCACTGCTGGCCCACCTGCACGGCGCCTAAATTCTTGCCGGGCCTCAGTTGCCTCCCCAAGGGGCAGGGCTCAGGACCTGCAGCCAGCCATGCCTGAGCCCCACCCCACACCCCGCCATGGGCTCCTGAATGACCTGAGCCTCGACAGTGGGCACCGCCCCCTGCTCCACAGCGCCCAGTCCCATCGACTGCCCAAGGGCTGAGGAGTGTGGGGCCTGGCTCAGCATCCACTAGGTGAAGCCAGCTGGGCTCCTGAGTCAGGTGGGGACTTGGAGAACTTTTATGTTCAGCTGAAGGATTGTAGATGCACCAATCAGTGTTCTGTGTCTAGCTCAAGGTTTGTAAACACACCAATCAGCACACTGTGTCTAGCTCAAGGTTTGTGGATGCACCAATCGGCACGCTGTATCTAGCTAATCTGGTGGGGACTTGGAGAACTTTTAGGGCTAGCTAGAGGATTGTAAATGCAACAATCAGCACTCTGTGTCTAGCTAAAGGATTGTAAATGCACCAATCAGCACTCTGTCTAGCTCAAGGTTTGTAAATGCATCAATCAGCACTCTGTGTCTAGCTCAAGGTTTGTAAATGCACCAATGAGCACTCTGTGTCTAGCTAATCTAGTGGGGACTTGGAGAAGTTTT
Organism: Rhinopithecus bieti; assembly: GCF_001698545.2. NCBI lineage: Eukaryota > Metazoa > Chordata > Mammalia > Primates > Cercopithecidae > Rhinopithecus > Rhinopithecus bieti. Next base: position 1,641,008 of record NW_016814745.1, on the reverse strand, counting down.
CTGTCTAGCACTCTGTGTCTAGCTAAAGGATTGTAAACGTGCCAATCAGCACCTTGTCAAAACAGACCAATCAACTCTCTGTAAAATGGACCAATCAGCAGGATGTGGGTGGGGGTCAGATTAGGGAATAAAAGTAGGCTGCCGGAGCCAGTAGTGGCAACCCACTCAGGTCCCCTGCCACACTGTGGAAGCTTTGTTCTTTTGCTCTTTGCAATAAATCTTGCTGCTGCTCACTCTTTGGGTCCACGCCACCTTTATGAGCTGTAACACTCACCGTGAAGGTCTGCAGCTTCACTCCTGAGGCCAGCGAGACCATGAACCCACCAATTCCAGACACATAACCATCAAGTGATCCTTCTGCCTCAGCCCCCACCCCGCCCCAGTAACTGGGATTACAGGCACGCACCACCATGCCCAGCTAATTTTTGTATTTTTTAGTAGAGATGGGGTTTCACCATGTTGGCCAGGCTGGTCTCGAACTCCTGACCTCAGGTGATCTGCCCACCTCAGCCTTCCAAAGTGCTGGGATTACAGGTATGAGCCACTGCGCCTGGCCCATAAGATCTAGTTTTTCTTGAAAAGTTGTATAACAGGATTCTGTTAATTCTGAGACTTAAGTCTCACATATTTTACTACTTTTTCAAGTATCACAAGAGGAATAAGGAGAAATCCAGCATATCCAGCCTTACCACAACCGAGTGCACTACATCCAGCAAGCAAACAAGCATGGAAAGGGGTGAAGCACCCAGAATGGAGGAGCTCATGAAGTGTCTTAGCAAAGAAGACATGGCAACATTATCATGTGTGCAGCTCCAATGGCATGGGCAGCAGCACTGACCCCAGAAGAGCCAGAAAATGAAAGTGCAATGACCTGAGTGTGAAGGAATTGAGTAGAAAAGATTATGCTTCACTCCACATGTCAGCTGTAAAATCCACAGTGGTCTAGATAGGAAAATGGATCACCTGAAAGACTAGCCTAACACTTAGAAAGAGACCATGTGGGGCCAGGCATGGTGGCTCATAATCCCAGCACTTTGGGAGGCCGACGTGGGAGGATTGGTTGAACTCAGGAGTTCAACACTAGCCGGGACAACATAGTGAGACCCTATCTCTACAAAAAAGAATTTTTTAATTAGCTGGGCATAGTGGCACATATCTGTAGTCCCAGCTACTTGGGAGACTGAGGCAGGAGGATCACTTGAGCCTAGCAGGTCAAGGCTATAGTGAGCTATGATCACGCCACTCTGGGCAACAGAATGAGACACTGTCTCAAGGAGAAAAAAAAAAAAAAAAAGACCATTTTGGGTTCATCCCTACTTTCTCAGAACTCTCAGCTATCTGTGCTAGAAGTCAATTGAGGAAGAAAACCAAAACCACAGCAGAATAGAGAGAGTGGAGCACAATGGTGGAACCTGTGCTCTGCTGGCATGTGAGCCCCTCCAGGCTCCTGTCCTCACTCTGACCCTCACCTAGGACAGGTATTTATTCTCTAAGCCTTAGTTTCTCAACCCTAAAATAGAAACAGAGAGTGTCAGCCTTTCAGAGTTGTTGTAAGCATTACATAAGGCAGGTAAAGCATTCAGCATAGGGTCTAGCACAGTGGTTGTCAACTGGGGGCAATTTTGTCCCCCAGGGGACATTTGGCAACGTCTGGAGACATTTTGGGGTGCTCCCCTGAGGGGTGGTTGCTACTGGCATCTAGTTGTTTGAGGTCAGAGATGCTGCTAAACATCCTACAACACACAGGACAGCCCCTACAACAAAGAATTGAGCAATCCAAAATGTCCATAGTGCAAAGATTTAGAAACCCTGGCCTGGCATAGAGCAGGCACTCCATAAATATGAGCTATAAAATTCATTTATGACTATAACAATAAACCAGCTGCAGTTTCTTTCTCTCAAGGATAAGCAGCATCTATGATTAAAATAAGAGATAGAATGTATTACTTACTCCACTTCTTGTAATATTGGGTAACAGATCTGTTATTCTGGAGACAGGAAGAGTCTGAAGCTTGGTTGATTCTGGGGAACCCAGTAACTTTGTGAAATAAGTAACATAGCAGAGCACCAGAACTGTGGTATAGAAAAGCTGAGAAAAAAAAACTGTTTTAATAAAGGCATAATTAAGATATGCCTATAAATTTGGTCTCAAAGGCCAATCAAGTAATAGAACTCTCTTGATTAACTGCACTTTCTATTCAGCAATGCCTTACCCTCTGGGAAATGGCACTATTCACTTAGACCCAACTCCACTTCAGCATCTACCTGCAAAGTGTTCCCAACACTTCACTTAACTGGGAGAACACAATTCTTCTCAGCAGGCAGAATGTAATTTCCATTACACTAGCTCAATTACCACAGCAATGTCTGATACATTCTCAAAAGGTGTGTATTTGGCCAAAGGAACGGCTCTTCCACCTAGTCAGCACACTGCAAAGATCCATGTATCCTAACTGTGCTAATATCCAAGGACTTGTCATCATCAAGGACTGTGGGTTTTCCATAAACCCCGGAAACCTGTGCCATTAACGATTACAAAGCACAATTGAGCTGCTGGGTCTCTCCTCTTCGCCAGGGCAAGAGCTACTGCTGACGGGGGAGGAAAGGGTAGGGTGATAAGAAGGCCCACCCCTCCCTCCACCCATCCAGGACAAAAGAATGGCTTCTGGCCAGGAGCAGTCAGATGGGTTTTGTCTGCAGATTGAGGAGGAAAGTCCAAAAAAGCCCCTTTTCACAAGCTCCCTTCAACCCTCTTTCCCTCCTGAGAACAGCAGAGCACACTGGTTCAAGAAAGACTGGGACCTCCAGACTTGCTTTCAGCCTGGCAATATCAAGGCTACTCCTGTAGTAAAGGCACAGGGCAAGGAAAAAGAAGAGGCTCAGTTTAGTAGGTGTGGGCCCTTCTGCTCTCCACTCCCAATCATACCTGAGACGGAGCCCATCGTCCACCAGCCTTCTTCCTTCATGCTCCAAGCCCTTAAAACTCCAGCAGCACTGCTGTGAGCCACCCACCTGATGCCAGTGTCCTCTGTGAGAAGTACCCTTTACATAAATCATTACTAAGAATCTTATCTTCCTAAACATTAATGAAAACTACAACTGCTTAGCACTGTAAAATGTTCTGGTAACTATCTGATCTTAAATTTCATTTTTAAAAATAGCACTTGTATTCTAGTTATTTTTTATTAGAACTAGAAATATGAACTAGAATTAGGAACTAATGAGATGGAAATGAAGCCTAAATTGCTAAAACTGGAAATATACCTACTCTGACGTGATTCCTGCTCTCTGAATTATGTGAGATTTCAATATAAGCTTAAAACAGGCTTGGCAGAGTTTCCACCTATTCTGCAAAAACCTGATGGAAATCCAGGGAAAATAATACACATGCAATTTGATTCCCACCCCACCCCTCACTGCTTTTTTTCTCCTTTACAAAACTACCAGACAACCAAAGATCAGTTTGAAACAGGCTTGCCCACTGAATGTCTAAAAAGGGTTTTTGATGTTTGACAATGAAGTCCAGTGTGTGGCCCTCACCAGGTCCCTAGAAACACTGACAGTCTCAGTGTATGGAACACAATGGACCTGGCAGCCAGAGTAGCAGTGCCAAGGCCACCTTTCTGGCGCTTCCACCTCCTGCACAGGCATGGGTACTGCAAATGCAAACCCCACGGCGGTGGGAACACGAAGAAAAACCAGTTGGAGAAACAAAGATCATATAAAAAGTTAAAAGCCATGATTCTTACCTGGGCCAAAGAGAAAATATACAATCCCCAGTGAGGCAACCACAGCACGAGAAAAGCTGTCAGAATGCTCTTAAGAATTACCGACAGGCTCTCAGCAATCACCTGCAAACGTGGTTAAAGTGCAGTTTACAAACATCAAAAAGTCAAGATGTAATAGAATGATAGACAGAAAATCTCGGGCAGTGGCTACCCTGGCTATGGGGACAGGGCACACAGCTGGACGTAAGTATCAGTAACGTTTTACTTCTTGGGTAGGGTGGTGGGTTCATGGATCTTCCAGTATATTATGTTTTAAGATTTACATTATATATATATTCTTTTGTAATCTATTCTAAAAGATGAAGAGAGAAAAGTTAATATTAGTATACAACTAAATACAGTCACTAGAAAAACCTGAAAAACCTTTACGGTCCTTCTCCATTCTCACTTGAACTAATAAATTATTAGCAAACCTGTTTTTTATTTATGATCAAACAGAGGTGAACTTTAGCCCAGCCTATCTGACAAATTTCAAGTGGAAGAACTTAACTGACCATGTTAACCTTTTCTAAATACATTTTATGTGCAAGTCTGGAAAATCATTCTCTCCTATAAAAGCATTTTAAAAGCAACGCTTTTCTTATTCTTCCTATTTCCCATTCACAGCAGAAGGCACACTCACCTTGAGCTTCACAAACATATGTGCTTGTGCCAAGACCCAAAAGGGCTCTCCTAGAAGCTCCACCACTGCCGAGAGACCAAACAGCACCACTCCAGTTGCATAGTGAGGGACAACATGAGGGTCAGGCACTTCAAGCAGCTGCAACCAGACCCAGCCCAGGAATAAGGACCAAAACACACCCAGGGGGACTCTGGAAGAGGAGAAAAAAATAATTCACTAAATTTTAAAATAAATAGAAATATATATTAAAATAGTAACACTGAACAGAAAAAAAAAAAGTTATAATACAAACAGCTACCATTTATTTATTAAGATACTAACTACATGCCAGGCACTATGATTAATGCCCCTTATCTCACTGACACCTCACAATGATCCTCTGTCATTATCTCCATTAAAAAAATATGAGGAGACTGAGGCTGACAGGCACTGGGCAGTTTGGCCAAGGTCATGAACAGCTAATCAAGAGCAGAAGCAAGACCCAATCCTGCTATAACTCCAAAGCCTACACTTCTATCCACTGGGTTACACATACTGACCCATAAGCAAAATTCCCAGAAAGAAAATGCCTGTTGTTGAGAATGACTGACAGACTGTATACAGCTGTTCCTTGCATCCCAAATAACAAACAGAGCAGTGCTCAGTATCCTTTCATATGTTTCACATGTGTACCACGGGGCATTTAAATATGCCTGGGTGGTTAACAGTTGTTCCTCTAATAAAATGAACACCTATCAGCCCTCACGACAGTCATTTCTGTGAGGCAATAAGGAGTTATGCAAGGGCAGCACTGGGAAACAACCTCAACCCCCAGCCCTCCCTGCAGGGACATAGCTGGAGAAAAGCCATTGCAATTTTAAGTTAATGTACTTGATCTTCAAGAATATCCTAAAAGACTCAGAACTGAAGTCATATAACAAAATTGAAGAAAAATGTAATGAAACCCATAAGAGGCTTTCAAGAAATACTAAATCTAAGTGGCTGTTAAAAGCTCAAAAGATATTATAGAGCAAAAAGATTAGGAATAAAAAAGATGGCACAGGCCAAGTGGAGCCCACAGTGGTGATCAGAAACAGCAAGAAACAACCTCCAAAGAGGATGAAACCAGGGCTAGAAACCTGGCCCAGAAACCCCAACCTAGAACCTCTTCCTGGCTTCTGGACATCCAGAGAGAAAATGAGCCAAGAAGTTCCTCTGACACAAACACTCTCCCCTTCTTGTCGTATGCCTGCTCCCAGAAACCCATGGCGAAGCTGAATCTGGAGGCAATTCAGCTTTAGGCATGTGTTACTGTTTCACTTCCAATGCTCACTACACCTGCCTTCCTGAAACGTGTCTCCTGCCAAAGCACAACTCACGTTAGCCACAGCAGGTTGAGGGTCTGGCTCCAATCTCGCTGGGTGACCCCACTGAGACATGCTCTGCGGAAGGCCTCTCTGGCCAGGAAGAGGGTGGTTGAGTAAAGCAGCGTTAGTCTGTAAATGAAAGGCAGAAATCAATAAGGTCTTGAGTTTTTTCACAGAGAGAACTTCTGGGATGTTTCCAGCAACAGGGAGGAGATAAAGTCTTGGTCATAAACTACTGATGGTGACATGGAGGGCAGTGGGCTCTTACAGGACCCCCTACTGGTCTGATCCATGAGAACTACTGAGTTAGGAACCAAACGAAAGATACCTAAGGGTGTGTGCCTACAGTTACATGAAGGATAGAAACTGCCGCAGTGGTCTCAAAAGCCTGCAGCCTTCATGGCTACAGGCAGAGGTATGGCCATGACCACAAGGAGAAGAGGATAAGATTATAACCCCACCCTTCCTGGTCACGCAGACACGAGTGACCAACAGCCCCTGTGTGAAAAGCTGAGCCTCTACCGAGTGGAGGCTCTGGCCAAAAGAATCTCAAGACAGGCAATAAGGCTGGCAACCATTACCGAGGCTGCTGCAACCCAGATCAGCAAGGCTTGCCTGGGCACCTCCCAGATGGGCAGCACCTAGGTGAGCCTTCCTGCACCTTAGTGAGGAGTAGCTGAGATTTCCCTCCTCAATAGGCAGCAGCCTGGGTGAAGCCAGAGTGGGGATGGCCCAGGGTGAAGGTCTCTGGGGTTGTCCAAGGATTATCCTGCTACCCAGTGCCTCTGTGGAGCATTGCAAATAAGGAGATGGAACCGAACCTTAAGCAGGGGGGCAGGGCAGGCCAGACAAGGGCTGTCAAAGTAGGGACCTGCCAATCTCAGGACACCTGCCTAGGGAGAAAAATCTGAGCCCCTAGGAGAATTTGCCCCTCTTCCTTTCTGCTTTTAAAAAGGTATTTCTTAGGGCCAAGTGCCTATATTTCTCAGGCTCATGCCTATAATCCCAGCACTTTGGGAGACTAAGATGGGAGGATTGCTTGAGCCCAGGAGTTCGAGACCAGCCTGGGCAACACAGTAAGACCTCATCTCTACAAAATATAAATTAGCCAGGTGTGGTGGTGCACACCTGTAGTCCCAGCTGCTCAGGAGGCTGACATGGGAGCATCGCTTGAGCCCAAGAGGTCAAGGCTGCAGTGAGCCATGATGGTGCCACTGCACTCCAGCCTGGGTGACAAGGCAAAAGGAAGAAGAAGAACAAGAACAAGAAGACGATGAAGATGAAGAAGAGGAAGAGGAAGAAGAAGAGGAAGGAGAAGGAGAAGGAGAAGAAGGAGAAGGAGGAGGAGAAGGAGAAGAAGGAGAACAAGAGGAAGAGGAAGAGGAGGAAGAGGAAGCAGAAGAGGAAGGAGGAAGAGGAAGCGGAAGAGGAAGAAGGAAGAAGAGGAAGCAGAAGAAGAAGGAAGAAGCGGAAGCGGAAGGAGGAAGAGGAAGCAGAAGAGGAAGAAGAGGAACCGGAAGAAGAAGATGAAGAAGGAAGAAGAGGAAGCAGAAGAAGAAGAAAGAAGCAGTAGCAGCAGCGGAAGAAGCAGCAGCGGAAGCAGCAGCAGCAGCAGCAGAAGAAGCAGTGGAAGAAGCACCAGCAGAAGCAGCAGCAACGGAAGCAGCAGCAGCAGCAGAAGCAGCAGCAGCGGAAGAAGAAGCAGAGGAAGAAGCAGCAGCTGCAGAAGAAGCAGCGGAAGAAGAAGAAGCAGAAGTAGCAGAAGAAGAAGCAGAAGAAGCAGCAGCAGCAGAAGTAGCAGAAGAAGAAGTAGAAGAAGCAGCAGCAGAAAGAAGAAGCAGAAGAAGAAGAAGGAGAAGCAGAAGCAGAAGAAGCAGAGCAGCAGAAGCAGAAGCAGAAGAAGGGAAGCAGGAAGGAGGAAGGAGAATGGAAGCAGGAAGAGGGAGGAGAAGGAGGAGGAGAAGAGAAGGAGAAGGAGGAGGAAGAGGTAGGAGGAAGGAGAAGGACAAGGAGGAGAAGGAGAATGAAAAAAAAAAACAGTATTTCTCAAAGATGGGTCCCTGTTTCAAAATTACCTAAGGAGCTTGTAAAAATGCAGACTCCTGGGCCCTTCCTCAGCACTACGTAGTACAAAACTCCACAGATGATTCCTTTCCTCAAAGCTTGAGTCCTGCCACTAAGCTCTGAGACCAGAGCCAAGAGGGTATGTTTGTTAAGTATTAGACATGAAATGCTGTTTGGAACATACTGCCTCATTTATCAGGACATGAAGACACACCTGAGAAGCTGAGCTATTCCGAGCACTCACATCATTTCATATATTTTATGTCATTTGTGAAGACAAAATATGTGTGGGTGTCCTTGAACAGAAAGGAGGTGAGTAGAAGAAACAAGCTGAGTCTAAAAGACAAAGAAGTCATCTTTCCAAGAGCCTCCAAGAAATTAATGACAAGGACTCAAGCTCGGATCCCAGTTGCCGTATCCCAATTACAAAATCACTGAGGAGGGCAGGAAGGTGGCTTCTCCAGCCATGCAATTATGAAGTGCATTCTCACGAAGCACAATTTCTGCTTCCTTTGCTGTCAGCAGGACAAGAACATAGGATTATACCTGAGAGGGAGTTTTTAATGAATTACTCCCACTCTTCTCCTTCCTGACTTCCAAGAGCAGGAAAACCAGAACAGCTGGCAGAGAAATGTGCATTTGGAGGCTGCTAATGGAAAACACTCCATGAGTCCATTAAAAACATTGCCTGCATGTCCCTCCACTCCTGCACGCTTCTCCTCAGCCCATTGCTAAAACACTCTGCTTCTGGTAAAGGTCCATGCTTCTAGAATCCAAGGATGGCACACAGGTACAGTGTGAAGAAAGCCTGGCTAGGAAGGTGAACTCTGACAGTGCCAGGGTGCATCTCCTCCTACCTTACATTTACCACGCCAACAATTTCCTTTGACAGGAAGCGAAGAATAAATGCATTCAAGACAAAGGTGATCAACCGAAACAACACCTATAGAAAAAGAGGAAAAATACGTAAGAATAAATGACGTTAGGAGTGTTTACTTTGCTGAAATGAGAACAATGTGGCTGTTCTTCCTAACGTGAGGTAATGACATACAGCAGCTTTGTCACGGAGACTCTGCTCTAAGACGCCCAACCTGTCTGCATTTCTCCAGAAATTTCACTCCTTGGGATCTCTCAGCACTCCCGTGCAGTGGTCAGAGAACCCTGGAAGGCACTTGGAAGCCTCCCTAATTTATTAATAACAAGAAAGAGGCCCCAATAGACTCACTGAGTTTCTACAGGTTCAAAGTCAAGCTCTTGAGGAAGCAGAAAGAGAATTCTAGTTAGTGGTTCACCTTGCTGGGCCCTAGCCACACTCCCCTACCCCAGGCTGTTTAGAAATAGCACACACTTAGCAAGTGGGAGCCTTAAGGGTATAGCAGACTCACCAGAAATCATGGGGTCTAATTTCTCTTTTCTTCTCTGCCTCATAATATCTAGGAATTTCAATAATGACATTTAATCGTTCTGAACTTCAGTTTTCTCAATTAGAACACAGAAAATGTATTTCTTTATTGAATACTTGTCTCTTTCCAGAGAGGAGTTGAAATATCTTTTAAATGATGCTGCAAAAATAAGACAACGTAGTGTAACATTGGGGGAAGGGAGACAGAGTCCAGTTATTGCTGCTTGAAAGGGACATATCCTGAGACTTCCCAATCTGTCAATTCAAGAAAACCACTTAAGCAAAGAACTTCTCCCATGAGACACAGAGAAGAAGATGACTGTCATTAAACAGGGTTGCTAAATGGGGATGCTGGGAAGAGTGCAAACCTCATTCACGAAATGACTCCCTCCTGCATCCCAGCAGCAAATGAAAATCACTTCTGTGTTAAGCACCCTCAGAGTTATCTGTGAAGAGCTGCAATTTGGAAGATTTGATCTAAGCATATCAAAGGACTACTGTGGTCATAAAGGTATGACCAAAAAGGGAGAGCACGTAACACTGTAACTAAAGTGTCACAGAGCAACAAGGTCTCCAAAGCCAAGAAATGACCATCTCAACCTTTATGGAGTCAAAGGTGGTCTTTTGAGTCCGATGACAGCTCTGTAGCTGCTCCTCAGAAACATGCAGATATGGCCAGGCACGGTGGCTCATGCCTGTAATCCCAGCACTTTGGGAGGCCAAGGCAGGTGGATCAACTGAGGTCAGGAGTTCGACACCAGCCTGACTAACATGGTTAAACCCTGTCTCTACTAAAAATACAATTCACTATTTAGCTCTTCTATCTGTTATCTTCTAATTGTTATATGCCTCAATGTCCTCTGTCAAATGAGGTTACCGATCACATAGGGTTGATTAAAAGGATCAACAGAGATTGCAGGGCTGAGTACTGTGGCTCATGCTTGTAATCCCAACACTTGGTTGGGCGCGGTGGCTCACACGTAATCCCAGCACTTTGGGAGGCCAAGGCGGGTGGATCATGAGGTCAGGAGATCGAGACCATCCTGCCTAACACAGTGAAACCCTGTCTCTACTAAAAATACAAAAATTTAGCCGGGCATGGTGGTGGCTGCCTGTAGTCCCAGCTACTTGGGAGGCTGAGGCAGGAGAATGGCGTGAACCCTGGAGGCGGAGTTTGCAGTGAGCCAAGATATCACGCCACTGCACTCCAGCCTGGGCGAAAGAGTGACAGCCCATCTCAAAAAATAAATTAAAAAAAAAAAATCCCAACACTTTGGGAGGCTGAAAGGTAGGAGAACCACTTGAAGCTGGGAATTTGAGACCAGCCTGGACAACACAGTGAGACCTCATCTTTACAATATATATTGTTTTTGAGACAGTGTCCTCACTCTGTCCGCCCAGGCTGGAGTACAGTGGTTGGTCTCAGCTCACTGCAAGCTCCGCCTCCCGGGTTTACGCCATTCTCTGCCTCAGCCGTCCGGAGTAGCTGGGACTACAAGGCCCCGCCACCAGCCCGTCTAGTTTTTTAGTATTTTTTTAGTAGAGAACGGGGTTTCAACCGAGTGTAGCCAGGGATGGTCTCGATCCCTGACCTCGTGATCGCGCCCTATCTTCGGCCCCAAACCCTGTGGGATTACAGACTTGAGCCATCGCACCGGCCAAGAAATATTTTTAAAAGAAATGAGACTAGTAGAAGTGAAAGCATTTTTTAAGTCATACAAATGAAAGGCATTAATACTTTCAGCATGGGTGCTCAGAATTAAGATAGAACAAGCTCTCAAATTCCTTGCAGAATAAGAGTAACTGCAAAGCTACCTAGTGTCTACAGTGTAATTCGAAAGATAAAAAGAATGAAAACACTCTCAAAGAAACCATATAAAAACATGGTTATTAAAACAAAAAAATCGCGGCGAAGACTCCATCCGAAAACAAAAACAAAAAAAACATGTGTACACACTTATGTTAACCTCAAAGCTACACTGTCTAAGAAACTTAAATGTTTCAGGCCATATCCTGTATCTCCTTTTTTTTTTTTTTTTTGAGACAGAGTCCTAGCTCTGTCGCCCAGGCTGGAGTGCAGTGGCGCAATCTCAGCTCACTGCAAGCTCCACCTCCCAGGTTCACACCATTCTCCTGCCTCAGCCTCCCGAGTAGCTGGGACTACAGGTGCCCACCACTACGCCCGGCTCATTTTTTGTATTTTAGCAGAGACGGGGTTTCACCATGTTAACCAGGAGGGTCTCGATCTCCTGACCTCATGATCCACCCGCCTCGGCCTCCCAAAGTGCTGGGATTACAGGCATGAGCCACCGCGCCCGGCCCATATCTCCTAATTGGTTTGAATAAAGGTTGCAGCTAATGAAGCTGAGGTTGCTTATGCCACCCAGTATTTGTCACACACTGCAGCCCTTACTAGCAACACAGCCTTCATTTACTTCTGCAAAGGACTTCACAGCTTTTGTTTTAACACAAGGTCTCACTCTGTTGCCCAGGCTGGAGTGCAGTGCCATAATCACAGCTCACTGCGGCCTCAACCTCCCAGGCTCGAGATCCTCCCACCTCAGCCTCCTGAGTAGCTGGGACTACAGATGCACGCCACCACGCCCATCTAATTTTTGTATTTTTTATAAAGACAAAGTTTCACCATGTTGCCCAGGCTGGTCTTTAACTCCTGAGCTCAAGCAATCCTCCTGCCTTGGCCTCCCAAGTGCTGGGATGACAGGCATGAGCCATCGCGTCCAACCAACTTTACAGTTTTTTTTTTTTTTTGAGACGGAGTCTTGCTCTGTTGCCCAGGCTGGAGTGCAGTGGCCGGATCTCAGCTCACTGCAAGCTCCGCCTCCCGGGTTCACGCCATTCTCCTGCCTCAGCCTCCCGAGTAGCTGGGACTACAGGCACCCGCCACCTCGTCCGGCTAGTTTTTTGTACTTTTAGTAGAGACGGGGTTTCACCGTGTTAGCCAGCATGGTCTCGATCTCCTGACCTTGTGATCCGCCCGCCTTGGCCTCCCAAAGTGCTGGGATTACAGGCTTGAGCCACCGCGCCCGGCCGACTTTACAGTTTTAAAAAAGGCTCTCTCACATCTGTGAAATTATTTGACACTTAAAAACAACCAGTAAATGCACAGGAAGCAAGACTGGGGGTTAAGTGATTTCCTCAATGTCACACGGCAAGCAAATGACCCAGCTTGACCTTACAGGTAGGCCACTTGACTTGTAGTCCAGTGTGTTTTCCACTACAACTTGTTTAAGTTTTATGAAGCCTATCTGGGTACTAAGACATTATCAAAGGCTGAAAAAAAAAAAAATCAACACTGTGGATAAAGCACTAAACTCAGTTACTTATGTAGTGAAACAGGAAAAAAAAAAGCAACCCTAAGTAAACTTAGAATGGCTGACATTTACTAAGCATGTATCATGTGCGAGGCACTCTTCAACATGCTTTCCATAGGTTATCTCATTTCATTCCTACATTGACTATTTTAAAAATCCTTATTACCCTAATAAAAATAGCTACATTTATTAAGTACTTGTAGTGTGCCAGGCACTTAAGAGGCATGATTTCATCTAGTCTTCCTAATGACCCTGTGAGGTTGCACTATGGTTCTCATTTAAGATGAAGAAACTGATACTCACGGAAGTCTTGGGATTTATCCCGAAGGAGTGCATCTAGCAAGTGACAAGGCCCAAACTCAAGCCCCATTCTGCTTGGTTCTTTCTTCTGCCCTCCATCTGCCTAAGATAAGGCGTAGGGTAGATTCAAGACTTGTGTGAAGTAGGGTTGATTGGCTCAAGAGTGAGACAGAGAGATATTGAGCCACTTGACTTAAAAGGTTCAGCTCCTGGGGTTGAATCTTCAGATACCATTTGGACTAACTGGCATGTATCATATCTGACAGATGACAAAAATTAGGGCCAAGAGGGGAAGTGACTTGTCCAAGATCACATAAACAGAAGATGCAGCCAACATGTATTAAATGCATACTAAGAGCCGGGTACTGTGTTAAGTACGTTTATTTGAATGATCCCAATCAATTCTTGCTTATGAGCTAGGTACCACATATTATTACCCCCATTTTACTAGTGAGGAACTCAGACTCTGCAGCTGAAGTCACTTGTCCTGGGTCACGGAGCAATCCAAGCCTAACTCCAGATTCCTGTTCTTAGCTATGCCACATGGTCTCTCGGAACTCAGTGGGACTCAAAGTTTGAGGGCCGTGTTTGATGAAGGAAATGAACCCCTTGCCTGAAAAATACCAGATTCTCGAGCATGAAATACAACTCCCTCACCCCGACCACCTGATCTAATTCACTCCTCCTGCCATATGGGAAATGGAATGCTCTGAAGGAAAGCGGCTTGTCTGCAGTCACCCGGCCTAGACTCTGAAGGCAGGCTCCCATCTCCGGGCCAGGCCCCCCGCTCACCAACGCCGCCCCCCGGTCTCCGGTCCACCCCCCCACCCCCTCCATTGCGGGGTCCACCTCGGAACTGGGTCGGCCCTGGGGCAGGCTCTCAAGGGCCCGTGGGCTGCCATCCCGCGAATCTCGGCTGCAGTACAAGCTGAAACCTGACGGGCAGAGAGTTACCTGCAGGATGAGACCGAAGGAAGCCAGCCGGGCCGCCTGGCCCAGCACCTCCTGGCTACCCATAGCCTGGGCGCCAGGCTCCGACACCAGGAAATGCCGCCGCCACTCCACTTGGTCGCGATAAGATGTCGTCACGGAGCGCCTCGCTCTCCGATTGATGGCCTTGAGACAGGGGGGCGGGGCACGAGAGGGCCCTTTAAGTGGGCCCGGCTCCGTCGGTCTGTTATGGCGCCTGGCTCTTCCTATTTCAGTAGGTCCTGCGCTGTCTGTCCCTCTCTTCCCCGTATAAACGAAATAGTGTGGCGAGTACTAAGAAATACTGTTAAAGAAGTCAAAGTTCCTTCTCTGAGGCTTTCAGCCACCAAACGAGAAGCACTAACTTTCCTGGCCTCATCTGCCAAAAGGGGAGCAAACTTCTCATTGGCCTGTTAAGAAGACTCTTACCATTGACCTTTGCTTACAAAATCACAGCCACAGCTCCTCTGAATTAGGCTGAACAGGAATTGTCCTCATTTAACAGAGAAAGAACTGAGGACCAGAAGTTAAATACAGCACTGTCATGAGTATGGTTTTGTGAAATCCTTCGGAAAGCTCTGAGAATTGGCCCCTGTGGTTAGAGATGAGTAAAGCCTTGGAGATGGGAAGTGACTTGTTCAAATCTACACAACTTGTTTCCTGACTGAGTGGATGTCAGGTTCCTGATCCTAAACGTATCACTCTTACCTGTATGCTAGAAATTGTGAGGGCAGAGTGGAAGAAGGACTGGAAGTGCTTCGTAAAATGTAAAGCACCCAACATACACAGTAAGCTGTTGCTCTGTCAGTGTTATTATCTACCACGCAGGCTGTAGGAAGCCCAGTCTTTCCCCAGTCTCTTTTAGACCTCACATGATTTGGCCTCAACCTATCTTCTACTACCTTTCACATGATCATTGCCCTTCCCAACACTATCTAGGCCACAGCCATTCCGAGTCCTTACCGGTCCTCAAACAGGCGATGACTCACTGGCCTTTGCTCCTCCACCCTCTCTGTCCAAAGTGTCTTCCCTGACAGCACCCCTTGCCCTCCTAGACCACACTGTCCTGACTTTCCTGGCCAACCACAGCTGGTACCTGCTGTGGACTAAATGTTTGTGTCCCTTCAGGATTCATGTGTTGAAGCCTAATCCCCAGTGTGATAGTATTAGGAGGCAGGGCTTTTGGGAAGTAATTAGGTCGTGAAAGTGGAGCCCTCATAATGGGATTCGTGTCCTTATAAAAAGAGATGTCAGAAAAATGATCTCTGTGTCTACCACTTGAGGATACAGCAAGAAGGTAGCTGTCTGCAGCCAGGAAGAAAGCTTTGTAAAATGTAAAGCGCCCAACATAGACTTAACAGGAACCAAACTGGCTAGCACCTTGATCTTGGGCTTCCAGCCGCCAGAACTGTGAGAGAGAAATTTCTGTTTTTGACTTACCCAGTCTATGGTATTTTGTTACAGCAGCCCAAGCAAATTAAGACAGTATTCCTAAAATACTTTGTACCCCTTTATAGTTCCTAGTGCAACCTGCATTATAGCAGAAAAACTAAAATATGTGTCTCTATTTAATCAGCCCATGAGCTCCAAGAGGGCAGAAGTGCAGCCTGCCTGGTTTTGCCTCCCGAAGTAGTGGTATAGAACATTCCTAGGGCTCCCATAAATGTCTCCTGACACATGATTGCTGTTACTGCTGCTGGAAGCAAACTGTGGAACTCAAAGCTTTTACGCTCCCATCTTGCCAGGTAAAATGACCTCTGTCTTAGTGTGGAGGCCCAGAATGTGAGGTATTTTATTTTTCTTTTCTTGTCTTGTCTTTTCTTTTTTTCTTTTTTCTTTTCTTTTCTTTTTTTTAAACAGGGTCTCACTCTGTGGCCCAGGCTAGGGTGCAGTAGTACAGTCTTGGTTCACTGTAGCTTCCACCACCTGGGCTCAGGTGATCCTCCCACCTCAGCCTTCCGATTAGCTGGGACTACAGGCTCGCACCACCAGACTTGGCTAATTCTTTTGCGATTTTTGTAGAGATGGGTTTTTCCCACGTTGCCCAGGCTGGTCTCCAACTCCTGCACTCAAGTGATCTGTCCACCTCAGCCTCTCAAAGTGCTAGGATTACAGGCATGAGCCACCACACCTGGCCCAAAAATGAGAGCTTTTGACTGTCAAAGAGAACTGGCCTTGAATCCTCATTCCACCACTCACTGACTAGGTGACCTTAGTATGCTCAGCTACTAAATAGGGATATTATCTGTCCTGTAAAAAGAGTCATAAGGATTATATCAGACAAGTCTGGCCCTCAAGGAGCTTAAATTCTAGTGAAAGGGAAACTGAAAAAAACTGTAACAAACAAATAAAATTTCACATAGGGTTAAGTGCTATGAAAGAATGAAACCAGATAAGATCATAGAGGCTTTGGAAGAGAGAGAGGGGTGCTGTTTTAGGAGGAGTGAGTCGGGCACCCACCTGGGGAGCAGTGTACTTGGACGATAGAGAAAGTGCTGGAGGGTCCAAGTATTTGGCATAATGACTGAGATGCTAAAGACCTTGACCTGGGCAGCCTTCCCACCCCCATGGACTGTGGGCCAGCAGGTGAGACGGCCTCCCACTTCCTTTATTCCCAGCCAAGCAGTCTCCTCCACAGCTCATCGCCAGAGAAGAACCAGCCAAAAGTTCATCATGTGCACACACTCCTAAGCCTGGCATCCGTGTAAGCTACTTTGGGAGGGAAGAAGTGATCATTTTGCTAGAGAAAAAAAGCCACAGGGGAAAAGCTCTAAGCTAAGTATAAAGGGCAAAGCATTCTAGGACCCCAAGGTATGGACTCTGTGGGGCTCCTGGGTGAGGAATCCGGGGACTTTTTCTCTTATTTTGGAAGTTAACACTTGGCAAGGAGGGACTGAGCAGAGCCCAGAGCCATGCTGGATTCTGGGGTGGGTGGGGAAAAAGGAACTGTGAGGAGAATCCACAAACATTGACCACTGACTCCATGTCAGCCACCTGTCTGAGCACTGTACATGCGTGTACTCCATCCTCTCAATAACCTATGAGAGAGAGACTGCAGATCAGGAAACTGAGGCACAGGGATGTGAAGTAACTCATCCATGACATTCAGCAAAGGAGTGGTCAAGGAGGTGTTTGAACTCGGGTCCCTTCTAATTCCAAATGCGTGAACAGTAATGTTCTTCCCCTCAAAAAAGCTTCTGATTGTAAAGGAGACTTAAGAGTCCCTATATGTAAGCCACTGAGAACATATGTGGCATTGAGAGAGTGGAGTCTGGGAGGGCTGCAGTGGTAGAGCTGTGGTAGGCTTTGGAGCCCCAGCAAGGCTCTCCAAAGGTCTTGACCCTGTTGGAGATACTGGCCTGCACACTCCACTGGGTGTCGCATACTCTATGGTCTTGCCCATGGAGGACTCAGCTCAGGGCTGGCAAGCAATGGCCCACTGGATGTTACATTTTGTATGGCCTACAAGCTAAGAAGAGTTTTTACATTTGTAAATGGTTGGAAAAAAATCAAAAGAATATTTCATGACACATGAAAATGGTATAAAATTCAAATTTCAGTGTCCACCAGGTAAGTGGCTCACGCCTGTAATCCCAGCACTTTGGGAGGTCAAGGTGAGTGGATCGCTTGAGGTCAGGAGCTCAAGACCAGCTTGGAAACATGGTGAAATCCCACCTCTACAAAAAAATACATGAATTAGCCAGGCATGGTGGTGCGTGCCTGTAGACCCAGCTACTGAGGAGGCTGAGGTGGGAGGATCATTTGAGTTTGGAGAGATCAAGGTTGCAGTGAGCTATGATCATGCCACTGCACTCTAGCCTGGGCAACAGGGTGAGACCCTTGTCTCAAAAAAAAAAAAAAAAAAATTTTCAGTGTCCACAAATAAAGTTTCATTGGAACATAGCCACACCTACCCATTTGTTTACATATCAATAGCTACTCTCTTGCTACAACAGCAGAATAGGTTGGTCCTATTGGGATAATATTGGCTAGCTGAAAATATTTGCTAGTTGGCTCTTTACAGAAAAACTGCCAATTCCTGGTGATCACCATTGAGCACCTGGGATATAGTAAACATTTCAATATTGAATGAATGCATGCATGGGTAAGTGCATTGGAATAAATGAATGGTGAAGGACTAGGAAAGGAAGAAAAACAAGCACATAGGACTCTTTCCTAGGGGTCACCTAGTTTGGAGAGGAAGTGGCCTCTTGAGAATACCAGACTGTAATTGGTGGTCATTAAAGGAGCCGTTTTCCCCAGCCTTCCTCCCCGCCTCCCGTGTCTGTGCCAGGTAGCCTCCCTGTCAGGGAAATCTGACCCAAGCCACCTATTTTATTACAAAGCTGGAGGGAAGTGCCAGAGCTAGTACCAAGCCAATTAGGCTGCCAGGGCAGAGGGGCAGGGAGGGAGGCTGCCACTGGGCCAGGAGACAGGGTGGAACCTCTGGCCAGCTGGGCCATGGATCTCAGCTGGGTGGAGGCAGGAGAGCTGTGCATGGTCCCACACACCAGCCACTAGGTGGCAGATGGTTCTGGGTGAGGGCGCTGCCTGGCCAAGGCTTCTGCTTTCCAGAGCACCACCATCAGGACCCCTTCCAGAAGCAGGACCTCAAGGCTCTGCCTCTCTCAAAAGTCCCAGGGCATGAGAATGCGGCTGTGATACTAGTCATCCACATCTGTCCATGTAAGCACTGTGCTGGACACCTCACTTTCGTGATCTCATTTAATTCCCATAGCAGCCTTACAATGTAGGCACCATTATTATCCCCATTTTACAGGCCAAGAAACTGAGGCTTAGCAAAGTTAAGGGACTTGCCCAAGTACTAGTGAATGGTAGTGCCAAAATTTGAACTGGGCAGTGTGGCTTTCGGTCCCTTAATCAGACCTAACCCAGAGTGTTTATTGTTAATGCTGATTCCTGGGCTTCACCCCAGCAATCTGGGGTAGGCTCAGGAATCTGCATTTACCAACACTCTGGGGGCGGCTGCTTCTGCTGCTGCTGCTGCTGCTGCTGCTGCTTCTTTTTCTTCTTCCTCTTCTTCTTCCTCTCCTTCTCCTTCTCCTTTCTTCCTTCTCCTTCTCCTTTCTTCCTTCTCCTTCTCCTTTCTTCCTTCTCCTTCTCCTTTCTTCCTTCTCCTTCTCCTTTCTTCCTTCTCCTTCTCCTTTCTTCCTTCTCCTTTCTTCCTTCTTCTCCTTTCTTTCTTCTTCTCCTTCTTCCTCTTCCTCTTCCTCTTCTCCTTCTTCTTCTCCTTCTTCTCTTTCTCCTCCTCCTTCTTCCTTTTTTTTTTGAGATGGAATCTCACTCTGTTGCTCAGGCTGGAGTGCAGTGGTATGATCTTGGCTCACTGCAACCTCTGCCTCCCAGGTTCCAGTGATTCTCCTGCCTCAGCCTCCCAAGTAGCTGGGATTACGGGCGTGCGCCACGACGCCTGGCTAATTTTGTATTTTTGGTAGAGACAGGGTTTCACCATGTTGGTCAGGCTGCTCTTGAATTCTGACCTCAAGTGACCCACCTGCCTCAGCCTCCCAAAGTGCTGAGATTACAGGCGTGAGCCACCATGCCCAGCCTCTGGGGGTTTCTGATACAATGGCCTAGGCTCTGAGAAGCAGTGCCTGAGGGCAGATCTTCAGGTACCTTGGAAAAGCTGCCTCCTTCAGTGAGCTAGAAAAGTCTCTCTGCCTCAAAAAGCAAAGCAAGTTCTGAGATCTGCCCCCAGGCTGGACAAGCCTTAGCGTTGCCAGGGCCAGAGGTCAGAGCAGTAGGGGCTAGAGGCAGTGCCTACGTGAGGGCCTTGGGGGAATTCAGCACCAGGAAGAGTATACAGGGCAGCTCCTGGGACCTGGGGTCTGCCCATGGGTTGCAATGAGCAGTCATGGGGCTTTGGCTTTGCCTGCTCCTCTGGGCATTGATTTGGGCACAGAGAAGAGAGTAACCTGCAAAGTTGACACATCAGTATATTTCATTCCATTCAGCACTCTGTGGTGGGCATCGGAAGGGGGCACACGGGTGAATAAGCCACAGTCACTACTCTCTCAGGCAGCAGTGCTTCCTCCTTTTGAGGGGAACACAAGCGTGATACCAGGTACATTGAGGTGGTAAAAACTGGTAAGGGGAACTCAGGAGTCAGGGGGCAGATTTTTTTGGCTGGGGAGTCAGGGAAGCTTTCCTGTAGGGGATGTTTTTGAAGTGAATCTTGAAGGGCAAAAGGGCTTAGTCAAAAAGAGGGACATGCCAAGCAGAGAGCACAGTAACGATGAAGGCTCACAGGCGGCAACTTGCCGAGCCTGTTGGAGGACCTCTGGGGACTTCTGATACAATGGCCCCTGTGGCTGCTCCCGAGTGCAGAGGTTCTTCCACTCTCCAGTCAGTGGCCAATGCTGAGCTGGTGGTCCTGAGAAGAGCAGGCTCATGGGTGTGGATGTGTGGATGTGAATGAACACAAATTCAGGTACATATGTTCACGCGCATGGGGAAAAGTGAGTGTACATTTGCATGTGTGTACAGGCCCATTTGCCAGTCTGCGTTCAGATAGACAATGTCTATGTGTGGGTGCATGTCTACCTGCATATGAATGGGCATGCTTGTAAGTTTACCTGCAAGCGTGGATGTGAAAGCGGGAATGCAAGGTCACGTGCAGTGCCTGTAGTGTTGGGGGTGGGTATGAAGGTGTGCATGGCTGCAAGTACACAAATATGTGTGCTGGTCTAGGGTCAGCCTTCAAGCTCTCTGATTCTGAGTCTGTGGGCCCCATAACTGTAATCATGGTTGATATTGTAGTCTTTTCCCCTGAGTCAGGCCTCCACCTTCCATGCATCACTCCAAATAATCTCGTTGATCTTATGAAGTGGGGTTACAGTAATATGCTGTTCGCCCTCAGAAGCCCTCTTTACCATTTTCTACAAGCTGCTCCTTAGCAATTGAAAAAGCTCCTGGTGAGGAAGTGCCCCTGGCACATGCAGGGCTGGCCTGGATCAGGGGTTCTCATGTGCTGAGTGGGAACGGACAGTCCCTGGGGCCTGGATCTTGGGACCCAGACCTACATACATAGAAAGGTCACACAGGCCGGGCGCGGTGGCTCAAGCCTGTAATCCCAGCACTTTGGGAGGCCGAGATGGGTGGATCATGAGGTCAGGAGATTGAGACCATCCTGGCTAATACGGTGAAACCCCGTCTCTACTAAAAAATACAAAAAACTAGCCGGGCGACGAGGCGGGCGCCTGTAGTCCCAGCTACTCGGGAGGCTGAGACAGGAGAATGGCGTGAACCCGGGAGGCGGAGCTTGCAGTGAGCTGAGAGCAGGCCACTGCACTCCAGCCTGGGCGGCAGAGCAAGACTCCGTCTCAAAAAAA
>NW_016814745.1:1618211-1619618 GCF_001698545.2 Rhinopithecus bieti | reverse complement strand
AAAAAAAAAAAAAAAAAAAAGAAAGGTCACACAGAGGTGAAATGAGGTGGCCCTTATTTATCCAAACACCCAAAGAATTTGGGCCAGAGCCAGCTGAGGCCCCCAGCATGAGCACCTGTTGTTTCCTGCCCCTTCGAACAACAGCCCAGCTTGGAGATTTGTCCCAGATTCTCCTGGGCCAGTTTCTCAAAAGCTACTCATAAGCACCTGCTCCTGAAGAGGGCTGGGGTCGCAGCCTGGAGACCTGCATATTGCTGGGAACCAGGATGCCCCTCCCTGAGCCCTGAGCACCTGTCAGATGCAACAGCACCACCAGCTTGCATTCCTGCCTTTCCTCTTGTATTGAGGATGCGATTTGCCATGTAAAAAACAAAACAAACAAACAAACAAAATAACAGCTGGTGCAGTGGCTCATGCCTGTAATCCCAACATTGGGAGGCTGAGGTGGGTGGATTGCTTGAGCTCATGAGTTTGAGACCAGCCTGGGCAACATGGGGAAACCCCATCTCTACAAAAAATACAAAAATTAGCCGGGCGTGTTGGTGTGCACCTGTAGTCCCAGCTACTTAGGGGGCTGGGGTGCGAGGATGGCTTCAACCCGGGAGGCAGAGATTACAGTGAGCCGAGATGGCGCCACTGCATTCCAGCCTGGGCGACAGAGCCAGACCTTGTCTCAAAACAACCACCACCACCACCGGGTCACTCAGATCCATTTTCCCTACCATCTGGAGATGGACTAATCTAAGCTCAAATGCCTCTTGGGCAAGTCACTTCACCTCTCTGAGCTTCCACTTCCTCATCTGTAAAAATAAGGATAATAATAATACTCACCACATGGGTTGTGGTGAGAAATGAATGAGATAATGCATGTGGAGGCATCCACACCATCAGGCACATGGAATGAGTGTGCTTAACAAACAGGATCTGTTAGTGTCATTTTTATAGTATTTGCATCATCAGGGCTGACATCATTTCTCCACGTGACATTGGAAAAGCAGTTAATATTTCTGGACCTCCATCTCCATCCCCACAGAGATTCTTCTGACCTTCAATCCTCCCTTCCCTTCGCCCTTATTTCTTCCCTCCCTCCTCCTTCCTTCTTTTTCTTCTTTTCTTTTCTCTTCTCTTCTCTCTCTTCTTTCTTTCTTTTTCTCTCTCTCTCTCTGTCTCTCTCTCTCTTCCTTTTCTTCCTTCTTTCTTTTGTTCACTTTTTAAAAATGGACTATTTAGGGCCGGGCGCGGTGACTCACACCTGTAATCCCAGCACTTTGGGAGGCCGAGATGGGCGGATCACGAGGTCTGGAGATCGAGACCATCCTGGCTAACACGGTGAAACCCCGTCTCTACTAAAAAAAATACAAAAAACTAGCCGGGCGCGGTGGCTCAAGCCTGTAATCCCAGCACTTT
>NW_016814745.1:1603565-1617143 GCF_001698545.2 Rhinopithecus bieti | reverse complement strand
AACTAGCCGGGCGCGGTGGCTCAAGCCTGTAATCCCAGCACTTTGGGAGGCCGAGACGGGCGGATCACGAGGTCAGGAGATCGAGACCATCCTGGCGAACACGGTGAAACCCCTTCTCTACTAAAAAAAAAATACAAAAAACTAGCCAGGTGAGATGGCGGGCACCTGTAGTCCCAGCTACTTGGGAGGCTGAGGCAGGAGAATGGCGTAAACCCAGGAGGCAGAGTTTGCAGTGAGCCGAGATCCGGCCACTGCACTCCAGCCTGGGCGACAGAGTGAGACTCCGTCTCAAAAAAACAAACAAACAAACAAACAAAAAAAAACTAGCCAGGGAAGGTGGCGGACGCCTGTAGTCCCAGCTACTTGGGAGGCTGAGGCAGGAGAATGGCATAAATCCGGGAGGCAGAGCTTTCAGTGAGCTGAGATCCGGCCACTGCACTCCAGCCCGAGCGACAGAGCGAGACTCCGTCTCAAAAAATGAAATGAAATGAAATGAAATAAAATAAAATAAAATAAAATAAAATAAAAGGACAATTTAGTGAGTTTTAGTATATTTACAGAGTTGTACAACTATTACTACTATCTAATTGCAGAACATTTTCATCACCCCAAAAGAAACCCCATACTCATTAGTAGTCACTCCCCAAACTGTCTTCTTTCTAACTTCTGGCAACCACTAATCTACTTTGTGTCTATTTGGATTTGCTTATTCTGGATATTTTATATAAAAGGCATCATACAGAATGGAGTTGTCTCCATCTGGATTCTTTCATTTAGCATGCTTTTGAAGGTTATCTATGAAGAAGCATGTATAAGTACTTCATTCCTTTCTTAAGGCTGTATAATATTCCACTGTATGGATATCCTATATTTTGTTTTCCATTCATCAGTTGATGGACATTTGGGTTGACTAGGTTGACTATTATGAATAATGCTGCTGTGAACATTTGTATACAGGGTTTTGTGTGGACATGTGTTTTAATTCTCTAGGAGTGGGATTGCTGAGTCTTGTGGTAACTCTGCGTTAAACAGGCTGTTTTCCACAGTGGCTGTACCACTTTACATTCCCACTAGCAGTGTTTAAGGGCTCCAATTTCTCCATGTCCTCACCAATACTTATTATTGTCCATCTTTTGGTTATTGCCCTCTTACTGGGTATGGAGTGGTATCTCATTGTGGTTTGGATTTGCGTTTCCCTAATGACTAGTGATGTTGAACATCTTTTCATGAGCTTATTGGACGTTTCTATATCTTTTTTGGAGACATGCCTGTTTAAATCCTTAGCCCACTTTTTTATTCTTTTGGTTTTAGCTAACATTTACTGAGTACCTCCTGTGTACCAACATACAGGGGACAGGAAGGGGCACACAAAGCCAGGGACTCTGCCTGGGGCATGAAGGCCTACCCACCCCTGCTCTGCCTCCCAGGGTTGTCACATGGGAGCATGTGTGTAAAGGAAGAGACACTGGCCGTAAAGGGAAGGAGGTATGGCCTGGATAAAGTCTTCAGGTTTCAGTCTCTATCTGTGCAATCCACCCTCCCAGAGGCCTGCCCTGACATACCTAACGCCAGTGAGATCAATACCTGGCAGCTAGAAGCTAAACACACATGGCAGCCACCCAGGCCACCAACACAGCAGGCACCCCTGGGTATGCACCTTTGGGAGTCCCAGTTTAAACCCACCGCCCAGCCAAAGCCAGCCTCTTAGTCCCCAGTCACCAGCAGGCAACTCTGCAGGGTGAGTGCTAGAGACAGTGGGGCTGCTGTGGCCTGAGAAACAGGAAGACAGAAGGACCCTGTTCTGCCCCACTGCTGTGTGCCTTATGCATGTCCCTTGACCTCTTTGAGCCTTAGTTTTCTTATTTGTGAAATGAATAGCACAACCTCTTAAGGTAGTTATGAGGCTGCAATGACATCTTGCATGCCGAGGAAATGTTCACTGACTAGAACGCATTTTTTTTTTTTTGTCATGTGAAAACTGAGAGGGACAAGATGATCCATAAAGGCTCTACTGTTTTATAGAAAAGAGCAGCAATAAAGAGCCAGGGGCACCCCAGGTCAGATGGAAGAAGCAAAGAGGGAGGTCAGACTCCCTGAGACACAGTCAGGTTTATGGGGAGCAGCTGCCCTGAACTCCAGGGTTACCCAAAAGGACTTCAGAGGCAGTGGCCCTGGCTCAGGCTACTAGACCATCTTGGGAAGCCCTGCCGCCTCTGCGGCTTTCTGGCCTCCGTCCTGGCTGAGCCTCAGCCCTCCCAGCCCACACCACATTAGCCAGGAGCCTTCTCACTGATCTGCCGAGCTCATGACTGAGAGGAAGTATGTTTCCAGATAAGATGAAAATAGATCCTTCTCCAAATATGCTCATCATGGCTAAGAAAATAAATAGAACCAAGAGGGAAAAGAAAGCAGGGAGCAGCCATCAGAGGAGGCCAGGCCTGGATAGCCTGGAGAGGCAGTCTGCCCATGGGTGGGGTTGAGCTTGTGCAACAGAAGGGGTGAGTGTGCATGTGTGTGTGATCAAATGAGTTTGCATGACTACATGAGTGTGCAGGTGGGACAGCAAATGTAAGTATGTAGATGAGTATGAGTGAGTGGGTACGTGTGCATGTGTGTNAAATGAAATAAAATAAAATAAAATAAAATAAAATAAAAGGACAATTTAGTGAGTTTTAGTATATTTACAGAGTTGTACAACTATTACTACTATCTAATTGCAGAACATTTTTCATCACCCCCAAAAGAAACCCCATACTCATTAGTAGTCACTCCCCAAACTGTCTTCTTTCTAACTTCTGGCAACCACTAATCTACTTTGTGTCTATTTGGATTTGCTTATTCTGGATATTTTATATAAAAGGCATCATACAGAATGGAGTTGTCTCCATCTGGATTCTTTCATTTAGCATGCTTTTGAAGGTTATCTATGAAGAAGCATGTATAAGTACTTCATTCCTTTCTTAAGGCTGTATAATATTCCACTGTATGGATATCCTATATTTTGTTTTTCCATTCATCAGTTGATGGACATTTGGGTTGACTAGGTTGACTATTATGAATAATGCTGCTGTGAACATTTGTATACAGGGTTTTGTGTGGACATGTGTTTTTAATTCTCTAGGAGTGGGATTGCTGAGTCTTGTGGTAACTCTGCGTTAAACAGGCTGTTTTCCACAGTGGCTGTACCACTTTACATTCCCACTAGCAGTGTTTAAGGGCTCCAATTTCTCCATGTCCTCACCAATACTTATTATTGTCCATCTTTTTGGTTATTGCCCTCTTACTGGGTATGGAGTGGTATCTCATTGTGGTTTGGATTTGCGTTTCCCTAATGACTAGTGATGTTGAACATCTTTTCATGAGCTTATTGGACGTTTCTATATCTTTTTTGGAGACATGCCTGTTTAAATCCTTAGCCCACTTTTTTATTCTTTTGGTTTTAGCTAACATTTACTGAGTACCTCCTGTGTACCAACATACAGGGGGACAGGAAGGGGCACACAAAGCCAGGGACTCTGCCTGGGGCATGAAGGCCTACCCACCCCTGCTCTGCCTCCCAGGGTTGTCACATGGGAGCATGTGTGTAAAGGAAGAGACACTGGCCGTAAAGGGAAGGAGGTATGGCCTGGATAAAGTCTTCAGGTTTCAGTCTCTATCTGTGCAATCCACCCTCCCAGAGGCCTGCCCTGACATACCTAACGCCAGTGAGATCAATACCTGGCAGCTAGAAGCTAAACACACATGGCAGCCACCCAGGCCACCAACACAGCAGGCACCCCCTGGGTATGCACCTTTGGGAGTCCCAGTTTAAACCCACCGCCCAGCCAAAGCCAGCCTCTTAGTCCCCAGTCACCAGCAGGCAACTCTGCAGGGTGAGTGCTAGAGACAGTGGGGCTGCTGTGGCCTGAGAAACAGGAAGACAGAAGGACCCTGTTCTGCCCCCACTGCTGTGTGCCTTATGCATGTCCCTTGACCTCTTTGAGCCTTAGTTTTCTTATTTGTGAAATGAATAGCACAACCTCTTAAGGTAGTTATGAGGCTGCAATGACATCTTGCATGCCGAGGAAATGTTCACTGACTAGAACGCATTTTTTTTTTTTTTGTCATGTGAAAACTGAGAGGGACAAGATGATCCATAAAGGCTCTACTGTTTTATAGAAAAGAGCAGCAATAAAGAGCCAGGGGCACCCCCAGGTCAGATGGAAGAAGCAAAGAGGGAGGTCAGACTCCCTGAGACACAGTCAGGTTTATGGGGAGCAGCTGCCCTGAACTCCAGGGTTACCCAAAAAGGACTTCAGAGGCAGTGGCCCTGGCTCAGGCTACTAGACCATCTTGGGAAGCCCTGCCGCCTCTGCGGCTTTCTGGCCTCCGTCCTGGCTGGGCCTCAGCCCTCCCAGCCCACACCACATTAGCCAGGAGCCTTCTCACTGATCTGCCGAGCTCATGACTGAGAGGAAGTATGTTTCCAGATAAGATGAAAATAGATCCTTCTCCAAATATGCTCATCATGGCTAAGAAAAATAAATAGAACCAAGAGGGAAAAGAAAGCAGGGAGCAGCCATCAGAGGAGGCCAGGCCTGGATAGCCTGGAGAGGCAGTCTGCCCATGGGTGGGGGTTGAGCTTGTGCAACAGAAGGGGGTGAGTGTGCATGTGTGTGTGATCAAATGAGTTTGCATGACTACATGAGTGTGCAGGTGGGACAGCAAATGTAAGTATGTAGATGAGTATGAGTGAGTGGGTACGTGTGCATGTGTGTGAGGGTGTGTGCCTGTAGGAGGGTATGTATGCTGGTTGAGCATGTGAGCATATGTGTGAGAGACTGTGTTAGTGCATTTGTGAGGTGAAAGTGTGTGAGCATGTCCCAGCGTGAGGGATTGTGTAAGCATTGTGTGGGTGTGAGTGATGCAAGTTAGTGCATATATGGCTGTGTGCAAATGAGTGTGTGAGCATGTATGAGTACAAATGTGTGTGATCGTATGCCTGTGTTCATGAGTGTGTGTGTGCATGTGTGAGAATGTGTGTGAAATAGGATGTATAGGAGTACATATGTGTGTGTGTTCACCTGTGTTGTGTGGTGTGCTTGTGTGACTATATATGGGCAACTGTGTGTGGAGGGCATGCATGCAGGTATAACTCTGTGTGTGTGTGTGTGTGTGAGAGAGAGAGAGAGTATGAATGTGTGTGCATGAACTGAGCATGTGTTCCTGTGAGTGGTTGTGGTACTGTGTGTATGTGTGCCCTGAGTCACGTGCTAGGGTAGGTGGTCCCAAAGGAAGGGAGAAGGGAGAATTCTCTAGGCTTACTCACTCATGGCTCAGGCACAGCCAATCAGAAGATATTTCAAAATAGACTTGCTTGCATTTGTCATGGCAACTTCCTGCTACCCAGTGGCCAGAAGGCTTCCTAGAGTTGCAGCTTGTCAGGGACCTTTCAGAGGCACAGAATGTTGGAACTCAAAGGGGTCTTGAAGCTCATCTCTCCAAAGACCTCATGTTACAGGTGGGGAGACTGAGGCCCAGGGTCACATAGCTGTTGAGGGCAGAGCTAGGCTTGGAACTCAGGCCTTCTGTCTAGTGTGCTTGTGCCTCCCCCCACCTCTGCCTCCCAGGCTGTCATTCATTCATTCATTCAGCAAATGTCTACCAGTCCCTATTAAGTGCTGGGCTCCAGGGTACAAATCTTGCCTCAAGGAGGTTTCCTCCCAGTGCAGGGAGGTGGGCGGAGAATGCTAGATCCCAATAAGTACCCTGAAGACAGGAAGGTATGGTGATGTGATGTCAAGGCCTGCTTCAGCTGGGGGTCAGGGAGGGCCTCTGCAGTGTGACACTGTGGTGGAAGCCAGGTGGATGGAGCCTGCACCTCACAACCAGGTATCCTGACCCATTTCCTAATCAGCCTTGTGGGAGCTGATGGAGCAGTCAGAAGAGCCCCAGGTCAGGAGGCCTCCTCCATTTTCCAGTTCTGATGAGAAGTGGTGGAGAAAAGACTCTTCCTTGTGGGTGCTATAGTAATCCTCCTTCAGAGAAGGCCAAAGCTGGGAATCAAGTGGGTCCTGAGGCTGCTGGGGACGTGGGGAAAGTGTCACCTTCAAGTCATGCTCTGGAGATCTGGTCCCATCCTCATGAAAATCATAGACACCGATGATGTTAAATAATTGTAACCACTGATGTTAATGAAGCCTGTAGCTTGTCTCAGACATGGGCTAGGGGCTTCAGAAGCATTATTGTTTTTAATCTCCTCAATGTATCTTAGGAAATGAGCAGATATCACCCCCATTTTACAGATGAGGAAAGTGAGGTCCTGCTGAAGTAACTTGCATGAGGTCATACCACCAGGAAGGGGCAGAGCCTCAGGGCTTTTGTGACCCCAAAGACTGGCACCTCTGAGCACATACCCAGCCCCTCCTGCCTACCTGACTTCATGTCTCACTGATATGGACGCTTCTGCCTACACTGGCCCTCGCAGATCACCCTGCCTGCCCTTGGAGCTCCTACTGACTCAGCTTCATGACCTGCCACAAACCCTGAATATACCTCCCTTTGCAAAGGCCGTGATCAACATCAGTGTCCTAACAGCACCTACTGCTCCCCAGGAGCATCGGGACCTTTACAAGTACGATCTCATTCTTCAAGAGAATCCTCCAAGGTCAGGCTTTATGTGTCTCATCTTACAGGAGAGAAGGTAAAGGAACTGGCTGAAGGTCATGCAACCATAGGAGGGGATCAGGTAATCTGACGCCACAGCCTGAGAGTCCCCCATGCCTTCCTCTGGGGGTACTGGCCAAGAGCTCAGCCTGCTTCACCTCGCCTAAGCCCCCACATCAGTCACTGCTTCCTGCCACCAGCCTTGACCTACGCAGAGCTCAAATTCATGCCTCAGCAATGCTACAAATGACAAAATCCCCGACCTTTGAGGTCACTCTCGAACACTTGTAACCTCAAATATGGAGACGGTAAATGCAGAAGGTTTTCCATGTCTGCACTTCAGGGCAGTGAGAGAATACATCTAAAATAGCACAGCCTCATTTTGGAGTAGGGACCCTGGGCAAGTGACTTGACCTCGCAGAGCCTGTTTCCCCATCTATACAATGGGATTATACAACAATGCCCACCTCATAGGTTCCAAGTCGGGTAAAACCAACATAACATAATGGTGTCTGGCACACAGCAGATGCTCAGTAAATGTTCATCAGTTTGTTGGAAATTGGCCTCAAGTCCCTGAGGGGTTGGAGCTATTTGGAGTCTGGACGATGGGATGGAGATTTCAACTTCCTGGGTTTCTGGGGCATGGCTTGGAGGACCTCTGTCCTCAGCTCTCTTCCCAATCCCCTGGTGATTGGGCTCAGCAGGCACTGGCTCTCCCTCTGGACAGAGGGGCAGCAGCACAGGCCCCAACCTCTCCAGCTTGCAGACAAGCTGGGCAGGGGAAGCAACGGGTTTTCTAGCCAGCTGTGCCGCCGGGCCTGCAGTCAGGGAGGGAAGTATGTTCTCAATGGGGAAGTTTCTGCCGCAGACACTTCGGTTGAGAAACATGGTGGGGAAAATCCAGCAGGCTGCTGATCTCCGGGTGGCTCATGCAAACAACTGCCTCCTCCCTTTGTCCCTCTAGCCTGGGAGTGGTGGTAGCTTCCTACTGGTGCTGCCCTCTGGACTGCCTTTCCATTCCCTTGATAACTTCTCCAGTCTTTCATCACTTGTATAATGGATTCCCTACCTTCAATTCCCTCTATTTGAAATACCTAGAATGGCTTCTTTTTTCCTTTTGGACCTTGAAGTCCGGAGAAGTGAAGTCGGCCCTCTGTTCTTTTGGAGATCTGCCTCCCTTACCCTGGCTCTGTGCTAACCTTTTTGCCAGCTGCCATCTCCTTTGTGGAGTTCTGTCTGAGAATGCAGTGAGCTTAAGGAAGCTCATCAACTGATTGTTACTAAAGTATTACTGACTGATACTTGGGTCATGTGGAAGAAGCTGGAACATCACGGGGTCTGTCTAGGGGAGTCTGAGGCCACAGAGGAGATGCAGCCACAGCTGGAAATACTGCCTCAGGTGTCTCTCTTCCTGCCTCCTTCCATTTTCCCCTGCAGGCCAAACTAGGCCACACATCATGGGAATACAGCCTGAAGAGGCTGGGCCCTTCTGCCTTAGGCGAAGATCAGAGCAGGGGAAGGATGAAGAAGGATTTGAGGCAAACAGGCCCAGGATGGGCACACTCCCCTTCTGTGTACTGTGGCAGGCGATTGGACCAGATGGTCTTTGAGGACCCTTGTTCTCTGAAAGTCTACAGATCTAGAACTCTTAGGGCAATGACATAATTTTCCTGGGTTCTGTCACAACTCTGATCTCATGAGGCCTCCTGATCCCTCCTCTATCTGGCCTCAGTGTGCCTATCTGCTCCGTGGAGGAGTTGGCCAGCCTGGTCCAAGAAGGCCCTGGAAGAAGACCCAAGTGTGTAAGCTGATTGCTCATCCACGCTTCTCCAAGGAGTCTTCTGCCCTCACCATCCCTGACCACTGATGCCTTCTTCATTCTGCTGTCCCAGACTGTAGTCCTGTGCCCGCTTCTCTCTCTCTCTCTTTTCTTTTTTTTTTTTTTTTTTTACTGAGTCTTGCTCTGTCATTAGGCTGGAGTGCAGTGGTGTGATCTCAGCTCACTGCAACCTCCACCTCCTGGCTTCAAGCAATTCTCCCGCCTCAGCCTCCCTAGTAGCTGGGATTACAGGTGTGTGCCACCACACCCGGCTAATATTTATATTTTTAGCCGAGACAGGGTTTTGCCATGTTGACCAGGCTTCTTGCAAACTCCTGACCTGAAAAGATCCACCCACCTCAGCCTCCCAAAGTGCTGGGATTATAGGCGTAAGCCACCACGCCTTGCCATGTGCCCACTTCTCTCCATAGCTGTGAGCCCATCAGCCATGAGCCCAAACCTGCCAACCCTGTGAGGCCAGGAGTGACTCCAGATGTCCAGGCTCCACCTTCTGTATGGGGATAAGGAGCCCTTTCCCCTCAGAGGACTAGGAGGCACCTCCTAGCCTTGGGCAGGAGTCCCCTTGAGCCCTGCCCCATCTGTCCAGGACTCCTCCTTTCTTCTTCTCCAGAAAAGAAGAATGGACCAGTTTCTAGAAAAGTTTATAGAAAGACTCCAAAAGAGGTGTAGACTATAAGAGACAACAGGACTCCCTCCACAGAAGCAGAGGTCAGACCCTCCCAAAGCTTCTGCATACTCTCAGCTCTCAACCCAAGTAGGTTAAAATGCACCCACTTCCCACATTATAACTTTTGAATCACTTTGTATGAGTTAAGGTGTGCTACAGTTGACAGGTTGTCCTAATATTACATTTTGCAGATGTTTAATTAAACATGCAGGAATTTCAAGCTTCCTGTGACTGAGCTCAGCTCAGGCCTTTTTCTGTGTGATCTCAATCTATTCTTCAAAATTGTATTATTATTAACCCAGTTTTACCAGGGAGAAAACAGGATGCAAGAGGTCCAGCACCTTGTTGCAGGCCACACAGCCAGGGGCATGGTGGCATGTGCACTGGCTGCTCTTCCTCTGCCCTGGTGGGCCTCTCCCTCAGCCTGACGTCTGTCAGTGCCTCCCTGCCACCGCTCCAGTTCCTGGCTCTGCCCTGGGCTGACTGGGCCAGGGACTTCAGGCCCATGGGGCTCACATCTCTCTAGGAGAGTGAATGATCTGACCTGCTGTTGGACCAGAGCCTTCCTCCTGGCCCAGTTAGGACCATGGTGCCAGCACCCCAGGACCCCTCCCTGGGGTGAGCTGCAGGGCACATAATTTACCTGCCAGGAGCCCAGAGGTAGGAAAGCAAACACCATAAATCATCAGGATGCCCGTGTAAATATTTTATAGCTGGGACAGTAAATAATGCAGCTCCCTAGATACGCCCCACCCAGTTCATCTGTCCCACATCCAGCACCCAGGACAGTCTGGGCCTCTCTCTTACCTTGTGTTTTTAAAACAAATGCTGTGGCCCAGTGCTGGGCATTTTCACATGCACATCTTCACTGATTAGCCTTTGCTCAGGCCTGGAACAACTTTCTCCCTCCTCCTTTAGGAGTCACCTCCTCCTGGAAGCTTTCTTTGATTTCCTGAGTGGGGTCAAGGTTTCCTCTGGCTCTCAGTCCCTAGGCTTCCCCATCTGGGCTCTCCTCACTCTGTGTGATCATTTCTTGGCTCCTATTATGATTCCTGGTGACTAGTCTGCCCGCCCTCTGACCGTCAGCTCCAAGACAGCAATCATATCCCCAGAGCTGAGGGCAGAGGTTGGTGTAGAGCAGATGTTGTCCTTCAACAACAAATAATGTTGAAGGACAGAATAAATTATCTTGCTTAATCCTTAAATAAGTCTGCGGTATAAGCATTATTATGTGTATTGTTTCTATTATCCTTATTTTACAGACAAGAAAACAGGCCCAGGTGGCAGTACAGGGATTGACCTCAGTCTGTCTGGCCCAAAGTCTAACGCTTCAATAACCCATCTGGGAACTTGACTCTTTCCTCTGAGGACCCCAAGTTCCTTGAGTCAGGGACCCTCTGTTTTTGCTCAGGGAGGCTCTTGACCCCTCCCATCGGCTCTGGTGCCCAGTGGGCGCTAATCCTGGTGTTTGAATGGCTGGAAAGGGCAAGGGAGAAGTCAGACTTCAGTCCTTGACCTGGGAAGGAATGCACAGTGAGCACCTTGGGAGCAGAAGGCTGGGCAAGGGGACCTGTGATCCCTGCATCCCAGAGTAGCTCTGAGAAGATGTGTGTCTGGGGAGGGTCTCAAGTCCCAGATGGAGGCGGGCGTGGAAGGTGCTCTGATGCAGCAGCCCAGATGCCTTCCATTCAAAGGCACTGCGCCGCTGTGAGGCCGCGTCCCTAACCAGGCTATCTCAGCCTTGCAGGAACCTGAGACAGAATACAGATGATACTGTCTGCCTTCTCCCCATCTTGTGTCAGGCATTGAGAACGAGGACAAAGAAATCAGGGCATGGGCAGTGCCAGGAGGGGACAGGACAAGGACAGCTTTGCACAAGAAGCCCTGGCCTGACCCTGGCCTCAATCCTTGGCAGGAGGTGGGCTGCAAAGGGAGGGCCAATGGATTTCAACTGATGTTTCAATTCCAGCTGGTCGCCAATGACTCCCTCGAGCTGTGTTGACAAGGATTCTGAGCTATATCCCTCCAGGCTCAGCAAGAAGCGCTGTGATCACTTAGCAATATCTGCCTCAAGCACAGAAGTGGGCACAGTAGCTCACCTACGAATTTGCCACCCCCTCCTCCTACCTTTCCTCAGCTCTCAGCAGAGTAGGGATTTAATAAAGCTTTGTGGATTCATTGTTGACTAACAAGGTCAGTGCAGAAGTCATTTGGAGCTACCATTTTCTGCGTAGATGAGAAGTGTGAACACATGGCCTATTTACTATTGTCTCTGCAAGAACCAGAAAGGAAACCAGGGAGAAGAGAAAATGACAGACAGCAAATGAGAAGTCAGTTAGACTCCCACAAGAACTTCCTAGCAGTATGGACTGAGACCTTAGCCCAGGCACAAGTGAAGTCGCAGCTCAGCCCTCACGAGTCAGCAGAGACTGTGAGTCTCTGCAAATTCCAGACAGCAAACTTGGCTAGGGTCCAGGCAGTGAGTCTTGTGTGGCAGGAGATGGGGCGCAGTAGACTCACACACCCCCACTGGGCCCAGGACAGTGCGAGGGGCACAAAGGGGTCCTGGGTGGAGCCCCTGCCCTCACACCACTTCCCATGCTGTAGGTGGGGAAGAGCAGGCAGGGACACACAGGTTCCCTCTAGGCCGGGAAGATCTGGGCAGGCTGCAGGGGAGATGGCATGGCCAAGAGTGCCAGCTGTGAGGCAGCCAGATTGTGTGCCTACCCTTGCCTTCCCCAGACACCCACCCGTGAGGCCACACAGGCTGACTGCACAGCCTTCAAGTTGGCGAATGAGCTTTCAGAAGGGAAATTCTGTCCTTCCCCTGCCAGCTGTTGACGCCTGCACGCCAGTCACTTGTCTTACTCCACCCAGGCCGGCTACCCACTGTCTCACTCTTGCCTCTGTGGCTATAGGGACAAGCTGGCCTAGTGGTTGTGAAGTCTGGCCCAGAATCCAGGGTACTGTGGGCGACCATGGGCATGTCACTTAGATTCCCCGGGCCTCAGTATCCCCTCCTGTAAAATGGGACTAATGATGATACCCCCATCATAGGGGCTTTGTGGGAGGCTTGTGAATTAAGGAACATCAAGTGTTAGTTCAGGGCCTGGTAGATAGTGAGTGCTTGACATGTGGGGGCTGGAATTACTGTTCTTGTTATGATGTGAAGCGGAGACCGAGCTCTCTTCACACCCTCTGCAGATTCTGGAATCCACCGAGACCCCCCGGGGAGCACAACCAAGATCCGGAGGCCTGTAGGCTGATGGGGGGCCCTGGAGCTGGGACTTGGAACACTCTGCACTATGCCTGGTGCAGAACAAGGGGGGCAGGGGCAGGGCTCCCTGCAGCCTGTGGCCCTGGGCCTGCTGAGCTTGGGGCTATAGGCAGAGCTGGCCACCCCAGGCCACCTATAATTACCTTTTGGCAACGCTCTGCAGTACTGGGTGGGGTAGCAATTTTCAGGTTTTATTTTGATGCCCAGACAGTGCCTTTGGTCAGCCTAGCACCAGCTGCTGCCAGACAGGGTCAAAAATTGAGTTCTTCAGGGAGGAGGCCCTTCCAAGGAGGCTGACCTCTGAGTGCAGGGTCTAGGGTTCAAGATCCCATGGTCTCCGCCAGGCACGGTGGCTCACGCCTGTAATCCCAGCACTTTGGGAGGCCAAGGTGGGCGGGTCACCTGAGGTCAGGAGTTTGTGATCAGACTGGCTAACATGGTGAAATTCCATCTCCATTTAAAAATACAAAAATCGCCGGGCGCGGTGGCTCACGCCTGTAATCCCAGGACTTTGGGAGGCCGAGACGGGCGGATCACGAGGTCAGGAGATCGAGACCATTCTGGCTAACACGGTGAAACCCCGTCTCTACTAAAAATACAAAAAATTAGCCGGGCATGGTGGCGGGCGCCTGTAGTCCCAGCTACATGGGAGGCTGAGGCAGGAGAATGGCGTGAACCCCAGAGGCGGAGCTTGCAGTGAGCCGAGATCACGCCACTGCGCTCCAGCCTAGGCGACAAAGTAAGACTCCGTCTCAAAAAAAAAAACAAAACAAAACAAAACAAAAATCAGTCGGGTGTGGTGGCGTATGCCTGTGGTTCCAGCTACTCAGGAGGCTGAGGCAGGAGAATTGCTTGAACCCAGGCGGCAGAGGTGCAGTCAGCCGAGATCACACCACTGCACTCCAGCCTGGGCGACAGAGTGAGACTCCACCTCAAAAAAAAAAAAGAAAAAAGAAAAAAAAAGAAAGAAAAGATCTCCTTTGAAACCAATGAGAACAAAGATACAACATACCAGAATCTCTGGGACACATTTAAAGCAGTATGTAGAGGGAAATTTATAGCACTAAATGCCTGCAAGAGAAAGCAGGAAAGATCTAAAATTGACACCCTAACATCACAATTAAAATAACTAGAGAAGCGGCCGGGCAC
>NW_016814745.1:1475050-1600177 GCF_001698545.2 Rhinopithecus bieti | reverse complement strand
AATAAATAAATAAATAAATAAATAAATAAAAGATCCCATAGCTTCCACAGACACCCCAACTTTTTTTGTTGTTGTTTGTTTGTTTGTTTTTGAGGTGGAGTCTCAGCAGCCTGAAGTGCAGTGGCATGATCTTGGGGCTCACTACAACCTCCACCTCCCAGGTTCAAGCATTTCTCATGCCTCAGCCTCCTGAGTAGCTGGGATTACAGGCACATGCCACCATGCCCAACTAATTTTTTGTGTTTTTAATGGAGGCAGCGTTTTACCATGTTGGCCAGGCTGGTCTCAAACTCCTGACCTCAAGTGATCCATCCACCTCAGCCTCCCTAAGTGTTGGGATTACAGGCGTGAGCCACTGTGCCTGGCCCACAGATTCCCTTTTGCCCAGTCTCTGGAGGCAGGGGCTGCGCCGGGGAGCCTGGGTAGCTGGGAGAGTCAATGCGAAGCAACGCAGGCCCTCTGGGACATGGAGTAGAGCACGCAGGAGGATCCAGGCAGGGAAGGCACGGCGGACTATTTTCCTTGTCTGCTCTGTCCCCTTCTCCTCCTCCCCTCGGGAGGGAAGGCCTTGGTCTTATGTGGAAAGAGGTTGGCAAAACTTCCACTGGGGTGGTGTGGAATGAGGGTGTCTCAGGGTCGGATCCTGAGCCTGAGCCATCTCTGGAGGTCACACACTCTTACCTGCTTATACCTGGCACCTCCTACCCTGCTGCCCCCACGCCATGGCTCTTAAGCATAAGAATGCATGCACATGTGTGTCCTTGCACATTCACCCAACAGCGACCAGGGTGATGATAAAGGAAGTGATGGTAGCTTCCCACCCAAAACTCCCTCATCTCGAAGCAGGCAGAGAAGGAAGTCAGGCTCCAGGTAGGAGAAACAACCCCGTGTGAACCTGAGTACTTACGGACCACATGACCATTAGCATGGCAGGCCTGCCCCACAGTGCTTAATCATGCACCACTGCTCCCTCTTCTCTTGGGCACATTCCTGCCTGCTGCTTCTGACCCCCATGGCAGAGATCAAATATCTCTGGATCCCACAGAGACTTCAAGGGCAGGGTCTGCTAGTGCTCCTGGGTGCAGGGAGCCCCAGAAGTCCAGGCCAACCCCATGCAGTTTAACTTTCAGCCCTTGCCATATGGAGGCCAGGGGCTAAAGAAGCCAAGAAACATGTAGTCACTAAGGTTGCTGAGTGCTGTCTCTGGGCACAGCGATGTCAACACAGGAAAGCTGGTCTTCACTGAGTACCTGCTGTGTAACCGGCCCTCACAGGGTGGGAGTCATATGTGTGGTGGCAGTGGGGAGTGATCAGGAGGAGAGGACATGGCACTCAAGGGGTGACCTTGCAGCTAGGGAAGGAACAAAAACATCCAGGATCTAAGGCTCAACTGCCAAAAAGGATGGCTCCTGGAAACCCAGAGACCTGTAGACTCAGGTTCTAGAATTGACAGTGAAGGAAAGGAAGGGTTCCAGGTGGCCCAGGAGCACCCTATACTCACCGCTGAGTCTGCTCGCCAGAGTCCCAGCAGCCCATCATTTAAGGGCTGAGCCAGCCAAGTTTGCAGAGCAAGGGTCAGAAGGGCAAAGATTTATTGGAAAGTCTCCTTGCACTCGTACCCACGAATGCCCTTTCATGTGGGCACATTTTGTGCTTCTGGAGCAGACTGCAGTTGGCCTTGGGTACTTCCTTGGGACAGGGAAGCTGGGCGTGTGGGCCGGTGGAAGTCTTGGGCTCTGAGTTTCCACCCCTGCATCGGGCTGGGGCATGACCAGCACTCTGGTTCCTGCCTGATTGGCTCTGGAGACCCAGAAAGCATTCATATGAATCATATAGGTCATGGCTTCATTTTTCCACTTGTTTAAAGGTGCCTGGTGCACTCACACCTGCCTCCAGCCTTTGCTCTTACTGTTTCCTCTGCCTTGAGTGACCTTCCTCCAGATCTTCTGCCCTCCAGTTTCTGCCTGGAAATTCCTCTTTCCAAGCTTCATTTCCCATGATCTTCACCACAAGCCCAGGCTGTTGTATGGCACCCAAGGCCACTGTGAGTGTGAATCTTCAACTGGCCCCTGGGGCACCTGCCAGCAGTAACCAGTGCCCTGTGAATCCTACCCTGCAGCCCCTCAGCCTTCCCTAGAGTCAGCCTTGGATGCAGCGGGCTCATTACCTTCAAGTCTTTGCTCAGGCTGTTCCTTCTGTCTGGAGTGCCTTCTCTGCCTTCCACCACTGCCCACTAAGGAATTCCTTCTTGCTCTTCCTGGCCCAGCACCAAGGGCACCTTTTTGGTGAAGGCTTCCCTGCTTTGTTGGCCCTCACACAGAACTTTTTTTTTTTTTTTTTTTGAGATGGGGTCTCGCTCTGTCACCCTGGCTGGAGTGCAGTGGCATGATATTGGCTCACTGCAGCCTCTGCCTCCCAGGCTGTAGCAATTCTGGTGCCTCAGCCTCCCGAGTAGCTGACGTTACAGTCACGTGCCACCACGCCTGGCTAATTTTTTGTATTTCGTAGAGATGGGGTTTCACCATGTTGGCCAGGCTAATCTCGGACTCCTGACCTCAAGTGATCTGCCCGCCTTTTCCTCCCAAAATGCTGGGAATACAGGCGTGAGCCACCGGATGTAGCCAAGCCTTAGATTTTATACAGAGGGCTTGAGGCCATGCAAGCTTTCCTGTCCTACCCTAAAGTACACCCTGAGGATATCAAATTAAATCATAATAACAAAGCTGGCAATAATCCACTGAGCACTCACTCTGATCCAGGCACGGTACTAGGCCCTCCTCTTGTCTACTGTCTACGAGCTTCTGTTAGTGGCGAGTGGAAGCCAGAGAAGGAAGGTGATGTGCCCAGGGTCACATAGCTGAGTGACTGAGCTCCCTGCCAGAACACCAGCCCCCAGCAGCTCCAGGACACTCCTGACCTTGGCCACCACTTTCAACACCTCCAGTAAGAATAGGCCCTTTCACTCATGCATTCTGACTTCCTCAGCAGACTCGGGCTCAGGGGCTTGGGCTGCCCCTCAGGCATGAGGAGAGGAAGAGGGGACTCTGGAGGGCAAAGGTGGGCAGAACACTTGAGGTCAAGAGTTCGAGACTAGCCTGGCCAACATGGTGAAACCCCATCTCTATGAAATACAAAAAATGAGCCAGGCGTGGTGGCACATGCCTGTAATCTCAGCTACTTAGGAGGCTGAGGCACGCAGGCATGTGACAGCAGGGAGGCTCCTCTGTAATCTCTGTGGCAGAGGAAAACAGTATTTGTGGGCCTCCCTCCCTTCCTCTGGTGGGCCATGGGCCGAAATCCAGGCCACTATCTGGTCCCCCGCAAGCAGGCCTTGCAGAATATCCGCCCCTGCTCTAGTTTCCTGAGACGTTGTCCTGGTCATGTCCCTGTCAGAACTGACTACCAGGCAGCAGAACTGGCCCCAGAGCAGCATCCATCTTCGGCTAGGGAAGGGGCTGAGACCCCCGCAGGACATTGAACACACCAGGTCTTGGACTCCGGCCTCAGCGCCCTGCAACAACCTGTGTGGCCTTAGGCCGGGCTTCACCTGAGCCTCAGTTTCCTTGTCTCTGGGATGGATGGGAATCCCTGCTTTACCCCAGGTGTAGGCAATTAGACAGCAATAAGGTGGCTGCCCACTCCTGTCCATCCTCCCATCAGGCCCTGTGCTCAACTGGCAAGGAAGTTAGGCATCTTCCTCCTCTCCTTTGCTCCATCAGTCAGTCCACATGACCACTGACCGTTGGGTCTTTCATCATCCTCCCAACGTGTTTCAGAGAAGCTGAGCCACCTGCCTGAGGTCACACAGTTAGAGTGGGCTGAACCAGGAGGAGAAGCCTGCAGCTTGGGCACGCCTGCCTCTGAAGCCATCGGGTTTTCATCCTGACCTTCATCCAGCCTTGCACAGATGCGGGGTCTGGCCCTGCCACCTGGCCTTGGGCTCGCCTCTCTGAGCCTTGGTTTCCTCCCCTGTAAACTGGGGTTGCTTTTACTCTGCAGGTTGTCCTGATAGGTGGTTTTTAATCACTCAGCCTCTCCCTGGTAGCAGGATAAATTAGTTCCTACTATCCCATCACCTTTTCTGGGTAGCTGGAGCCACAGAGACCAAGAGGGGCAAGGCCCTGCCGGGATCCTGCAGCTAGTCAGAGGCATGGCTGAGCAGGCCTCTACCTGGGGTCCAGCATCTCCTCAGGCTTACTGGCATTGCGTGTGTCCACCAAGGGCCTGTGGAAGCCTCAGTGCTGCCACAGCTCACTGCCTGGACACAAACCCGCTCACTAATGTTTGCCCAGGCCTACCCTAGTCTGGTAAGCACTTTAGCGCTTAGCCTTCTCCCAGAAGCTTCACCCTACACCCACCTGGGGCCCCCGTCAGACAAGACCCGGGAAGTTGGCCTGCCCCTCAGCTTCTAGGGTTCCCTCAGAGCTGGGGATAGCCAGGGGACCTGGAACAGTGGTGGTGTGGGGTCGAGGCAATCCAGGGGAGGCAGATTTGGGGGACAGTCAGTGGTACCAGCTGCCATGTGAAGGACAGGGTGGTAGGCATCCTGATGCCCCCGGTCATCCCCTGCCCTCACTTCCTCCTGGTCACCCTATTCTGTCTTCCTCAGTGAACTGGGAGATGAAATGGAGCATCAGATTGTGGCTTGGCAACCACACATGGATTGGTGGGGAGGCAGAGGGAGGAAGGAGGTCTTAGATTGTGTTGTGGGATGAAAGGCACACATTGCCCTCATGTCTGAGCACTACCTAACCTGGCTTAAAGGTTAGCCAGGGAGGCTTCCTGGAGTAGGTGGTAACTAAGCAAGAATCTACCAGAAGACTGAGCGGAGTTAGCTAGGCATGGTGTGCTAAGCAGAGGGAAGGGCATGGGCAAAGGCCCAGGGGTCGGAAGTTGAAGGATGTTGTCTGGTAGGAACTGGAAGACGTTCCTATTCCTGGAGCTCTGAGGCTGGCAGGGGGACGGGAGGCAGAGGCTAAGTCACACCGGGCCAGGTGGCCACAGGAGGACTTTGACTTTTATTCCGAGAGATCCATGGTCAGCCTCAGGGCTAGGGAGTGAGTAGTCCTTGACACTTTAGGAGGATTGTATGGCTGCTGTGAAGGAAAAGAATTGCTGGAGGTGGGGAGGTGGTATTCTGAACAGAGGAGACCATCACAAATGGCCAGACAAGAGACACTGGTACCCAGACCAAGGTGATGGCCTGGGGACAAACAAATGAATTCAGAAGTCAGGATGGGGAGTGTGAGGCACCAATGTGAGAGAGATCTGTGCAAGATTCTGCGGTGAACTGGGGCCTGGCTGGGGTGCAGAACATCGTGTGTGCAGAAGGTTGATAGTGGGGCCAGGGTAGAAGGTTCCCCGGTGCAGGCCCACTGGGATCCTGCCCAGGGGCTGGGAGTCCTTTCCTCTCTCACCCTCTCTTGGAGAAAGGCTTCGGCCCGGGGAAAGAAAGTTCATTTTTTCTTCCTTTGCACCACGGCTATGCCGTGCACACCCACAGAGCACACCCATGGGGAGGCTGTGGTTCCGCTGCTGCCTGCCTTCTCCAGAGCCTGGGGAGTGGTGGAAACTTCCTTGGGACCTTCTCCTCCGGATTCCAATGGCTTGGTGTGGGTGGGGTGGGAGGAGGGCACTTGAGGAACAGGAGGGAAGACTTGGCATTTCCATTACCCCGCTTCCCTCCAAGTATCCCCTACCACTGACACACATACACATCAGCTAGCACCTAGGAGCACACACCTGAATCCAAAGTCAGATTCCACAGAGCACTCCTGCCACAGCCCCTACAGCCCAGCACTCAAACCCACTGACACTTCCCCCAAGTCTCCCATGCAATCCTCCAGCTCTCCCTCCAGGGAGGTACCCTAAGGTTGGAGCAGCCCACACACCAGGGACCCACCCTTCCGCTCCAGCAGACAGACCAGCAGGTCTGCTTTAGCAACATGAGGGTGCTAGGGCAGACATCAGCATGAACTTCCCAGATATCCAGGTTGTAAAACATGAGGGTAAGTTGAAATTCTAGTTCATCATTTTCACAAGGCCCCCCGGCAGTGTCCCAGACCTCCTCCATACCTGGAGACCCCTATGTTCCTGGGCCTTGTACCTGAAGCTGAGGCCTCAGTTCCAGTGCCCACCCTGGCACAACTATTAATAAATGTCAGAAGCTGGCAGGAGTCCCCACTCCACTGGCCTAGAGTGAGGGTGTAAGAGGCCCCGCATGGGGCCCACCTGAGGGCTTAGATTCAGTACCCCAGCTCTTGACCCAAATTCCACCACTTACTCAGAAATCCCAGCCTTCTCCCTGCTCCCTACTGCCCTGGGATGCCTGCCCAGTACCCATGGGCCCTGAGGGGCTGCCCTGGGAACTGGCTGTGTTTCCGGCCCCAAGGCCTCACCATTAGTGCTGCCCAGGCCTGCCCAGTGGCCTGGCCGCCTGCCTAGCCACCGTGGCCAAGATGGCCACAGCCTGTGCCCGCAGAAGCCTACAGGCAGAGCAGGGCCCAGGCGTGTGAAGGTGGTGGGGTGGGCAGAGCCTGAGGGTGAGACTCATCTCCCTGGGGAGGCTCCTCCCCTGCCAATTTCTTCCTCTGCCCACTGCAGGCTGCTGGGCATTGGGGGAGGAGGCATGTCTCTGCCAGGGGAGCTCATGGTCTGGGGGAGATGGACATGAACAGCCCAGCTGCCTATTTCTAGTGCTGGGCACAGAAATGGGCACTCTGCTTCCAATATTTTAATTTATCTTCAGAGCAGCCCCAAGGGCTGGAGATTTTATAGATGAAGAAACTGAGGCTGAGAGAGGGCTGGCACTTGCTCCAGGTCACACAGCCAGTCAGCATGGGGGCTGCATGCTAGTTCTTCCCACTCTGAAGCCTCTGCACTAGACAGTGTGGAGTTGGGGGGTTTACAGGAAGCAGAGGATGCCTCTGGTTAGGGGCAGGGATCTGGGAGCCTCCCTGGAGGAGGACAGTTTGCAGGAGGACCATTTGCATGGGACCTCGTCAAATGGCTAGAGCTTAATGGAAAGGCATTCCAGGGCAAAGCACAACCTGAGCAGAGGCTTGGTAGGGAGGCCTCGATGGGCAGTGGCTGGGGGAGTGGAGGGGGTTGGCAGAAGTGCCCTCGTACCCAAGGCCTCTCATATCACTGGAGGACCTGGGATGGAGGGTGCTGGCTGCTCAGGCTCTGCCAGTCCAACTGGCCCAACCACTTATCTCTGGCACTGCCCACTGTCCCTGCTCATAGTCCTGCCAAGAGTTGTTGGCAAACCCTGGGTGAAGTCTGGGTCAGGGGCTTAGGATTCCCCCAATCCCTGTCCCAGGGCAAGAATTACGGAGTCCTGAGCCC
Organism: Rhinopithecus bieti; assembly: GCF_001698545.2. Taxonomy (NCBI): domain Eukaryota; kingdom Metazoa; phylum Chordata; class Mammalia; order Primates; family Cercopithecidae; genus Rhinopithecus; species Rhinopithecus bieti. Next base: position 1,592,830 of record NW_016814745.1, on the reverse strand, counting down.
CAGGCTGCTCTGCTGAGTCTCAGAAGGCCTCACAGCAACCCCCTTCACAAAGCCTGCCCCAATTGTGTCCTCAATAGACAATTCGTAGCATGCAATGACAGTGCGGAGGGCAGGTCTGTCTGGGGAGATGAAATGACTTGTGCGATTACGGGAGATTCCTACTTTCCTCGGTAAACTTGTCTCTGTCTTCCTTGCTTTAATAGACATGTATTACTTTTTTTTTTTTTTAATCAGAACGGCCAAAGTGTGTGGCTACTTTTCTAGGTTTTGGTGACTCTCCTTCTTCACTTCTCATCCCATATCCAGCCCCCAGTCCTCAAGGTCTTCTCAGAGGTTCCCACTAGGAGGCCAGCTGTAGTGCCCCAGACAACCCTCACACTTAGGACCTCAGTTGCGCCATCCAAGGAATGGGTGAGCTCAGGTCTTCCTGACTTTCCTGGAAGGAGAACAAAGGGGGCGAGGAGGCGAAGGCGCCACCCGACGGCTGGAGCCAGGTGGCTGTCAGACCTGAGAATAGAGCCGGGTGTTTTATAGTGGGGCTTGAGTCACCCGGCTGGGCGGGCATCTCCGCCCCGCGCTCCGAAAGGCTTCCCTGGGGCGGGGCGGGCACGGGGAGGGTGGGGCCCCAGCGGCCTCCCTGTGCTGGTGCACGGGAGTCGTGCCGACCAGCATGTGCGCGGCTGTGCGGTGGGTATGGAGGTGTGTGAATGGCTTGGGGGACCCTGGTGTGCCAGCAGTCAGTCCTTCCCAGCCTGCCCACCTCGAGCGGCTGCCTTTCAGCTCAGGGCCACCCCCCACACTGTTTGCCATGGGCCAAGCTGGGTTTGGTGAGCTGTCCTCTGAGGATGTGGGGGATGTGGGGGTGAGGGTGGGGACAGGGAGTTGAGGCACCCTCAGGCCAGGGAGCGAAAGGAAAGGCGGGTGAGGCTCATAGCCCTCCCTGCCCTACCTCCCCACCGTGAGTGATTAAGCCCCAAGAGCCTCCCAGTAGGGACCCTGTAAATCAGAGCTGAGTGGGTGGGGGTGGTGGAGAAGAGCTGGGAGGTCCCCTGGCCTCCGTGCGGGGGAATGGCTCTTGCTGATGACTATCCCAACACCAGTGCCCCTTCTCCCCACCTACACACACGTTTGGGGGCGGGGCAGAGGAGCCAGGAAAGGTGACTCAGGCTGGCAGGAGCTATGCCATTTTCAGTGCAGAGAAGGGACAGTCCAGGGTACACAACCCGGGAGAGCCACAGGAAAGCCTTGTGTTCTGCACTCCCAGGACGCACCTTCCCCTTGTCTACCCCCAAGTATGTCTCAGGTTTCACCCAAACACAAATGTGTTGAGGAAGGAACATGGAGGCGATTAGCCCAGCCTCACTAACTCTCTGCCTGGCAAGTAACACCAACATGGGATGAACTTTAACTCTTCCATCCCCTCAGCCTCAGGAAGTCGATCTTACCAAACTCCACTTCACAGATGAGGAAGTGAGGCACATTTAAGCTGCAGTGCAGGGCAGAGCCAGGATGTGAACCAGCCCCTGGCCTGGCACTTCCCTGCTATGCAGTACTACCCACAAAGCCACTGTCCCCTTAGCCTGTCCTTGCTTGTCCTTAACCTAGTGCCTGAAGCTGACACTCCTGTTGATGACAGTCTTGGTGGCCTGAGGCATGGGCATGTCCCAAGTGTCCTTCCTACTACACTGTCCCCAGTGGGCACCTCCCAGGCTCTTGCCCAGGTGCACTATCGCTGTTGACTGTGTCTCCTGCTCCAGAAACACAAGCCCACTCTGTCTTGGCCAGGCCAGTGCTCTGGGTGTGATGGGGATTGCCATGGCAACCAAAGCTTCAGGGACAAGGATGGTGACACAGAGAGACAGAAACAGAGAGAAGGTACAAAAGGCAGAGAGGCCAGGACAAGGACCAACTCTTGGCAGGGATCAAGTGAGGGACCCCATTTGCCTTCAGCTGTATGGACCTCAGGGACAGAGGGAGGCCTTTTCCAGGTTGCTTGGACTTCAGGAGTGGAGGAGTCTGGAGGCCTCCCAGGGTTCATGGCCTTTGGAGGAGGCAGAAGTGACAAGGGTCAAGCTGCTTCTCCTTTGGATAAATCCTCCAGGAGGTCCACAGAGGGAACAGCCATGGGTGGATGCCATGGGTGGGAGTCTGGAAGCTGCCTGGCACCACCCCTAGCCCATCTCCTTGGCTGCAAACCTGGAGGAGGAGGAAAGTATCACCTCTAGACAGCTGCTATGAGTCTAGCCCTGCTCAGGGATTTACGTCCCATGTCATGAGAGGCCATTGAAGGCTCTTTCAAGGCTGACGGCCTATGACTTGGCACATGACCATGCCAGGTCACAGGCTGTAACCCTGGGCAATGTGTCTAGCCTGGCTGAGGCTCTGTATATATCATCTCATTTAACCCTTATCATCTCATTCAACCCCTGACATGAGTCTGTCATCAGCTCTTTTCATAAGTGAGAACTCTGAAGCTGGGAGAGGCATGGTCACCGACTCAGGGTCATACAGTTAGCATGTGACACAGCAAAGGTTTGCTCTCAGGCTTCAGCAGGCCCTTCTTGTTGATGCCAGGCAGATTATGGGGACACAGATACTAGCTCATCAGGACCCTGCCCTGGCCTACCAGTGTGGCACCCAGAAGCAGCTCCAAGATGCAGGTTGGTTCTAGTCAAGCTTGGCCTGGACTCTGGACTCCCTAGACCTCATGCAAACCTGTTCTCCCTGGGGCCCTTGGACCTAAGGCCTGGAGGGAAGCCCACCTTCATCCCTTCTCTGCCCTTGCCACAGCATAGCTAGCACAGCCTTAGCCCCTCTGCCCCCCTCTGAGTACATCACACTTCCCCTTTCTCCAGAGGAGAAAGATTGGCTGAAGCCGGTGTATGCTTGCAGCCCCTGAGCTCACAAGTTTGCATATCCTGAGGATCAGGAAAGTGCTTCCTATTGTCTAATGTAAATCTTGTTCCTGTAACACCAGTATATGTCAAAGCAGTGATTCTCAACAAGGGGTAATTTTGCCCTGCAGCGGACATTTGGCAATGTTTGGAGACATTTTTGTCTGTCACAAGTTAAAGCAGGGAGGTACTACTGGCATCCAGTAGGCAGAGGCCAGGGATGCTGCTAAACATCCTTACAGTGCACAGGGCAGCCCCCACAGCAAAGAATCATCTGTCCCAAAGGTCAGTGGTGTTGGAATTGAGATCCCTGATGTAAACTATGGGCTTTGGAGCCAGAGAGACCTCGGTCTGAATCCGCCTCTGCCACTGACTGGCTGTGTACTCTGGGGCAAGTCTCTTCTCCTTTCCCTGAGCCTGTTTGCTCATCACCAAAACTGGCACTAACAGCAGCCCTCACCTCTTAACTGTTCAGATTGCACACATCCAGCACCCAGCACAGAGCCTGGTGCTGGGTAGCCCCTATCAGCGATAGCCATGATTATTCATTTCCTTCTTCCAAGGTGAACCACAGGGAGTGGGAACAAAGGTCTGGTGGCTGGACCTGGAGGCCACAAAGGTCTGGTGGCTGGACCTGGAGGCCACCAAAGTCTGGTGGCTGGGACCTGAGCTCTTCGCAAGGGTCGTCCTCCCTCTGGCTGCAGTCCCTTGCACGGGTGGGCCTATTGGTTTATGTTGGAGGTAGAGGTGGTGGAGCTGGACTGTGGACCTGGAAGGAGTAGCAGAAAGAAACCCTGATCCAAGTGGCAAAGTCACTGAAGGCTCCACCCTTGTTCCCCTTTCCGGTCCAGTCCACGCGCAGGGAAGCGCATGGCATGATGGTGGGTGATGGTATCAGACAGAGACACAGCTATAAATTATGGCTCCGCGCCCAGAAGTGCCATAAATCCCAGCAAAACATTTGAATGACAACCAGGCAGGAAGAGCGCTGTCAAATGCATTCAGCCCAGAAACAGCATGCTCACCTGGGTGTGAAGAGAAAAATTGTTTCTTTCCAAAGGATAGCCGGGAACCCACCTGGTTCTTGACATTTTTCTCCCCAGCCATCTTCCCCAGGTTCCTCAACCCAGGTGGCTGACAACATGGCAGCCCTTCTGTCCCCCATTCCACCTGTCCCCCCCTGCCCTCCCCTTGCCCATTCTATTCGCCGCAGGAGCCCTCTAGAGGGCGGTTCGGGGTCGTCTTGACTGGGTTTGTAACAGCTTTCACCCACTTTCTCCAATGGCCGTCCGTGAGAAAGAACAAAAGTCCAAACTCGCTGCACAAGCCCGTTTCTCAGCTCAAGGCCCACCTAGGGATTGTGCCCCCACTTTCATCCTTGTGTTTAGCTTGCCTAATCCGCCCTTTCGTAAGGTGGTTCCCCAGGACCCCTGGGATAACTCTCTTTTTTTGTCTCCTGGGGAAGTGACACTTGTCTTGGGGATCAGTATAAAGGATTAATGTCTTGGCTTGTCTGAGGCCTCTGGGGACAGGGAATGGACACCCCTAGGAACCCCAACTGGTGCCCCTGAACTTTGAAGCCCTGTAGGGACCACTCGATTGGAAATAGATGAGAGTGGTATGAATGAAAATGAATGAGTTATGGGCTGATAAACAAGTCTCCACGTCTGGGAAAGGAGCCAGGGCGCCTGGCCAGGGGGCAATAGAGAGGTCTCGAAGATGGGGGGGCAGGAGAACAAAGAAGACTGCCAATTCGGCGAAGGGGGCAACTGCCAGTCGGGTAGGGGCAGGGTCCCAGGGGACGCCCTGAGGAGGGCAGTGCCAGCGGCCGACCCAAGCGAGAACCTCCTGGCCTGGAGTGTAACCAGGCTCCATCTTTGGGGGCAGAGCTGGGACAGCGGGCCTTGGCGGCGGGCACCCGAGGCCCGGCCGCGTACCGACGTTCCAGCCAACAAAGAGCAGGAGTGGGCCAGGAAGACGGGCGGGCCAGTTGGCCATGGGGATCCGGCGTAGGGTGGTTGGAGCGGTGGGAACCCCCGCCGGTACCTCCAGGCCCAGCGGCGGGGGCGCCTCCCCATCGCGGCCCTCAGCCGGGCCCTCTCTGGGTTAAAAGGGCTCCCTCTGAGGGGCTGGTCTCGCGTAATGGCAGTGAGGATTGCGGAAGCGGGCCACGGGCGAGGCCGAGGGCCGGAGACTCAGGCTGGTCCCGCGCAGTGAAAGAGCAGGAGGGACACCGAGCCCTGGTGCGGGCGGGTGGGCGGGCCTGGACAGGGGCGGCCCTGGCGGGGCGGTGCCGGCCACCTGGGTGGAGGGTCCGCGGCCCCCGCCCCCTCGCCACTTCGTGTGCCGCGCCGCGGAGGCCCGAAGCGCCGCGGTGCAGCCCAGATACCCCGGAGCGACCCCAGCGCCCGCCGCCGTGCCGAGGCCCGGGGCCCCACACCTCACTGGCCGCTGGGTCGTCCCAGTGAGCGCCGCGGCGACCCCGGTCCGCGCGCCCGAGAGCCGCCCCCGCCACCGCCGCCGCGACCCTTGGCGCCTGCCCCTGCGCCGGGAGGTGAGTTAGGGCCGGGACCGGGCGCGGGATCGGGGCTACCCCGAGGGCGCGACGCCCTTCCTTCCCCTCCCCGGCCCGGTTCCCGTTTCCGAAACTGAGAAACTGAGCCGCGGTCAGCGAAAGTCCCGCCGCGCCGAGACCTGCCGGTGACTCTGTCCTCCCGTCCGTCTGTCCGTCCCTCCGCCAGATAGTGGGGGCTGAGGTCTTTCTGTCCGCCCGCCCGTGTGTCTCCCGCTCCTCCGAGAGGCCCGTCCGTCCCTCCCGACTATCTCCCGGGCCCTGTGACCGTCCGTCTGTCGCCACCCACTCTGTGTTCTCCCCCTGCGCGCCTCTCCAAGACCCGATCCGTCAGTCCCTCGCCCTCTGCGTGCTCCATCGCCCCACCCCACCCTTACCCCGCCGGCCGCCCCTCGATCCCGTTCTCCCGGAGCCGCGCCCCCGGCCCACGCTTGCCGCCCCCTGCCGGTCCAGCCGCCTATCCGCTCTACCGCGGGGCCCAGGCCAGGCCGCCCGCCGGGCCTCGCCTCCCGCCCCTGGGTCCCTGGAGGCCCGACCCGCGCGGCGCCTCCTCCTCACTGTCTCTTCTTTCGGTCTCAAGAGTCTTTCTTGGTCCCTTCATCCGTCTCTGGGCTGGGCGTGGCTCCAGTCTCCACCATCCCCCTTACCGCCCCACCCCTCCGCCCCTCTGAGACCCCTCCCAGGGTGGCCCCTGCCCGGTGCGGTCTGCACCCGCCCCCAACCCAGATGCCACTCGCGTTGTGGGGGCTCCGCCAGGTGAGGGGAGGGAGGGGGGAGCCCTCCTGGCTGGTGGTGGAGAGGCAGAAGGAGAGCACCATCGGAACTGCTCCCACTTCCCCAATTCCCTCACTCTTGGGGCACGGGAGAGCCCCACTGAGCCCCCACTTAAACCTGGTCAGAAGGATTTGCTGTGAGTGTGTGGGGGGGGTCCCTTCTCTGACGCCTACCCTGTATGCATGGACGCTGTCTCCTTGTGCTAAGTCACTGGTATCTGGGTGTGTGGGTACGTCGTGTGTCTGTGTCAGCTTCTGTGCTGTCTGTCACTGTGGGACTTGCCTGTGCATGTGTGTCCTTTTTCGCATGTGTGGCTTGCTTGTGTGTATGTGTGTATGTCTGTTTGTGTCCTGAGGCTTTGTGTGTGTCTTTTGCAACTGTGTGTACCATTCTTGGTGTTTTTGTTGTCACCAGACTCTTGTGTGTTTGTGTGTCCTTGTCTGCCAGTGTGTGTGTCCTTGTGTGTCTGGAGATTTCACTGTTGCATACTGGGTATATCACGGTGACCAACTGGCCACGAGTACCTTAGATCTGTTAATTGTGGAAGCCCCTGGTGTTGGGTGCCTGCCCACCAGGCTCATGTGTGAGTGTATCTGTATGAGTGTGTGTATGTGCGTGTACTCATGTGTGGCTCTCCCTGAGCCACTGAGCTTCTGTGACCAGGCTCACCTGGTCACTAAGGGAGGGGACTGATCCCTGGGGTTTCCTCGTTCCTACTGTGGAGTGAGCTGGGGCGTGGTGGGCAGGCCAGCAGAGGGAGGCTGTATGGCGCGTGTGTGATGTGTGCAGTTGTGTGTGTGTGTGTGTGTGTGAGAGAGACAGAGAGGTGTGGAGGTGTCTGGGCAGCTGTACCTGGCTGAGGGCTGGTGTGAGGCCTATGTGATGGGACAGTACTGGGGTAAGCCTGGCAGTGTGTGGTCACGGTAGGAGTGTGTGACTGGTGGGACACGGTCTATGCTTGGGGAATGACTGTGATTGTGGGGAACGGAGAGTGCCTGGGCGTGGGTGTTAGCGGCAGGAGGGGGTGTGACAAGGTGTGTGGTGACAGTGCTGGGAGGGAAGGTGAGAGCCCAGTGTGGGTGTGTGAGTGTGTGGGAGACCATGAGGATGTGGGTGTGCACATGGAGAGGGCTAGAGGGCAAGTCTTGGGGCTAGCAGTGTTGTGACCAAGACCTCGGGCTCTGGATCCAAGAATAATTTGGGCTCCAATACTTGCTTGTGCCTGTTAAGAGCAAGAGACCCAGGCTAGGCCTCTCAAGGCTGAGTGTCCTTATCTGCAGAATGGAGAAAGTTGTGAGGACAAAAGGTCCTATGTTAAAGGTCCTTTAACACAGTCTTGGCCCATAGTGAGAACACAGCACATGCGAAGTCTTATGTTGTCACCACCCCCGGCTATGTGGTTCCCATTCTCCTGGGAGCTGGGGTTAAAGAAAGCCCAGACAGTATCCAACCCAATTTCCTGCCTGTCTGTTGCCCCTTCCCATCTCCTTGACCAAGCAGCTTGAGGGAGGAAGGATGCCCAGACAGAGCCCCTAATACCCAGCCCTGTTCAGCCTGCATGACAGCCCCTCCCTCACCAGCCCTTAGTGTCAGTAGCAGCAATGGGGGAGAGAGGGGTGGGGGGTGATTCAGAGCTGTGACTGCAGGGCACTGACACCATTTAACTGGCACAGTTTAGATTAAAATTAGAAATAATTTAAAGTACAGACAAAAAGATAAAGCCAAGGATGCCTCTACCCCAGGGAATGGTGATGGGGTCTCCAGCTGGGGAGGGGCTCACATCTGGGGAGCAGAATCTTTCTTAGAGGCTTGAGCTGGCCTTCAGAAAAAATGCTTAGGCCTTTCAGCCAGGAGACACAGAGTACCTTGCTACCTTTGCCATTTCTTCCTTCCAGGATATCTCCAGGCCTCAGTTTTTTCAGCTGTGTAATGGGCACAATAGTAATGTGAGAATCACCTGAACTATAAGGCACAAAACAAGAGATTAAAAAATGTCACTCTTCAGGCTGGGCACGGTGGCTCACACTTGTAATCCCAGCATTTTGGGAAGCTGAGGCGGTGGATTACTTGGTCAGGAGTTTGAGACCAGCCTGGACAACATTTTATCTCTACTGAAAATACAAAAATTAGCTGGGCGTGGTTGTGCGCGCCTGTAATCTCAGCCGCTTAGGAGACTGAGGCACAAGAATCACTTGAGACCAGGAGGTGGAGGTTGCAGTGAGCCAAGATTGTGCCACTGCACTCCAGCCTGGGTGATAGAGCGAGACCCTGCCACATTAAAAAAAAAAAAAAAAAAAAAAAAAAAGTCAGTCATTTGGCATTCTCAACGTGAGTCCAGCACAGGAGCTGGCCCGCCACATCATTGGAACCTCAGAACCACCTGGGGAGAGGGGGCTAGTAGTTTCCCCATTAAAAAAACTGAGGCTCAGGGGAATTGCTCTAGGCCATAAAGTGGTGTGGTACTTCATTGCACCCTAGGACTCCTAAGCCTGCAGGGCAACCTCCCGCAGACAGGAGAGTCGGGAACAGGTTTTTGCTGTGTTATTGGCTTCCTCACCAGGCTGGAAATGTGCTGAAGGCAGGGACACAGTGTTCCAGCCCCTAACATGGAATGGACACATAGTGGTGTCCAGGAAAAGTTGGACCCAACACCACATTTCAAGGAAGGGAAAGCCACATCCAGAGAGACCCGAAGTTTTAGGGCCAGGAGAGACTGAACAGTCAGCCATGCCGGGACTGGCGGATGGGGAGAGCCTGTTTGGCGGTGCCTCCCAGCTCAGCTGTTTCCTCCTGTTCCTACAGGTCCGCAGGGAACGGGCCAGGCAAGGGTGCAGGCCTGTTTCTCCTGGTGGTTGGTGTGTTGCAGCAGCAGCAGGAGCCAGGACTAAGGACAAGTGGGAGCTGGGAGCCCCAGGTAGGACTGAGTTCTCTTAGGCAGATGGACGGTGCGCAGGCGTGGCTTTCCTCTCTGTCCTCCCTGTCCTTTGCTGTGGGACTGGATGGTGTTGGGCATGCATGCAGAGTCCTTGATCTGGTTGTGGGCCCTGTGTGGCCAGGGGCCGCAGCTGTTTGCCCTGTCTATGGAGGGGGGCTCTCTGCTCGTGAGGAACTTCCTGCCTGGAACCTGGCTCTGGCCCCGAATGCTCTCGCCTTGGAGCTCAGAGGCCTGGGGCCTACCATTAGTTTGGGGCAAGAAGTAGTAACACTTTTTTGGTCAGTTAGAGAGAGGGTGGCTCGTGGGCCAAGGATTGAGGGTGGATGTATCAGCTTTTCCTTGGCCCTGTATCTGCCTCAAACTGTCCTCATCGTCACACAAGGACGATGAGATTCCCCGTGGGCCCCACAGTGGGTTGGACACTGCAGGGAGATGGAATGGGGTCTCCAGCTCCAGGTACAGCTGAGCTGTCTTCCACACCCCAGGCCCCTCCATTTTCCCCACTTCTCTGGACCCCGAGCAGGGCTCAGTCCCTCTCGTCAGCTTCCAGATTCAAGGGGAGCTAGGCAGAGTCTGGAACAATGCCGGGAAGGCTGCAGTCTCTCTGAAGAGCCTCAGAAAGCTGGAAATTCCTCGTTTTGGGGCAAGCCTTGCCTCCTTCAGCCCCACTACCATGAAAACATTGCTGTGGGTGACTCCATACTCACTCCAGGCTGGTGACTGGGCCCCAGTGAGCAGGGTTCTGGCGGTGGGTATGGGTGCTAATGAAGCTGGAGCCTGGGAGTGACAGTGGGGGGATAGCATAGATGGTTTTTCCTCCAGGAGTGCTCCCTGAGCAGACCCCCGCAGCCAACCCCACTGGCTGTTACACACTTATAGGTCTGTGAGTAGAGCCATAAGGGCTGGGCTTCCTGGGCCTGACTCTGGGTTAGGGGGCAGAAAGGAGGTCAGGGCCCTCACTCCTGGGGTAGGAGTTGGGGCAGAACAGGAATAGTCTTCACTGGGCCTTCTGTGTATTGGACCTATCCCTAAACCTGGTATGGAGGAAGTGAAGTGCCTTTGGCTGTGTAGGGGCCTCTGCCACCTGAGTTCTGAAGAGCCAGCCCTTTCCGTCACTCAGCCTTGTTTTCTAAGGAGTTTGATTAGTCTTGGAGACAGCCCACGGTAAATCCTCAGACATCACCCGCCAGCTGCACAGACATATGCGTGCTCACACAGGGATATGGCAAGCCAGGCTGCAGTGGCCATGCACACCCACAGACTCATGAGTTCCTGTGCGTGCACCACCCAGTGGGGGCATGCAGGTTCACAGGTGCTCACATGCCAGCCACCCATTGGCACACTCACGCACACACAGATGACTCTCCCAGTTACCATTGGATCCATGCACTCAAATGCCTTCCCACACATACCACACTGTGCCCATTCTGGTGTCAGGAAGGCCCTGGTCGAGAGTCACAGCCCAGCAAGGTCGCCTGCATCTTGGCACCTGGAGGGGGAATTTCCAGGTGTGGCGTGTGATTCAGGGGGTTAAGGGGGGGCTGGGCCCACCCTGGTAGGTGGGCTCTGCCCATGCGTTCAGCAGCCATCCTCCCACCTGGGCCCCAGGCTCCAGGCCGACCAGGGCTTGGCATGGGAGATGGGAGATACGAGTGCAGGGGAGAGGCGTGTCAGCTGTGCCAGCACCGTGTGCCTAGTGCCACAGCAGAGGAAGTAGGCTGTCTGGCCATGAGGCCAGTGTGCCCACAGTGGGTGGGGGTCCTATCAATGCCTGTGTCCCCCACAGCATCCATGCCTAGAGGGAGTGGAGTTGCTGGGCTCTAGGGACTAAGAGGTTGGCAGGGGCGGTCTGTTCACTTCCCAAAGGCTGGGCCTAGGGGAGAGGCCTGTCTGTCCGAGGCGTTTCCGGAGGCTCACTTCCTCTGGGCTGCCCAGGAAGTGGTTTTGGAGTGGGACTGACCAGCCCTCTGTCCGCGGCTCTACGCCTTGCTCCGCCCCTCCCTTGCCTGCCCAGGGAAGCAGCATCTGGCCACCGGGTTAGGCTGACTGACCAGGCTTTTCACTGCCAGGGCTGCCCAGGCCTTTTTGGGGGTCTCTAGGAGAAGGGCAGGGGGCAGGTCATGAAGTCCCCTGCAGTCCTCACAACTTTCTCGTCCCCACACCTTTCTTGCTCTGACCCTGTAAGCCGAGGCTCAAGAGCATCAGCTCTGGTAGGCATGGCCCCCTTGAGAGTGGTGATGGCTGGGCTGCATCTCAGTGACTAGGCAGCTCCCAGAAGCTCTATGAATGAGCCTGGGCAAGTGGCTTTGCCTCTCAGTGCCTCAGTTTCCCCCTGACAGATGAGATAATGATAACATCCATCTTGATGAAGTTGAGCAGAAATGACAGATAACATATGCAAAGTAGCTAGCATCGTGCTTAGCACATTGTCAGAGTTGAATGAGTAGAAACTGTAGTTATGTAAAGCATTTAGTGCCCAGTTCATGGGAACTATTCAAAAAATAGCAAGTGGGACTGATGAGGGGGCATTATGATCTGATGGGCTGGGCACTGGTCCGGTGTTACATGGCCAGGTGCTATGGAGCCTGGCCGAGGAGCCAGGTCTCTGACTCCCTCATCCCCCTCAATTCTGCCTCCAGTGGCAGCACCCTACTGGTTCAATAGGTTCCATGTCTTCTGAGGAGAGGAGCTCCCGGTGGAGCAGCTCCGCCCACTCAGCAGCCCAGCCCTTGCCTGCTCTTCTCCCCCTCACTCCCTTTCAAAGGGAGAAAATAGATCTCATGACAAATGGATGCAGGGAGGGGAAAGGCAGTCTGCAGCTGCCTGCTGCCCCCTCAGGGCTCCCCTTGGCACTCTCCAGCTCTGGCCTCCTGCAGAACATTAGGCTGGGAGAACTGGCTGGGAATGAGGGGGTGGACGTAAGCCCTCCTGCCAGCCTGCTTACCCTTCAGACCCCTGGAGTCAGCCTTTGGGCTGGGGCAGGGAGTGGGCATCTGGGTATGATGGAGGCTAGAAGAGTAGGGGGAGCTAGAAAACCCCCTACATACACAGCAGCTGGGGGCAGGGCCCAGCCTGTCCCAGGGACACGAAGAAGGTCAGCACAGTCAGGGTTGGGCTGAGCATTGGCCTTCACTGTGTGGGACCCAGAGGCTAGGGGTGAGAAATGTTGAGGAGTGGTAAGGACAGTGATGCAAGCATCAGGGGCCTGAGGGCTGGAGAGCGAAAGATGAATGGGCCTGGGTGGGGAGTGTGGGTGAGGGTATCCTGAAGGCTTAGGAGCAGGACTTATGCGGGCATCAGACAGACCGTGATTGAATCCTTGCTCAATATTTACTGGCTGTGCACCCTTGAGCCAGGGACTGGACTGCTCCCCACTTTCCTCATCTGTGAAATGGGCAGATCAGGGAGTGTCGTGTGAGACATGAATGATGGGAAAGAGCCACTGTGTGGGGTGGGGTGGAGCAGAAAGACGGAACAGCAAGCCCAGAGGCCTCTAAGCGGGAAGGAACTGGCTGCTCCGGGAACTGAAAGGGGTCAGCGTGGCTGGGGCACAGGAGTGAGGGAAAGGCAGCTGCCTGAGAGGTCAGGGAGGTAGCAGCGAGGCGTTGGGGGGGAGGCGGTGGCAGGGACCAGGCTGCATGGAGCAGGCTGAGGTGAGGAGTCTGGGCTTGTCAGAGGGGCAATGGGAGGCACTGGGGGCTTGGGTAGGGGGTGACAAAATCCGTCTGAAAAGCCTCTTCTGGTGACTGGAGCAGCGGGACCGTGGGTGCCAGGGTAGAGGATAGAGAGCAGTCAGAAGGCAGGTGCAGAGCCTGGGGATGGTGGTGGTGGGAGAAGAGAGGATTTGAGACTTGAGGACAGGCTGCAGTGGCAGACGGGATGGCCTTATTGTGTGGGGAGCAGGAGGAGCTGTCTGGCCTGAGCCACTGCATGAGCTCATGCACTCCTAGTGGATGAGGAGTGCTGGGAGGGAAATGGTGGGGTACTGGTGTGGGCAGGCTTGAGCTCTTCTGGAGTCTTTCATGTGGTGAAGCCAGGGAGGCAGGTGGGCCCACAAGCCTGAAGTTCAGGAGGGTCTGGGCCCAAAGTAAAGACAGGGAGCCTAAAGTCAGGATTGGGGCGGAGAGGGCTCAACAGGCCTTCTAAGGGGTTGGGGAGCGTTTGAGAGGCCCCAGGAACAGGACTGGGATGGCTATCCCTCAAAGGTCCCTGCCAAGGCACCCAGGAGGGCAGGCTTGTGGTGGCTGAGCCGCTGTTTTCACAACAGCTCCGGAAGCTTTGGATCATGTCTATGGCCGTGTTGGGTAAACAGGCAGAGCACAGCAGGCAGTCGCCAAGGCCCGAGGCTGGATCAGATGTCTGCCGTTGCACAGCAGGCAGTCGCGAAGGCCTGAGGCTGGATCAGATGTCTGCCATGGTGTAGGTTGTGGGCTGGGGTTATTGGTGTGGGAGGAGGATCTCAGGGTCCTCCAGTGTCAGGGATGGAGAAAGCTTAGAGGTCTCCATTGTTGAGATAGGGAGGCTGGAACCCTGGGAGGGGCAGTAGCTGGCCAGCCTCTGCCAGTGGACTCATGCTGCCTGCCTCAGCCCGGTTCTGCCTAGAGCCTCAGGCCAGAACAGGGCACCCTGTGGCTGGAGGGCTTAACAGAGCCTCTTTTCCCACCGATCCAAGGAAGTCTGGAAGACACCAGAGCACTTGGGCCAAGATCGCGGAGCACCCAGGCAGCAGATCTGAGCTAGACCTGTCTAGGTCCAAGCTCGTCGGTTCCTCTGTCAGCTGCCTGCTGTGGGATGGCCCACCATGTAGGATGGTCCTGCCTCTCTCCCAGCTTTCTCAAGATCCCCAAAGTGGGAAAGCATCATGTGGACCCTGCCCAGATCCTGGGGATGGCTGGCAGAAGGCTTAGGTGGCCATCTTGGCTTCTCCCAAACACAAAACGATTGTTTCCAATGGTAAACAATCTGGAAAATCATGGGAACTCTGTGGGAGAAAGAAGGGCTAAGGAGTAAGGCTCTTGTATTGGGGGCTGATGGAGCTCTTCCTACCTCCAAACACATACCTTCACCCCGCTGGAGGCCAGATGGACAGTTCTAGGACTAGAGCTGGAGGCTCTCTCCCCACTTCCCCCGGGTCTGCCCCATTGGCTTTGTGGCTTTGGTTGAACTTGCTCAACCTCTCTTTCGGTTTCTGCACAGTGAGCCTGGAGCTCATGGAACTTGCGCCTGGGGTGCCCGGCTTACTGCCCTACCAGCACAGGTTCAAGCCCTCCCCTCCCCCTGTGCACCAGGCCTGTGACTGCCACCTGTGACCATCAACCTCCACCACAGCTTCAGGTCCCTGCAGGCAGGTGGGCGGGCGGGCAGAGGCCTGCCCAGTGATGCGCCTGACCAACCCACTCCTTCCCTTACACACTTTAGACTTTGCTCTGGACTAAGAGGGACTTTCTTCGCCTCCCTGGGTGGAAAGGCCCAGCCTAGCCTGACACCAGCTGCCCTTCTGCCCCTCCTCCATTCCCCAGCTATTGTGCCTGGGGGCTGCGGTGGAAAAAGCTAAATTTGGACTCTCATGATGCCAGACTAGTCAGGGATGTGGGGTCCTTCCAGGCCTGTATGTTTGTTTCTGTGTCTGCCTCAGAGCATCTCTGTGCCAGTGTGTACATTACAGCTTGTGGCACCCCACGTGCATGTGGAGCCTATGTGGTTGGGTGTGGTCTGTGTGGGCCTGGGTGTCTGTTGAGATGTGAGAGCCAGTGAGGGGGTGTGTTTCTGTGTGTGTGTGCATCTGAGTCATCATAGCAGTGTGTGTACGTACCTGTGGCTCCAGCTGTGTGCGTGTGTGTGTCTGATGTTGAGCGGGGCTCCCTGTGTGCTGTTTGGGTTGGCGGGTGTGCCTGTGTGTGCACACATGTGTGGTTATTCGTGGAGAGACCCAGCTGCGTCCCCCACCCTGGCTCCTCACAGAGGCCCCTTGTCCTCACAGGATCTGGCTCTCTGGCTCTTGCCATGAAGGGGCCTTTGTTCCTCTCTCGGGGTACCTGGGGCACGCCCCTCTGACTGAGCCCAGGACTCCTCATATCCCAGGGCTGGCTGGTGACTTGAGGCCTGTGCCTGGTGGCTTCCTTCCAAGGAGGCCCTACCCCACGCAAGCTGGCAGGGGTGGATGTGAGCTGATGACAGCCAGGCTCCCAAGTCCTGCCCCTCTGACCCCTCCAGACCCTCTGGCAGGACAGGTCATTATGTTCCTGCTGACCCCTCAGATCAAAGGCCCCCAGCCAACAGGTCCCTGCAGCCTCCATTCTACTCCAGCCCCCATCACTCCCTAGTACTCACTGCCTGTGCTGCGCATCCTACAGAGGTCTTACTCTTCTTTGTAATCACATATTTATGTGACTGGCCCCCACCAGGCTGTAGTTCTATGGGCCTGGTGTGGCAGAGGTTACCAGTGGGAAAGCAGCTAGCTTCCTGAGAGGTGGGAAGAGTCCCCCAGGGCCAGCCTTCTGAGCTGCCTGGAAGGATCTGTGGGAATTCAGAAGGCCATTCCAGCTGAGGGAACAACATCTGCAAAAACATGGGGGCTGGGAAATGAGACACATGTTCACAGAGTAGCCAGAGCAGGGATTGAGGTAGAGAGCAGGACAGGGCCAGGGAGTGGGGAGCCTGGAAGGCCTGGAGAGGTCTGGGTTTTCTCCAGGGGCAGTGAGAGCCTAGGAGGTTCCCAGCTGTGGGAAGAATGGGTAGGGGAAGGACCAGAGGTGGTGACAGCGGGGAGGGAGCTGGGTAAGGGGAGGAGAGGCTACAGGCAGTGGTTGGTCTGTGTGGGGTGAGGGAGGGGCCCAGGAGGAGCCCTGGCTGGGCGATGAGGTACCTGTGCTGGGAGGAGCAGGTGTGGGGAGCATCCCTTGCTCTGGGACTTGGCTGTGACCTGAGTCCATAGATCTGGTTCTTATCTCAGCACATGTAGAGGCTAGGGGACGGGCCCTGGTGGAGGAACACTAAAGGGTCTTGCTACCCTTTCCCCTCCCACCTCCTGTTCCTCTTGCTGAGCCCACTTCCTGGGTTGTGAAACCCGCATGGCCTCATTGCCTTGTTTCCGCTGGGAAGGCCATCTAGGCGGCCAGCCTCCCAGCCCAGCTACCACCTACCTGCCTACCCAACCTGGCAGCTCCACCATGCCCGGCCCCCTTGCCCTGCCATGACTGCCAGGACCAGCCCTGCACCCTCCTGCTGATCACACTTCCTCTCACTGTCATTCCTGCCCCTGCCTGGGCCTTGGTCTCCTCCACCCTCCTTTATTCATCTGCAAGGCTGTGGCAGGCTGCACTGTGGACTCCCCCAGGCAAAGTCTGCATCCTTAGGAGGGCCCCCACTTTGTGCCACCTACTATGCAGTTGTGGCTTCCGTGACAGGTGTCAGGTGTGTGTGGGACAGGGCTGCAGTAGGTGGCATGGGGGACATCCCCTGCTCCCCGGTAGTCTGTTCAAGGGAACCAGACCCCCCTATACCCACGAGGGGCTGCAACTGGTCTTTCATTACCCTTGCTTTGACTGACCTCAACATGCCACCTCGTTTCTCCCTTAGACATTTCTGAGGCAGCCTCACTCTGCTCTCACACACCTCCCCCCAGCAGCCTGATCAAGCCTCTTTCCTCCAACCCAGCTTACTGCTCTGACCAACAGGCATCACCCTGTGGCCTGTGAGGCAGAATCAAACACCAGGGAAGGGATGGGGTGGAGGGGACCAGGCCGGATCTGGGAGCCAGGGGACCCTGACTGCACTCCCTTGGCCTCAGTCTCCTCCTCTGTACAGTGGGGAGATGGGCATGCCAGTCTCTGAAGACCTGTCTCTTATAGAGAGATTGGCTTGTTAGGGTTTTTCACCTTTGACAAAACCATTATCCAACAATTTACATGTGATGTAGAAAAATTAGCAAATGCATTCCTCTTCCTGCTGGTGCTCCTCAGGCCATGTCCCTCACCCCAGCCTCCTTTGCTGGTATACACCAGCACACATGTGGATGTGTAGCACACATACTTGTCTGCTGGAGACAACCCGGAGTTCTGTGCCTGGGAGCTCCAAACCCAAGGTCGCTCTGATCACCTTGAGGCTGGCCTTGCCCGCTGCTGGGTACTGGCTGGGAACAGGTTTCCATTTGTCCCAGAGGAGGTGACCTGCCTTCTCTGGCCTGGCCTAGCTACTGCCTTTCCTTACCTATGGGCTGCTGATTTGGGGCTCACATTCACTGGGGCTGGGATCCAGTGTGACCAAGCCTTTCCTAGGTTTTGTTTTTGTTTTATTTGTTTTATTTTTTTTTTTGAGACAGAGTGTCACTCTGTTGCTCAGGATGGAGTGCAGTGGCATGATCTCGGTTCACTGCAACCTCTCCCTCCCAGGTTCAAGCAATTCTTCTGCCTCAGCCTCCAAAGTAGGTGGGATTACAGGTGCCTGCCACCATACCTGGCTAATTTTTGTATTTTAGTAGAGACGGGTTTTCACTTCTTGGCCAGGCTTGTCTCGAACTCCTGACCTCAGGTGATCTGCCCGCCTCGGCCTCCCAAAGTGTTGAGATTACAGGCATGAGCCACCGTGCCTGGCCCTTCCCCAGGTTTTGGAAATGGAGGCTGGTCCAAGTGGTGAGGTCAGCGGGGAAGACCACTGGTCAAGCATGGAGTACCTGTCTCTTGGAGCCCTTACCTCCCTGTTTTTTTGGTCTTCATGTGTGTTTGTGTGTGCTGTTCCTGGCACATTTATCCATCTCCACCTCTACCCTCCTCTCTCCACCTCTACCCTCTTATCTCTCTTGGTCTCTTCTTCCCAACATGGCGTACTGGAAAGGACCTGGGCTGCAACATCAGGCAGGCCTGGATTTATCCTTCCACCACTTACTGACTGTGTGACCTTGGAAAGTTACATAGCTTCTCTGAGCTTTGGTTTCTTCATCAGTAAAATGCCCATCAGTAAAATCCCTTCTGGATCCGCATATGGATAAAGTGAGCTAATGTAATTACAGAGGTAATCTGCGACATTGTCGGCCTCAGAAAAGGACTGTCTTTCTTGTACATGGAGGAGCCAAGATTCATACCTAGACACTGACCCTTAGTCTGGTGCTCTCTGCTTCATAAAACTGCCTCTGCTGTAGGCTGGAGAAGCAGAATAGAGACTAGGAGCCCTTAGGCAGCTGGGAAAGGCCTGGCTGGCTCCAAGGAGCTTGTCCCCATGGAGGCTGTGTGGGGTCCAGCCCCAGGCATCCCCTGGCCCTGCAGAGTAGCCATGAGTCTGAGCTGAGCCAGCAGTCTTCCTTTGGGGCCTCCGTGGGCTGGGTCCTATTTGCATGGGGGCTATAAATAGTCAGCACACCTTGCCTTTGTGCTGCTGCTTCACCCCCTCCTCCCTGCCATATACTCTGAGAGGTAGGGGGCAGACTCTGACTCTGCTGTGCAGAGCAGGGACTTGTGGCCCAGAGAGGCCCAGGACCTCTCTCAGGGTCACACAGTGATAGAAGAAGATGTGGGGCTCTGGGTAGTACAAATAGGGGCAGAGGAGGTGGCAGAACCTGGCCAGAGCCCGTGCCCTGGTTTTAGTCCTAGGAGGTTGGGTCTGACCCTGTGGTTACTGCTGGTTAGCCTTGGGGCAGCCCATGAAGACCATGGCTCCCCAGTTCTCATGGCGCTGCAGCCTGGCGGTGCAGGTTTAGGCTGGGGCCTGCTGTGGTTGTGGTTTTCCCTCCGGTGGCTTCTAACTGTGAGCAGCAGCTGCTCTGAGTGTGGCCTGAGAGAGCTGGAGGGCCATCCTCGGGTGGGAAGATCCTGGGCTCTGCCTCACCCTCGTGGGGCTTCTCTGACCCACTGTCTCCTCCACCCTCCATGCAGTCCTGGGGTGGTCCCCACGGATACCTCCTGCTGGGCAGGCCGGGGGCAGGGGAAGCCATGGAGCCTGTGGGCTGTCAGGGCTGGGCCCCAAAGGTTGGTGGCTGGGAGGAGGACCTGGCTGGCCGATGTTGGAGCATCTGGTGCTCCTGAGTGAGTTGTATGTTCATGGAGACCTGGTTTCCCTTTCTGAGCAGTGGGATCTGTAACCAAGGCTGTCTTCCCGGGCAGGGGGAATGGATGCGGTGGGGGATGCGAGTGCGCTTTGTAAACTGTGAAGGGAGGTGCACAGTGAGGGATGGATGCTGCAGTGAGAGGGCGTGATAGCGGTAAGAGGACCCCCCTCCCCAAGGCCTGTTGGGTTGATTGTAGCCATCATCCTACATGAGTTTTCATTATCACCACAACTCTGAGCCAACAGACTATTCCTCATCAGGAAATGGGAGGGCTGAGGCTCAGAAAGGCCAAGTGACCTGCACAAAGTCCACAGCCAAGGCAACGTTGGTGTCAGGGTGCAGCACCCAGGCAGCCTGGCCATCATTTTGCCACATTAACTGCCCTGAGCCTCTCTCCCCTAGGAGTCCAGGCCACCTGCAACACACTTGCTCCTCCTTTATCTCTGCGCCCCATCCCCTCAACCCTCATCATCCTCCGAGGCATTCAGAAGTTGCTTACTGCTCCAGCTGGGTCTCCAGGTTTTCCTAACAGCAGAGCTGCATCTGCTGGATCAGGCCCTGGATGTGTGGACACAGACCTGCCAATCATTCCAGATCCAGGGAGCACTCACCTGGGTGCTGGATCTCTTGGACCCTCAGGGCCAAGCCAGGCAGCAAGAGGGGCAAGATGTCCGTCTTGCTTATGGGTTTGGGATGCTCAACCAGACTCCTGCATATGTGCGAGGCCAGGCCCACGTAGCTTGCTTTTCACTCCAATATTAACTGAGTGCCCACCATGTGCCACCCACTCCAATGGCTGCATATAATCACACGCACCAGTAGACCCGTGCAACCTCACATGCACCAATTCATGCATGCTGCAGCCTGGGGAGCAGTCAGCAGCAGCCCCCAGCTGGCCCTCTCTCTGTGGCCCACCAAGAGGTCATGGGCAGCTGGCCTGGCACACAGGCCACCTGCTGGTGTCAAGCTGAAGGCTTTGGGACTTGGGCACATGCATGAGCTTGCACACCCACTCTCACATCCACTGAGTAGGAGCCAAGGCCGAGCAGGGGATGTGGTGGGGTCTGCCCGCCTGGGTCCTGCTCTCTGCTCTGGCATCTGCTGGCCTCAGAGGGCTGCCTGGACTCACTGGGCTGGGCTGCAGGGTGAGGTCAGCATTTGCTGTGAGCTCATCTGAGCTAGGAGCTCCCAGCAGATCTGGCCGCTGCTCTGGCCACCTTGTGCAGGAGCTGGAGGAAGTCATCTGGGGCTGGGCAGCTGTTGTGTGTGCATGCACACGTGTGTGTCTGAGTGTGCCCCGTGTGCTGGCTTATGTTCAGGATGGAGTGAATACACATGCATGTGCACAAAATCAAGTGAGCGCTCCCTCAACCAAGGCTATGGAGCAACCTCGTGGGGCCTGGGCAGAAGCCAGTGTACACATAGGTGCTTACACACCTGAGTGTCCTTCACAAGTGGGTCACTTACTATAGTGAACATTAACCTAGAGAATGGTGAGAAACCCAGGAGTGTGGGAGCTGCTGTGTGTGAATCTGCAAGGCACATTCAGCGTTACATTGTACATTAAAATACAGTTTGGGTTTTTTGTTTTGTTTTGTTTTGTTTTTTTTGTTTTGTTTCTGAGGCAGAGTCTCCCTCTGTTGCCCAGGCTGGAGTGCAATGGCGTAGTCTCAGCTCACTGCAACCTCTGCCTCCAAGGTTCAAGCCATTCTCCTGTCCTCAGCCTCCCAAATGGCTGGGATTACAGGCATGTGCCACCACACCAGGCTAGGTTTTGTATTTTTAGTAGAGACAGGGTTTCACCATGTTGTCCAGGCTGGTCTCAAACTCCCGACCTCAGGTGACCTGCCCACCTTGGCCTCCCAAAGTGCTGAGATTATAGGCATGAGCCACCACGCCTGGGCAGTTTGGGTTTTTTTTAAGAGACAGGGTCCCACTCTGCTGCCCGTGCTGGAGTGCACTGGCACGATCATGGCTGCCTTGAACTCTTGGCCTCAAGTGATCCTCTTACCTTGGCCTCCTGAAGTACCGAGATTATGGGAGTGAGCCACCATGCCCACCTGTTTTATATTTGGGGAAATAATTAGTTTGAAGGTGCAGACAACCTTCCAGGCAGGCAAGAGGCACTTGACCCCAAGAGATCAAGTTAGAAGGGTCAGGCACACTGATGTAGGCAGAGCCTCTCATTGCCCTGATCCCTGAACAAAGTGGGTGCCAAGTTAGTGGAATGTCAGCTTTTGGTTCTGATTCTGCCTTAGAATTTCAGTTTCCCCATTTGAAAAGTGGGGGTGTTTATTTTGGCCCTGCTTGTCTGCCTGGGTGGTTATGAAGAAAAAACCCCAAACTTAGAAAATCACGAAGAGCTGCATGGGGCAGGATGGGAAAGAGGCGGCACTGTCCCATCCCCTTACCAGATGACAATGGCACATACCAGGTGCCTGGCATGGAGTAGGTGCCCAGCAATAGGGTACTTAGGGAGGCACTGAGTGACTCCCCAAATGAATATCTTGGGGTGACAGATGCAAATGCCACCAGGGCCCACGTAGGTTTTGAGGAGGAGTAAAGAGAGTGCCCTTGGCCTGGGGTAGATGGATGGAGGGCAGCCATCCCATTGCTAGCTGGCTGTTGCCCAGTGGGCCCAACGTCACATTTTCCAGTGTTACCAGAGACGCCACAAATCCAGACTTACATAAACCTCTCAATGTTTTTCTTTTCTTTTCTTTTTTTTTTTTTGAGATAGAGTTTGGCTCTTGTCACCCAGACTGGAGTGTAGTGGCGCGATCTCGGCTCACTGCAACCTCCGCCTCCCGGGTTCAAGTGATTCTCCTGCCTCAGCCTCCCAAGTAGCTGGGATTATGGGCACGCACCACCATGCCCGGCTAATTTTCAGTAGAGACAGCTTTTCACCATGTTGGTCAGGCTGGTCTCGAACTCCTGACCTCAGGCCATCTGCCTACCTTGGCCTCCCAAAGTGCTGGGATTACAGGTGTGAGCCACTGCACCCGGCAAACCTCTCAGTTTTTAACACTGGCAACTGAGACTAGTGTGTATATGCACCATGTGAGCCAAATCCAATCGTGGGAGAGGCCTGGGGGAGTGGGTCCCTGAGTGCTGCCTGTGACTGTTCCCACTAGTCCTGCCCAGCTGCCTGGCCTCATCCCTCTGTGTGCACAGGCCCACTGCAGGCCCTGCCATGGCGCCATTCCTGCGCATCGCCTTCAACTCCTACGAGCTGGGCTCCCTGCAGGCTGAGGACGAGGCGAACCAGCCTTTCTGTGCCGTGAAGATGAAGGAGGCGCTCAGCACAGGTAGGCCTGGAGGCTGGACCCTGGAGAGGGGCTGGGAATCTGGGCCCAGCTGGAGGGACTGGAGGGGCCCTGGCCTTGTTCCCTACAACCTCTGAAGGATTCTGCTCTTCCTCATCCTTGGCTCCCTGCCCCATTCAGCTATGAAGGCAGAGGCCACTGAGTCTCTATAGGGCCGCAAACACTGGCCAAATTGAGCCCTCCTTGGAAGGCTTGGAGTTTCTGGCTCCTCCTCCACTGGTTGTTTTACCCAACAGTTTTTACATGTCCGTCTGTGCCAGGGCCTGTGCTGGGCACTGAGGATACTGTCATGCTCCAGGACTGACTTGGCCCTGCCCTCATGGGGTTCATAGTCAGGTGAGGAAACCAGGCCTGTCACAAAGCAGTGAGTCCTGCAATAGGGAAGCCCAGAGAAGGCACCCTCTGAACCTGAGTTCAGGGAGGACTTCCTGGAGGAAGCACATACCTCACACCATTCCCTCTTGCTTTTGCCCTGGCCTGGTGAACCCCTAGTTGTCCCTCAGCTCTCAGCTGAACTGTCCCTTCCTCTAGGAAATCTTCCCTGACCCTTAGGCTTGACCCTGTGGCCACTTGACCATAGGCAAGTCTAGCACTACCAGCCTTACCCTCTTCAGTCTCACACAGCTGTGACTTAACAGTTACTTGAGGAAGGAGTTGGTGCATTCGCCACCCGGGCCTGGGGATCCAGGAGGACAGGCCCCGGATGTAGCTTTTCTTTCGGCTGTGTTCCACGCCTCGAATATGATGGCTGGCATGCAGGAGCTGTCAGCCCATGTTCCCTGAGTGAATACATAAGGGCAGGCGACATTTAAATGGAGCTGGAGCAAGAGGGACACAGGAAGAGGGACCAGCAGGAACAAAGGCCTGGAGGGAGGACCTAGCAGGGTGCCCGAGACAGTTCTGTGCTCTAGAGGACACTGGGGGACCACAGCAGGCCCTCAGAGCAGAAGAGTCAGGCAGATTCTGCCAGGGGAAGGCCGTGGAGATCCAGGAGGGAGGGACAGAGGGGCCCTGACCCAACCTTCCCTGCCTGGCCTCGTTGCAGAGCGTGGGAAAACACTGGTGCAGAAGAAACCAACCATGTATCCTGAGTGGAAGTCGACATTCGATGCCCACATCTACGAGGGCCGCGTCATCCAGATCGTGCTAATGCGGGCAGCCGAGGAGCCAGTGTCTGAGGTGACCGTGGGTGTGTCGGTGCTGGCCGAGCGCTGCAAGAAGAACAACGGCAAGGCTGAGTTCTGGGTGAGGGGCGCACGAGCCGTGCCGTGTGTGTGTGCGCACGCGCATGTGTGTGTGTGCGCGCATGTGTGTGCGTGCGCACGCGCTCACGCTCGCATGCGCATGCCTGCATCAGTGCGTGGGCTCGGTTAGTGAGCACAGCTGAAGGGCACCAGGCCCTGTGCTGGCCACCAGTCCAGCCCTGCAGCCAATGTGGCCTGGGTGTGAATCCTGGCTCTGCAATTCACCAGATTCCCAGCCTCTCTGAGCTTCTGCTTCCACATCTGTTAAGGGAGGGCGCTACTAAATGTGCCTACCTCAGGGTCAGTTGTTCAAATGAAAGGAGCAGCTGGATGTACAGGGCTTATTGCAGAACCTGACACATAGCAGGTGCTAAAGACAGCCAACTTCCTTATTGTGACTACTTTTTCCTTTTTAATTTTGGAAAGGCAGGATATGCACATAGTAAAACATTTTTAACTGCACAAAAGGGTGTGTCCCTGCCCCAAAACCAGGCTACCAGGCCTCCTTCCCAGAGGCACCCATTATTCCAGTTCTTTTTGGAATCTTCGCATATATTCTAGACCTTGGCAGCCATTGAGGGGGCAACATAGTGACCTTTAACAGCAACGAGGTGGGAGAAGGGGAGGCTTATGGTCTCATCTACTTACCTGCTGAAATGGACACTCAGCACAAGCAAGTGGCCACCTGGCCATGTGCAGCTGTGTGTTCTGGGTGGCCACAGGATGCCAGCGCTGGCAGAAGTCCCCTGGGGTTACATGTGGGATGTAACTAAGATGTCTCCACCAGGAAAGGCCCTGTGACCACTGGAGACTCTGATCAGCCTCCTGTGAGGGGTGAGGGGGCTGGGATGGGAGAGAGTTTGACACAAGGCTGTACTGACCCTTGGCCAGTCAGGCAGAGACACAGAGGGGCCTCTGGCTGTGCTGTCTCCACTCCCCCAAGGGAGGATATCAGTCACCAGGTCTGTGTCTTGGGAGAGGTGAGGGGATAGAGGCTCAGGTCCCACCCTCAAGACTGTCCAGTCTGCATGAGGAGCCCTCGGCACAGACAGAGGAGCAGCGTGTGTGCATGAGGATGAGTGTGTCTGTCTCTCTCCACGTGCACATGAGTAGGGGCCTCCATTGCTAAGGGGGCCGCAGTGGGTAGGGGTGGGGAATTTCCCTTCCTGCTCTGTTCCCCAGCTATGTGTCTAGGCTGGGTGTGGGCTGGACCCTTTCACTTCCCTAAATGTAATAATACCCCTGGGTACAGTGTGGGGGTGGGGCTCAGGGGTGGGGCTCAGGCAGGGCCCTGCCCACACTGGGCAGACAAGTGTCTGGCTAGGCCTTGCGGGGCTGCCTTGGCCTTGAGGGACCAGCCATGGGGGCGGGTTCTGAGTTTGGCCTGGCCCAGGCCGCCCTCACTGACCTTGTTCTCCCCTGGCCTCTGGCCCCCAACAGCTGGACCT
Organism: Rhinopithecus bieti; assembly: GCF_001698545.2. Taxonomy (NCBI): domain Eukaryota; kingdom Metazoa; phylum Chordata; class Mammalia; order Primates; family Cercopithecidae; genus Rhinopithecus; species Rhinopithecus bieti. The sequence continues at coordinate 1,567,598 of NW_016814745.1, read as the reverse complement.
GCAGCCTCAGGCCAAGGTGTTGATGTCTGTTCAGTATTTCCTGGAGGACGTGGGTAAGAACTCCCTGGGGATGGAGGGGGCTCCTTTGCCTGGTTCAGAGGCAGAGCCAGCACTGAGGCGTAGGGAAGCGGGTCCCTTCGGCAGACTGTCCAGGACCACCCTGGGAGGGAGTGCAGGGGTGTCACCCTCCCAGATACCAGGGCTGACTTCCCCACTCCATGGTCCCCAGATTGCAAACAGTCTATGCGCAGTGAGGACGAGGCCAAGTTCCCAACGATGAACCGCCGAGGAGCCATCAAGCAGGCCAAAATCCACTACATCAAGAACCATGAGTTTATCGCCACCTTCTTTGGGCAACCCACCTTCTGTTCTGTGTGCAAAGACTTTGTCTGGTGAGAACTGGCCATGCCCACTGGTGGTGGTGCCGGGTAGTGGGGGCCGATCCCAGTCCCCACTCACTCACTTTGCCTGGGTTTTGCCTTTCAGGGGCCTCAACAAACAAGGCTACAAATGCAGGCGTAAGTGTCTCCACAGGCCAGTTTGTACGTATGTACCCGTGTGTGCTTACGTGTGCCCGTGCCTGTGTGTGTGCCAGTGCCTGTGTGCGCTCAGAGAGTGTATGCACGTGAATTTTCCCAGTGTAGATACAGCAGCTAAGTTCAGTGAGTGCTGGGGCTGGCTTGCTGCTGCTCTGGAAAACCAGTTCTGCGTCTCTCTTCCCAGCTCTGTATTCAGTGACCGGGAGTTGGTGGATGGCAATTGGGCACAGTAGAGTATTCACGCAGAAACCAACCCAGGCCATGCGCTAGGCCTCTTTTCCCTGGAGAGGCAGTGATAGGACCTGTACTAGCACACAGTGGCTGCATGTGCTTCTGTGTAGTTGTGGGTGTCTCTGAGCGCACACTCTCCCTGAGGGTGCATGCATGAGATGCCACAGGCTGGTGCCAGACTGCCTGGGTTTGAATCCTAGCTCTACCACGTCCTAGCTATAGGGCCTTAGGCAAAGTTACTTAACCTCTCTGTGCCTCAGTTTCCTGATCTATAGTTTTTTTTTTTAGACTGAGTCTCATTCTGTTGCCCAAGCTGGAGTGCGTGATCTCAGCTCACTGTAGCCTCCCTCTCCCAGGTTCAAGCGATTCTCTTGCCTCAGCCTCCCAAGCAGCTGGGATTACAGGCGTGCACCACCATGCCTGCCTAGTTTTTGTATTTTTAGTAGAAATGGGGGTTTTGTCATGTTGGCCAGGCTGGTCTCGAACTCCTGACCTCAAGTGACGTACCTACCTCAGCCTCCCAAAGTGCTGGGATTACATGCGTGAGCTATTGTGCCTGGCCCTCATCTATAAATTAGATGTAATTATAATGTATAATAGGGTCATTGTGAAGATCAAATGGAGTAAGATATGTAAGGCTGTATTTTAAGTGCCTTCCACTGGCAGCCGTTCTGTGTAAGAAGTTTGTTATCATCATTACACATGCTTTGTGTGTATGTACAGGGTCTGTTTTGAGGCGTGTCCGTATGCATGTGTGAGAGAGGGCATTTAGGAGCTGTTTGCTATCCCAGGGCTTGGAAGAGGGAAAGAACTGCCCCTGCTTCTCATATTGAGATGCCCCGTGCCCCCTAACTTCTGCCCACCTCCCTGCCCACTAGGACTCCTTCATTTCTAAGCCCCTGCAGATTGGCCTGTCCTCTCCACTCCAACCTCTCCAGGCCCCTCCTTCGAGGGCTGGCGGGAGGAAGACTCAAGCACTGTGCCTCCGCTGGGTGAGGGTGTGGGTGGTCAGGAGAACGGTGGCTTTGTGTAGAGGGCTGGACTGACTGGCAGGCACCAGCTCATAGACTCTGCCCCTCCCGGTGCCCTCCCTTCCCCCTTCTGGGCCTGTGCCTCTTCAAGAATGTAACGCTGCCATCCACAAGAAATGCATCGACAAGATCATCGGCAGATGTACTGGCACTGCGGCCAACAGCCGGGACACCATAGTGAGCCTGGGGCTGGGGCAGGGCTGGGATCGGGGGACTTAGCCACGTGGGAGGGATTTACGCCCTCTCCCTGCCCTCCGGGGATAGCTTACCCTCCCTCCCCATTTTTCTTAGTCTTTCCTTGTCTCTCCCAGTGGAGCTCTCTTGGGATGTTGTGCCCAGGGTTGGGGGAGAGCTAGGGGCTGAAGAAGGGGCTGGAGCTGGCACTTGACCCTCAGCCTGTGATACCCCCGTCCCCAGTTCCAGAAAGAACGCTTCAACATCGACATGCCGCACCGCTTCAAGGTTCACAACTACATGAGCCCCACCTTCTGTGACCACTGCGGCAGCCTGCTCTGGGGACTGGTGAAGCAGGGATTAAAGTGTGAAGGTGCGTGCCACCCCGCCCCTGGGCTGCAGGAGGGGCACTCCCAGCTGGTGGTGCTGTGAATTCCAGCCACCTCACACTGCCCTCGCCCCCTCACCTAGAGACGGGCACCTCATTCAGGGACCTGATGAGGGTGAGGCCTTGGTGGACCCTCCTCACTGGCCTGACTGGCTCTGCCACTTACCTGCTGTGTGACCACAGGTGGGTGAGTCCACCCCTCTAAGCCATTTGGAGGGGAAAAGCAGGACCTAGAGAGTCCCTGTTAGGGGCCAGTGAGCAGAGGATGCTGAAGCCAGGCGTGGTGCACACCGGCAGGTGCCCAGACACGCCTCCACTGCCCTCTGCTTCACTTAGAGATGAGACAGAAGACCCTGGAGGGAAAGCGGCTTAAGTTGACCCAGATGTTCTTTGAAGGGTTTTGAATTAGGTCCCATGTCTTCTGGTTTTTCCTTTTTCTTTAAATCATGAAAGATTGGCCGGGCGCGGTGGCTCACGCCTGTATTCCCAGCACTTTGGGAGGCCGAGGTGGGCGGATCTTGAGGTCAGGAGATTGAGACCATCCTGGCTAACACGGTGAAACCCCGTCTCTACTAAAAAAAATACAAAAAAATTAGCCAGGTGTGGCGGCAGGTGCCTGTAGTCCCAGCTACTTGGAAGGCTGAGGCAGGAGAATGCCACGAATCTGGGGAGGCAGAGCTTGCGGTGAGCTGAGATCACGCCACTGCACTCCAGCCTGGGTGACAGAGGGAGACTCCATCTCAAAAAACAAANCCGGGCGCGGTGGCTCACGCCTGTATTCCCAGCACTTTGGGAGGCCGAGGTGGGCGGATCTTGAGGTCAGGAGATTGAGACCATCCTGGCTAACACGGTGAAACCCCGTCTCTACTAAAAAAAATACAAAAAAATTAGCCAGGTGTGGCGGCAGGTGCCTGTAGTCCCAGCTACTTGGAAGGCTGAGGCAGGAGAATGCCACGAATCTGGGGAGGCAGAGCTTGCGGTGAGCTGAGATCACGCCACTGCACTCCAGCCTGGGTGACAGAGGGAGACTCCATCTCAAAAAACAAACAAACAAACAAACAAACAAACAAACAAACAAACATGAAAGATTGAGGTACTTGGCCAGGCGTGGTGGCTCACACCTGTAATCCCAGCACTTTGGGAGGCCAAGGTGGGTGGATCACTTGAGGTTGGGAGTTCGAGACCAGCCTGGCTAACATGGAGAAACCCCATCTCTACTAAAAATACAAAATTAGCTAGGTGTGGTGGCGCATGCCTGTAATCCCAGCTACTCAGGAGGCTGAGGCGGGAGAATCACTTGAACCCAGGAGGCAGAGGTTGTGGTGAGCCGAGATCACGCCATTGCACTCCAGCCTGGGCAACAAGAGGGAAATTCCATCTCAAAAAAAAAAAGAGAGATTGAAGTATATATGATGGCTTCAGATCAATGTTTTCCTAAAAACTGGAACCCAGCAGACCCCGCTAAAGCCCTCCTTTCTCATGCTCTCCTGCCCCTCTCCTACACTGCCCCTGCCCTTGGCTGAGCTCCGGGACTGACAGCCCCACTTCTTCCTCACCTCAGACTGTGGCATGAATGTGCACCATAAATGCCGGGAGAAGGTGGCCAACCTCTGCGGCATCAACCAGAAGCTCTTGGCCGAGGCCTTGAACCAAGTCACCCAGGTGGGCAGGTGCCATGGGGACCCTGGACATAGGGCAGTGGGGTCAGGGACAATCAAGGCTCACAGCCACTGCTGGGGAGCCACAGACAGCCAGGGTATATTTAGACCCAGGACTCTACTTCGGGAAGATCCAACTCAAGAATTTAGGCAGCAGAGGAAGGGGGGTTTTGTTCATGAGAAATTCATTATTCAAGCAGTTCTTTCTTTGAGGGTGAACGTGGGGACCACAGGATTGGGTGTTGGAACACTTTGAACTAAGACTTTGGGTGTGGACGTTTGTACATGGGTGGGGCTTGAGGGATGCCACGAAACCTAAAGGTACAATTTTAGAATCAATCAGAAATGAAGCTAAATAGTCAAATAAAATCTATTGAGTGAGTGGTTGGGAAGGTAGGGTTCTGTTTACGAAACTTCTGTTTGTAATCAGAGCCTTTCAGACCACTGAGGCTTCTCTGGGCTCCGGGAAGAGTGTGCGTGTGTACACGCAGCCCGAGTAGGGGGCCTGGGCTGTGCCCCTGTTGTCTCCTCTTGGTATTGAGGGTGGAGTTTTACCTGGGGGTCTTCCTTCTGGGCTGGGAGTTCTGATAATGGTCTGACCGTCTGGCCCCCCACCTCTGCTCTCTCCCCAGAGAGCCTCCCGGAGATCAGACTCGGCCTCCTCAGAGCCTGTTGGGATATACCAGGGTTTCGAGAAGAAGACCGGAGTCGCTGGGGAGGACTCGCAAGGTGAAGCTGGGTCCATTGCCCCTGTACAGTTTGTATTCCCCCTGAGGCCAAAGACAGGGGACTGTCCTTCCTTCTGTTGTCAAGTGAGATATGGGAGGAACCCCCGGCCCTGGGGAGTGAGCCCCTTCCTCTCTGAGGCCCCTTCCCCCAGCCTACCCCGGGCCCTGGGGGAGGGGAGTTGTGTAGACTGAGACCCTGATCTGAGGAGGTGCCATCTCTCGGGCAGACAACAGTGGGACCTACGGCAAGATCTGGGAGGGCAGCAGCAAGTGCAACATCAACAACTTCATCTTCCACAAGGTCCTGGGCAAAGGCAGCTTTGGGAAGGTGAGGGCTGTGAGCCGGGTATCTGCTTCCCACCCCACCCTGGCTGCTTCCTGCTTAGGTGGCTGAGGCGGGAGTCTGAATCGGGCTGTGGCCCCTGCCCTGTCCTCCCCTGCTCAGCACCTGTGCCTCCCCATCAGGTGCTGCTTGGAGAGCTGAAGGGCAGAGGAGAGTACTTTGCTGTCAAGGCCCTCAAGAAGGATGTGGTCCTGATCGACGACGACGTGGAATGCACCATGGTTGAGAAGCGGGTGCTGACGCTCGCCGCAGAAAATCCCTTTCTCACCCACCTCATCTGCACCTTCCAGACCAAGGTTCCTGGGCCTCCTGCCGTCACCGCCCCATGCCACAGCCATGTCCCACAGCCCCTCAGCCCCTCTAAGTCAGGGCTGTGTCTCCCCCTCAGGCCACTTAAAGCAGGGCCATGCTTTCCCCCCTCATGCCTCCCAGGGCAGAGTTGTCCCCCTCAGCCAGGGCCTGTCCCTGCTGTTTCCTGTTGGGGGTTGGCCCCAGTGGCCCTGAGTGAGGGAGCCTCCTGCCTGTTTCTCACCCCTGCTCACCACCCTCCCCACCCCAGGACCACCTGTTCTTTGTGATGGAGTTCCTCAACGGGGGGGACCTGATGTACCACATCCAGGACAAAGGCCGCTTTGAACTCTACCGTGCCACGTATGTGAGGGCCATGGTGGGGAAGGGCCCAGTGTGGAGGAAGGGCCACTGGCTCAGAACCCACTGCCAGTCTGCCCTCCATGCCTTCTTCCCTCTCCCTAGAAAAGCCAGCATGGGCTAGAGCAGCAGCTGGGGAGATGTGGGGATAGCCTGGGTCCACACCACATAAGAAGCCATGGGTGGCAAGTGAGCTGCGGCTGGGGGCTCAGCACAAATACTCTGGGTTCTGGACCCTCGGTGGGCCACAGCCAGGGCAGCCTTGCAAATGGTGGTCCTACACAACACAGGACACAGGACCCTGGTGCATGGCCCCCAGACCTGCTTTTCCCCATTCACATGCCCCCCCAACTAACCATGTGTGTGTGTGCATGCAAACACATGTGTACATGCATATAAATGCATACACTCTTAGAGAACTGGCTCACTGAGAGCTTTCCCTTCAGAACTTTCTGCCTGGGCTGCCAGCCCCCACTTGCCTGATACAAGATGTACTTGATCATGCTTAGGTTGTCCATGGAGTTATTTGCAGCATTTCTTGCCCCTGGAAGTGGGATGAGGGCCCGAGGGGAAGCAGAGGCTGCTCGGCAGAGATCCTAGAACACTTTGTCTCTCTATCTTGCCCAGGTTTTATGCAGCTGAGATAATCTGTGGACTGCAGTTTCTACACAGCAAGGGCATCATTTACAGGTGCAGGGGTTAGGGCAGCGGGGGGCTCTTGGGAGGGGAGGCTCCAGCCCCATCATATCTTCTGAAATGCTGCAAGCAGGATTCCCCCAACACCAGTTCCTTCTCTGCTGGAAATCAATCTTTAGCTGGGGATTTGCCTAAACCTCCCACCCTGGTGCGAGCATTCCTGTGGCCCCCATTTGAGGCTGGTTTAGCTCCAGGAACTAGGAACTCACTGCCCATATTTGACACCATTGCCCCGCCCATCCTTGGAGCCATCAATCTCGCTCTGAAGACCCATCGAGTCATCTAAGCTTCTGCTAGAAGAGACTGGTTCCATAAAGTCTCATCTAATAAGTTATGATTCCATCCTATGGTAGGAACTGTACACCCACCAAAAAGGCTGCGGCCAGGCTCTGTGTACTGACGTGGGATAATGCCAAGACACGTTGTTAAGTGGAAAACCAACCTGTAGGAGAGTGTGTATCGAATATTAGCATTCAGGCTTTAAAACGTGGGAGAGGCTAGGCGCGATGGCTCACGCCTGTAATCTCAGCACTTTGGGAGGCCAAGGTGGATGGATCACCTGAGGTCAGGAGTTTGAGACCAGCCTGACCAACATGGTGAAACCCTGTCTCTACTAAAAAATACAAAAATTAGCTGGGCATGGTGGTGGATGCCTGTAATCTCAGCTACTCAGGAGGCTGAGGCAGGAGAATTGCTTGAACCCGGGAGGCAGAGGTTGCAGTGAGCCAAGATTGCACCACTGCATTCCAGCCTGGGTGACACAGCGAGAGTCCATCTCAAAAAAAAAAAAAAAAAAAAAAAAAGTGGGAGCAAGCTGCATGCTGCCATATGCTTGTCCATGCCTAGAATTGCTCTAAGGAGAGCCTGGTGATTGAGCTCAGTGGAAGGCAGACTTTGTACTGTTTGCCATTTCTAGTTCCCATATGCATAAAGTATCTACTCAGATGACTAACTACTAAATATAGACATGGTCCCCACCTTTGGGGAGTAGACAAAACTGAACCTGGAGATCACTTCTGCTGCTGACTGCTAGGGGACCCTGGACAAGTGACATCACTTGTTTGAGCCCCATTTGGGTTTCAGGAAGTAGGGCGGTGTGTGCCCAGCGTTTAGCACACAGTAGCGGACTTGCAAGAAGCACCTGTTTTTAGGATCTCTTTCTCCTGCTTCCTTTTCTCTTTCTCATTACCTTGTACTCTTGGGGACAGTCCTGGACTAATATGGCTGAAAATTAGGACATGGCGGGCAGGGTGGGGAAGGAGAAGAAATGGCCCCTGCTGACTCTTACCTGTCCCCTGTCCTTAGGGACCTCAAACTGGACAATGTGCTGCTGGACCGGGATGGCCATATCAAGATTGCCGACTTTGGGATGTGCAAAGAGAATATATTCGGGGAGAACCGGGCCAGCACCTTCTGCGGCACTCCTGACTATATCGCCCCTGAGGTGAGCCGATACCCTTCCATACCCCCGCTCAGTCAGGCACCTTGCCTCCCCACGGTGGGCGGGGGAAGGCTTCCCAAGGGCAGTGAGGTCCAAGCCAAAGCCCATAGGCCAAGGTGGCCTGGCTAGGGCTCGTGCCCAGGGGCCCCTCTCAGCCCCAGCACCTCAGCTCCTGCTGACCTGCTCCCCCTCAGATCCTACAGGGCCTAAAGTACACATTCTCGGTGGACTGGTGGTCTTTCGGGGTCCTTCTGTACGAGATGCTCATTGGCCAGTCCCCCTTCCATGGTGATGATGAGGATGAACTCTTCGAGTCCATCCGTGTGGATACACCGCATTATCCCCGCTGGATCACCAAGGAGTCCAAGGACATCCTGGAGAAGGTGCAGGCCCTGGGCTGGGCTGGGCTGGGCAGGGGTAGGGGCAGGGGCTGGCAGACACTGGGCTTTGGGTGAGGAGCTTCCTGTCTCTGGAATGGCAGCCTCAGTGGTGCCACAGTCCTAACATAAAGGGTAGTGCTGTCTCACCATGTTCCCAGGAACTCCTGTCGAGTCCTGTGCATGGAATCAGCCTGACATGGTGACTAAGGGCCCAGGGTCAGGAGACAGACAGACCCGAGGCCAAACGCTGGCTCCGCCTGGGACTAGCTGGTCACAACCTCTTAGAGTTTGTCTCCTTATCTGCAAAATGGGGCTATGAGCAGTCTTGCCTCACAGAGTTGTTGGGAAGAAAATAGAAACATACGATGCTCAGCTGTGGGCCAGGGAGATAGTAAATAATAAAAAGTCCCATTAGCAGAGTCGTGGATGTCCAGCCCAGAGCCTCTCATCTCTGGGGAAACTGGGAGCACTGCATGCCAGAGTGATCTCCCTCAGCCCCACTGTTCCCCAGGCTGACTGCGGGGCTGGGGCAAGCCTGGCTTTGCATCCCTGGGTCTGCTGGGGATTTGCTGACGCTCCAATTTCCCATGGCCCTCGGGTGCTAACCAGGATCCCTGCTGGGTTGCAGCTCTTTGAAAGGGAACCAACCAAGAGGCTGGGAGTGACCGGAAACATCAAAATCCACCCCTTCTTCAAGACCATAAACTGGACTCTGCTAGAAAAGCGGAGGTTGGAGCCACCCTTCAGGCCCAAAGTGGTATGTGATCCTGCCCCGCACTGTCTCCGGGCTGGGCTCCTCCTCCCCTGCCCTCCCTCTCTCCTACATCACTCACACGCTTTCCACCTCTCCCTTCTTCCAGCGAGTCTACTTCCCCTATCTCCACAGCATGTTCAGTCACAGCTGCTGCCCTTGTATTCTCATCCTCTCCCTCCTGACTCAGTCAGTCAGCACACACTGGGGACTGTGGATCTATGCACAGGACCCTGTTTTGGGAAATAGAGTTAAAACTTCATGTTATTACTCCATTCAATCCATTCTCCAATACATATGGGGAGTCCTGAGTCTCTGTTGAATGCAGAGCACAGTGCTTGGCTGCACAGCAAAGTGGGAGATGCAGTCCCAGAACCGGAGGAGTTCGCAGCTAGTTGGAGAGATAAGAAACTTGCACACCGATGACAATTTGTGATACGAGATGACAGCATAAGAGATACCCCAGGACACATGATCAGTTGCTATTGAGTGGGTCTGTCAGCAGGAGCCCAGGTGGCAGAGAAGAGGGTGGGTCTCAGAGGCCCCCTTGGAAGAAGTGAGACTAGAGCAGGGCTGGGAGGTCTGAGAGGCTCCCTTGGAAGAAGTGAGACAAGGGACAGCTGGGAGGCATTCCAGGTGGAAGAGGGGATGGTTCACTCACAGGCCCAGAATCTACAGGGCCACCAAGGAACCAGCCTGAGAGCAAAGGCAGGTGGGGCCACTAAGAAAGTTGGGGCTATGTGGCCCCTCTGTGACCACAGTTCTTCCTTCCCACTCCCTTGGTCTCCTTTGATTCCCCTCCTCCACCAGGGCACACAGCTCCCACTGGGCAGCCTGTGTAATGCACCCCACATTTGTGCTTTGAGGCTACAGAGCACTTCCCCTATACCAAGGACCTCAAACTCAGACGTGTCCTGGCTGAGCATGTAACTGACAGGCTAGGCCAGCTGCAAGAAAATCACACAGCCTGCTTTCAGTCTCACTTTTGGTCGATTTCCTTCTCTGCACTAAGAAACACAAAGCAGATGTGATGTACCCCTTGTCAGTGGGGCAGGGGCTGTCCAGGGGCTCTCATCACCAAGAGTGGGCAGGAAGTAGGCCCAGGGCTGCTTTAATCTGCCAGTTTTCAAAAGAAGCTGGAAATCTGGATGTTTATGTTGCATTGTTCAATTTTAAAATATAGGTTGTTCAGTTTTAAAATATGCGATGGCCCACACCAGTACTTTGGGAGGCTGAGGCAGGCAGATCACCTGAGGTCAGGAGTTCGAGACCAGCCTGGCCAACATGGTGAAACCGTCTCTACTACAAAAAATTAGCCGGTTACGGTGGCGCGAGCCTATAATCCCAGCTACTCAGGAGGCTGAGGCAGGAGAATCGCTTGAACCTGGGAGGTGGAGGTTGCAGTGAGCCAAGATCATGCCACTGCACTCTAGCCTAGGCAACAGAGTGAGACTCCATCTCAAAATATATACATCAATAAAAATAAATAAAATACAGGTTGAAATTCCATTAAAACCCAGTTCAAGCTGAAATGATTATACTTGCCAGTTCAGTTTGGCCAAAGGGCCACCAGCTTGCGGTCTCTCTGTGTGACCATCCCATCACATCCTTAGAAGCAGAGAATCAGCAAATTTCTCCTGTCAACAGCCTGATAGTATATATTTTGGACTTTTCAGGCTTGATGGTCTCAAAGCAGTCACAGACAGTACATCAACAAATAGGCATGATTGTGTATTACAAAAGCTTTTTTTATGGAAAGTGAAATTTGAATTTCACCTAATTTTCGTTTTTTGTTTTTTGTTTTTTTTTTTGAGACGGAGTCTCGCTCTGTCGCCCAGGCTGGAGTGCAGTGGCCGGATCTCAGCTCACTGCAAGCTCCGTCTCCCGGGTTTACGCCATTCTCCTGCCTCAGCCTCCCGAGTAGCTGGGACTACAGGCGCCCGCCACCTCGCCCGGCTAGTTTTTTGTATTTTTTAGTAGAGACGGGGTTTCACCGTGTTAGCCAGGATGGTCTCGATCTCCTGACCTCGTGATCCGCCCGTCTCGGCCTCCCAAAGTGCTGGGATTACAGGCTTGAGCCACCGCGCCCGGCCTGAATTTCACCTAATTTTCATGTCATGAAATATTTTTCTTTTGTTTTTTTTTTTCCAACCACTTAAAAATGCGAAAGCCATTCTTAGCTTGTGGGCCCCACAAAAACAGATGGTGAGTGAGATTTGGCCTCCATGGGCTATGATTTGGTGGCCCCTGAGCAGGAGGCTACCACCTCTCCTCACCCAGGCCCAGAGCTCCCTGGTCACTTTCCTTCTCCTGTTGGGGAAATGGCAGCCTCTTTTCTGTGGGGCTCCTTTTAGGCTGCTAGGGGAGGCTCCCTCTTCTGTTCTGGGTGAGGACAGCTCTGGCCTGGCCCAGCCCTGCAGGGACTCCAGCCTGGGGTGTCTACAGGGCCATTCCCTACGTCCTGTTCGCTCACCCCTGCCCTCTGCTTGTAGAAGTCCCCCAGAGACTACAGCAACTTCGACCAGGAGTTCCTGAACGAGAAGGCACGCCTCTCCTACAGCGACAAGAACCTCATCGACTCCATGGACCAGTCTGCGTTTGCCGGCTTCTCCTTTGTGAACCCCAAATTCGAGCACCTCCTGGAAGACTGAGGTTCCTGGACAGAGTAGGCTAGCCCCGCCCTCCACCCACACCTGCCCGCTCCCCACGATAAGCAGCAGAGGGACTGTGGTGACTTCTGCTGCTGGCCCCACCCCTGCCCCCAGAGCGGCCTTGGCTCCTGTCTGGCCAGGCTCTCATGGTACTTCCTCTGTGAACTGTGTGTGAATCTGCTTTTCCTCTGCCCTCGGAGGAAAATTGTAAATCCTGTGTTTCATTACTTGAATGTAGTTATCTATTGAAAATATATATTATATATATAGACATATATATATAATAGGCTGTATATATTGCTCAGTAGAGAAAACCATGGGGATGGGTGACATGTTGATCTTTTCAAAAAAATATATATACGACAAAAAAAAAAAAAGGAGCACAAGCTGTTTGAACCACCAGGTTCTTTTATTTGTGTGTCTAAATAAACACCAAATGGTACCAACCTGGTTGTCAGGACACATTTGTCCCAGGAAGCTGGTGGTGGCCACTCCCACTTTTGGCAGCACTGGCCCGGAAGCTAACTGGCCCGGAAGCTAACTGCTGGGCCTTCATGCAAATGTGTTTGTATTTATGAGTTTCCTCTGGCCCAGGACCCTGGGCCTAAAGCAGAAGACTTTTCCGGGTGGCTACAGGGAGCTCCAGGTGTCTCTGTGGGGTGATGGGGCCAGCTGTAGCTGTCTCTGGAAGGGCAGAGAAGTAGAAGGCATAAGCAGAGGCTTTGAGGCTGGCCCCAGATGAGGGAGGAGAGGAAGAAAATACAGCTCAGGCTTCAGGCATATCTGGATTTAAATCACAGAGTAGCCACAAGGATGTGGGCACGTCACTTGACCATTTTAAGCCTCAGTATTGGGTGAGCGTGGTGGCTCACACTGACAATTCTAGCCCTTTGGGAGGCTGAGGTGGGAGGATTGCCTGAGCCGAGGAGTTTGAGACCAACCTGGACAACATAGCAAGACCCTGTCTCTTTAAAAAAAAAAAAAAGAAAGGCTCAGTTTCCTCTAAAATGGGGGCAAGGCAAGGAGACCATAGCTGTAACTCCTCATCTCATTACCATTTATCCCTGCCTTTGCCGCAGAGGAGTCTGTGTCTAAGTTCTAGAATCTATATCATAGCAGCTTTTGCCTACCTGGGGAAGGAGACACAGGCAGGGTGGGAGAGAAAGGTGGAAAAATGCCGAGTGACTGGGCCAAGGTTGACAGACATGCTCCAGTGTGCCTGTCGTGCAGGTGAGGAATGGCTCCAGGAGACCAGGAGGCGCCGGCATCCCCCCTGAGTGTGCGCAGCTGGAGACAGTGAGTCTACTCTGCCCTCCTCCCCACCGACTCCATATCTCCCCCCTCTCCTGGCTTTTCATTGTTTCTGCCTCCCTCACTACCTCTCCCTCTTTCTGTTCCTGCCCTGCTGTCTCGGGCACTGGTCTCAGGCAGAGCCTGCTCTTCAGACCCTCTGGTCTAGCCCTGGCCCTCTGTCCCTAGATGGGGGCGAGACACTCCTAGCACCAGATTGGCTGGCCCAGGCAGCCAAGCAGCTGAGTTCCAGCAAGTTCATTTTTCTGGGCTTAGGTACAAGTTTCCACAACTGGAGAGGGCGGGATGGTATGGGGCTGGTGCTGGCTCAGGGAGGGGGCTGCAGGGATGGGGGCCAAACTCTCCCCAAAGAGACCAAATGTCCCCTTCTCCCCACCTCCTATCTTAGGAAAACTTCCTCTTGAATTCCTGCTCTGCCTTGGGCCAGGCTGGGTGTCCAGGACAGCAGGCAAAACCTCAGAAGTGCTTGTCCCGTGGGCTCACAGGTGGAGGAACTGGCAGCATGGCATGGGCTCTGTTCTGGGACACTGGGGCTGTAGGAGCCCAGAGGAGGTGCCTGGGGGCCCCCGTTCCCTGCCTCTGCCACAACACACATTCCCCAAGAACCCCATGGAGCCATTCAGAGGGAGGTTAGAACAAAAACATGGTTGGTGTCTGAACTCAGAGCTTCCCAACATCCTCCTGAAGCACCAAAGTGGAGCCTTGCACCTCGAGCCCAGTTTTCTCCAGTGTGGAACGGGGGAATAGGTTGTTTATCAGCCAGAGGCAGTGGAGGGTGGTGGGAAGAACATGGTGCCTGGAATCAGAAGCCTGGGGTTTGAATTCCACTCTGCCACCTACATACCATGCACTCGAGTTCCTTCATGGGCCTCAGTTTCCTCATCTGTAAAACCAGACCATTAATCCCCTGCCTCATGGAACTGACTCTGGCGGGCCCTTGTAAGACTGTTGCTGATACTCAGTGGTGCCAGGCAGAGCCCAGGAAAGGACAGGGGCTGTGCCCGTGAGCTCCACCTCAAGCAGCCCAGGACAGGAAGCAGCTACTAAGGACACTGCCAAACCGCCTGGGAGGCTACACCATTCCAGGCCGGTTCCCAGCCATTGGGTGGGTGCCAGGCCTGACCCAGCAGCCTCAGGAAATACCTCTTATGGCTGGGCCCTGAACCACACTTTCGCTGGGACCTGGGGACCCTGAAGCAGGCAGACTGCCCTCTGCCTCCCACCTGCCAAGTAGGTATTCGAGCAGCAGCCAGCCTGGTCCCCCTGTGAAAGGGCCAAATAGAGCTGGGTGCCCCATCAGTGCTGGGCGGAGCGACATGGGTGCAGGAGGGCCTGGAGGCAGGAGCACGGGCTCGGCTACTAGACAGCCCTGGGTTTGAACTGTGCATGTCCCTGGTTGTGTGACCTCAGTAAATGACTTAACCTTCCAGCACCCTAACTTCCTCTACTGTAAAATGGGGAGTGCCATGATGGCTGCGGTGGACTGTGACGATGTCTCTAAGTGCAGGACATGAGCTCAGCATGCACTAGGTGCATAGGAAACAGCAGCCACTGTGACCCCATGCTCCGGTGGAATGAAACATGCTCAGGAGAGCAGGCCTGTCCACTGCACACTGCACTTCAAGTGCAAGCCCTCTAACTGGACTGCAGGTGGGCAGTTAAATGCACCCACCCATGACCCAGTGGTGCCTTTCAGGCAGAGCTACCTGGGAACTTCACCCAAGGGCCCCAGGAGGCTTGCCAGGAAGCCCACCACTGCATGGATTAATTGGGAAAAACTGGAAGCAAGCAGAAGGCCCAGCAGCCGGGGAACTAGTTGAATACTCTCCTGGCGTGGAAAGTGGTGCAGGGCCAAGTGATCGGCAAAAAGCCATTGAGAGAATCAAAGATGCAGCCAGATTCTACCCTGTGGTTCCATGGGCCAGCTCGTGAGGGGACCCAAAGTCTTAGGCACAGGGAAGGGCTGCAGAGATGAAGGACGGATGGAAGGATGGATGGATGGATGGATGAATGAATGAATGAACGAGTGAATGAATGAATGAATGAATGGACTGCCCAGACCCCAGGTCCCTTTAAGGCAGTGGCTCTCAAATTCAGCATGCGCTGGTCCTGCGTCAAGTTCTAACCAGCGGGTCTCAGCCCTGGCTGTCACTGGAAGCCGATGCCAGGCTGCCCTGGTCTACTTACGCGGTGATCTGTGGAGGGCCCGGGCATCCGTACTTTGAAAGCTGCCCCTGCGGTCCCACCTGCTCCAAGATCCAGAGCCAGTTGGGGAATCTGCATTTTGCCCAGTTACCCTGGTGAAGACAGAAAATGCTACTCTGAACAGGTTACACCCTGGAAGGCGAAGTCAACCGCCTGTACGGCCCAGCCGTGGCCCGCAGAGGCCCGAGCACCCCCTCCGCAACCTGAGCGCCGCCTGCGCGGAAGACCACGGGCGGAGGATTGGTGGCCAGGGAGGGACCGTGCGGGAAGCATGCGGCCCCAGCTGGGCTACAGCGCCGTCTGGCGGCCAGAAGGCTCGCGGGCGCTGCGGGTGCTGCGGAGGCCGCAGACCCCAGCAGGGGAGGACTTCCGCGGAAGGGAGCACTGACTTTCCCACTTCATGTCACTACTCCCTGGGGAAATATTTCAACAAAGAGATACTGGGGGACCATTTTGGAGAGGTTCAAAGATGTGGAGGTTACAGCTAGACAGCTCCCTGGTATTTTTAGAATCTCCAGACGGCCCTAAATTCAACCATTCCAACGTCACAGCCACCTTCACCCATTTATTATTTATTAATTTATTTAGAGATAGGGTCTTGACCTGTCACCCAGGCTGGGGTGCAGTGGTGCCATCACAGCTCACTGCAGCCTCGACCTCATGGGCTTGTCAAGCAATCCTCCCACCCTCAGCCTCCCGAGTAGCTAGGACCACAGGCATGTGCCACCCTGCCTGGCTAATTTTGTATTTTTGGTAGAGATGGGGTTTCACCAAGTTACCCAGACAGGTCTCAAATTCCTGAGCTCAAGCAATCCTCCCATCTCGACCTCCCAAAGTGGTGGGATTACGGGCGTGAGCCACCATGCCCATGAGCTCACTGTGCACCTGCTTCTTCCTTGGCCTCCCTCCAAGCTGGATGGGATCTTCAGCTCCCTCCTGCACCCTGACTGTGCCCAGCACGTGACCCCGGACGACTACCCTGTGTGATGCCAGAGGCTGGGGAGCTGGTTATGATTTCCTGAGTCCTGACCATCCTCCCAGGCACTTGATCTCCTTAGGTTGGGGCAGGGGGAGATACATGCAGCTGAAAATATAAGACCCAGCAGCAAAGAAAGGAAATGGGGACAGAGAAAGGCCCCCAAAGGTGAGAGCCAGGTCTGAGGCAGCACAGCTCAGACCAGGCCAGAAGTGTGAGGTTTGGGGCACTCCTTGGGTCTGGTCGTCAGATTGAATCAACCCTTCACATAACCTCAGTGATTTAAGTCTTCAGAACTTGAATGCCAGTTCTGAAATCAGGCTTCTTAAGTGGGCCTTAGAAGTTTGATATGATTTTGCTGTGTCCTCACCTAAATCTCATCCTGAACTGTAGTTCCCATAATCCCCAGGTAATCGTGGGAGAGACCCAGTGGGAGGTAATTGAATCATGGGGGTGGTTACCTCTAGGCTGTCCTCATGATAATTAGTGAGTTCTCACGAGATTGGATGGTTTTATAAGGGGCTCCCCCCCCCCGCCCCGCCCCACTTCACTCTGCACTTCTCCTTGCTACTGCCACGTGAAGGACGTGTTTGCCTCACCTTCTGCCATGATTGTAAGTTTCCTGCGGCCTCCCCAGCCATGCAGAACTGTGAGTCAATTAAAACTCTTTCCTTTATAAATTATCCAGTCTCAGGTATGTCTTTATTTTATTTATTGTTTTGAGACTGAGTCTCACTCTCACCCAGGCTGGAGTGCAATGGCACAATCTTGGCTCACTGCAACCTCCACCTCCCAGGTTCAAGTGATTCTCCTGCCTCAGCCTCCGGAGTAGCTGGGATTACAGGCATCTGCGACCACACCCAGCTAATTTTTATATTTTTGTAGAGATGGTGTTTCACCATGTGGCCAGGCTGGTCTTGAACTCCTGATCTCAGGTGATCCTCCTGCCTTGGCCTCCCAAAGTGCTGGGANCCCCCCCCCCCGCCCCGCCCCACTTCACTCTGCACTTCTCCTTGCTACTGCCACGTGAAGGACGTGTTTGCCTCACCTTCTGCCATGATTGTAAGTTTCCTGCGGCCTCCCCAGCCATGCAGAACTGTGAGTCAATTAAAACTCTTTCCTTTATAAATTATCCAGTCTCAGGTATGTCTTTATTTTATTTATTGTTTTGAGACTGAGTCTCACTCTCACCCAGGCTGGAGTGCAATGGCACAATCTTGGCTCACTGCAACCTCCACCTCCCAGGTTCAAGTGATTCTCCTGCCTCAGCCTCCGGAGTAGCTGGGATTACAGGCATCTGCGACCACACCCAGCTAATTTTATATTTTGTAGAGATGGTGTTTCACCATGTGGCCAGGCTGGTCTTGAACTCCTGATCTCAGGTGATCCTCCTGCCTTGGCCTCCCAAAGTGCTGGGATTACAGGCATGAGCCATCGCGCCTGGCTTTATTTATTTATTTATTTATTTATTTAGAAACAGAGTCTTGCTCTGTCGCCCAGGCTGGAGTGCAGTGATGCAATCTTGGCTCACTGCAACCTTTGCCTCCCAGGTTCAAGTGATTATCCTGCCTCAGCCTCCCAAGTAGTTAGGATTACAGGCACCTGCCAGCACATCTGGCTGATTTTTGTATTTTTAGTGGAGATGGGGTTTCACTATGTTGGCCAGGCTGGTCTCGAATTCCTGACCTCAGGTGATCTGCCCACCTCGGCCTTCCAAAGTGCTGGGATTACAGGCATGAGCCACTGAACCTGGCCGATATGTCTTTATTAGCAGTGTGAGAACAGACTAATACAAAGACCCCTAATTTCTTCTCTGTCCCTATCCTGAAATACATAACTCTGAAGGCCCTGACATTTGCTGCTCAGCCCACATTAGGTACTGGACAAAGCTCAGAGCTTTGGAGAAGGTACTTTTCCTTTTTCTTCTTAGGAGAGGGGAGTTTAGCTTTCTATCAATTTCACCTGGCATGGTGGACGCAGGAGCTGTGAGTGGGGTGGACAGTGCTGTGCCCTGTTCCCAAATTTGTGTATTCCTTCATGGAACAGGTGAGTGCTGTGTGCCAGGACCTTGACGAGCATCACTCAACAGGCATGACTGTGCCTGGCACTCATGGCGTGTGACCTGAGAGCCCATGTCAGAATACCCTGGGACAAGCACTGTGCTTGATGCTTTTCCTGCATGGTTGCCTGCAGTTCACCCTCACAACAGCCCCGTGAGGAAACAGCCGGGACTCTCCCCTTTTACCGGTGAGCAAACCCAGGCTCTGAGAGGTTGAGGGATATGGCCTACAGCTATGGAATGGGGGCTCCTTCCATCTGTGAGTTGGTTCCCTTGTCATGTTTCTTGTAGAGACAACAGGACATTCTCCCATCTTTTCCTGGTCTTGCTTAGGGACTGTCAGAGAACACGAGGGCTCCCTACTTCCTGTCGTCAGAGGGTCCAATAAGAGAGAAGTAAGCCAGTGGCAGGCAGGGACAGCAGAGGGCAGCAATGATGGGCACAGGCAGGCTGACTTGGAGCTGGAAGGACCCTGGGAGATTACGGATCTCTAGTGGGAATTTCCATGGATTCACAGTGGGGAAGCTGAGGCTAGAGAGGAGAAGGGGCTGGGCCAGGGTTGCACAGGAAAGTAGTGGCAGGGATGAAGGGAGACCCTCAAAGAGGACAGCCAGCTGCCTCCCCAACATGCCACCTCCTAGAGGGCAGAATCCTGGCTCAGTGTCCTTTCCACCCATTGCAAGCCCACAGTGAGCCCAGCACGTGGTGTGTGGCCAGTCAATGCTGAGGAATGAGCACAGGTGAGTGAGTGAATACTGAGTGTCCACTGAGCGCTTGCTCCACCCCAGCACAGCCTGCCTCTCATGCTCTCTTCCCCTCCCCTGCTCTGGTACGGGGAGGGACAAGGATAAGAAGTAGGTAAAGTTAGGAGCGGCCTCTAGTGCTGCCTGTGGCATTAACGGTGGCAGATGACCAAAACCCAGGGCCTTAGAGCTCATGTCCTCCAGCAGGTGGGTGGTGGAGGCTAGCTGGCCCAGTCGAGGGTGGGGACCCGGCTCAAGAGCAGGGCAGCTGCCAGACACGGCGGCTCACGCCTATAATCCCAGCACTGTGGGAGGCTGAGGTGGGCGGATCACTTGAGGTCAGGAGTTCTAGACCAGCCTGGCCAAATATGGCGAAACCCCATCTCCACTAAAAATACAACAAAATTAGCTGGGCATGGTGGCAGGCTCTTGTAATCCCAGCTCCTTGGGAGGCTGAGGCAGGATAATCCCTTGAACCCAGGAGGCGGAGATTGCAGTGAGCCGAGATTGTGCCATTGCACTCCAGCCTAGGCAACAGAGCGAGACTCTGTCTCAAAAAGGGCAGTGGCAGCAGGCCCCAGCCCATTAGGCAGCCCATTGCCATCAGTAGCATTGGCAAGGCCTCTCCAAGCCACTTTCTGGGTTGTAAATCATGAGTTGAGAAACAGTTAAGCCAATTAGACTCACTTTACCTGAGTAATAAGTTAAAAATAATGTGCTTCACAAAATATTTGCATTGAATCAAAAGTGGATTTTGTTACCTTAATTGTTCCCGAATGCCCTGTCTGGAAAAAAGGTATGTTTTGAAAAAAAAAGTCTTTAAACCCTAGCTCAGGTTTGTCAATTGCTTGATATCAAATGCCCCTGTTTATAATGGACCCATATGCATACTCTGCTGGGCGTATGCCAGGGAGTGGCAGTGCTGGTGGCCAAACCATAGGACAAGGGCTCAGAGTCAGATCTGGGTCTACACCTGCCTGCCCCATCCCAGTTGTGTGGCTCTGAGCAGGCTGTTCAGCCTCTCTTAGCCTCAGTTTCCTCATCTCCAGCGTGTGCATAATAGTACCTGCTTTATGATTGTTAAGAGGTCAATGCATGGAAAACTCATACTGCAACCAAGCACCCAGAAATGTAAGAATGTGATTCTTAACTCCATGAACATTTCGCATGTCGTCATACATGATCTCTTCATAACAATGCTATAAGTGTAAGGAATTCTGTAGGAAGGGGACACACTTTTCCTAGCTTGGGAGTGGGGTACAGAGCCCTGAGTCATGAATCAGCAGTGGGTTCCAGTCCCTGAAACAGGGACCTTCACTTCTCCTCTCACCGTGAGCTTTGGGCCAGCAGCCAGCTCCACAGCAGAAAATGTATCTAAGATTGATAGGAATAACAAGTGGGTCTCATGTGAGTTTAAATTGTGAGAAAGAAAATTTGAATGTCAAATACCCCAGTTCTTAGCACAAATTAAAATCAAACCCTAGGAAAGGTGGGGTAATTACCACTGTCACAAAATTCCATGGAAAGCTGCAGCAGCAGTAGAAAGAGCAGCTGACACCTGTGACATGGCCCCTTCTCTGCCCCTGTTTGGGTCTTACAGCCCATACTGAGCTCCCTGCCTCCACCCTCATGATCTTCCCCAGCCTATTCCAGAGGTTCAGCTGCAGAGCAACCTGGAGACCCCCAAATGTACCCCCCACTGGTAGCATCTGAGGCATGAATATGCAGGTTGAGCTGATGTTTCTTGAGCAGCTACTAAGGGCAGATCTGGTACTGGAGGCTTTAGTGCATTAGTGGTCTTGACCTTGAAATGAAGGCTGGACTCATTAATTCACTCTGTGATGGCATGCTGGGGGCTCTGCAGGGTGGTGGGAAGCTGATGCAATCAAGGAATAGAACTCATGGCCTCAGTGGGGAGGCAGATGTGTAAAGACAATCACAGTACGTGGTGGTGTGGTGACTAGGGGTGCCCACCCAGGCTGTGGGCATACAGAGGAGGTGCTGGCTCTTCCTGGGTGGGCCATGGCAACCAGGGAAGGTCTCCTGGAAGTGGGTGAAGTAGGAGGTGAGACTTGACTCTGGAGATGGGGCTCAGACACTGGACCCAATTGAGGACTAGCTAAAACAGGGAGGGGGCAAGCAGTTTTCTGTAAGATGCAACCACTGGTGTGCCATGTCAGTTTACTGTTGCCATGGCAACACCCAGCCGTTACCCTTTTCCATGGCAGCAACCCAATGACCTAGAAGTTACCACTCATTTCCTAAAACTTTCTGCATAATCCACTCCTTAATTTGCATGTAATTAAAGGTGGGTATAAATATGACTGCAGAACTACCTCTGAGTGACTACTCAGGGCACACTGCCTGTGGGGTAGCCCTGCCCTGCAAGGAGCAGTGCCTCTGCTGCTGCTGTACACTGTTGCTTCCATAAAAATAGCTGTCCGCTGGGCACGGTGGCTCACACCTGTAATCCCAGCACTTTGGGAGGCAGAGGCAGGTGGATCACCTGAGCTCAGGAGTTCAAGACCAGCCTGCCAACATGGTGAAACCCCATCTCTACTAAAAATACAAAAATTAGCCAGATGTGGTGGCACGCACCTGTAATCCCAGCTACTCAGGAGGCTGAGGCAGGAGAATCACTTGAACCCAGGAGGCAGAGGTTGCAGTGAGCCAAGATCATGCCACTACACTCCAGCCTGGGCAAGAAAGGGAGACTCTGTCTCAAAAAAAGAAATTGCTGTCTAACACCACTGCTTGGCCTTTGATTCTTTCCTGGGCAAAGCCAAGAACCCTCCCAGGCTAAGCCCCGATTATGAGGCTCATCTGCCCTGCATCAGGAGGAACATGTAATCCTGAGACCCAAAGAATGAGTAGGTCCTACAGTCAGACTGGCAAAACTTTTCAAGTCTGATAATACCCAGTGCCGGTGGTAGGTGTAGGTGTTGGGCAGGGTGGCGGCAGCGGGGAGGTGATATTCGCAGCAGTGGGAATGTAAGTTGCCCCCATTCTCCTGGAAAGTCATTTGGCACTCTGTGAGCACTGAAGACCAGCAATGTCTCTGCTGGAGGCTGCCTTGGTGGTGGCCTCAAGAGTCACACAGATGAGGATGCTTGTTGCCTATTTTAGTCTCTGTGCTTGTCTCTGTGTTCTAAATGATCCATAATTTTTTAAAGTGTCTTTTAAAGAACACGTAGGTGTTCTGATTCTTGATCTGATGGCTGGTTACCCAGGTGTCCTTTTATAATAATTTGTTACACTGTTCTTTTGTTCTATTTGCTTTTCTTTATGGA
The DNA here is from genome assembly GCF_001698545.2 of Rhinopithecus bieti. Taxonomy (NCBI): domain Eukaryota; kingdom Metazoa; phylum Chordata; class Mammalia; order Primates; family Cercopithecidae; genus Rhinopithecus; species Rhinopithecus bieti. The sequence goes on along the minus strand of NW_016814745.1, from coordinate 1,545,355 downwards.
TATGACATTTCACAGTTTTTAAAAGTTAAAAAGAATGAGTAGGCGAGACACTGGGGTCAGGCAGTCCCAGGTAGAGGAACCAGCCTGAGCAAAGGCCGGGGAGCCGGACAAAGGCTGGGGTGTGCATGACTCTGGGAATCCTGGTCCAACAACCAGGCACCCTGGCCCAAGGACATGCGGTCCCCTGAGGAACAGCATCTCTGCTCCCACCCCTGGGCAGCCATCGATGCAGCACCTGCACTGCCGAGGCCAGGCCTAATTTAGTGCTACTTCAGCCTGTGTGAGGCTGGATCAAAAGTGAGCTCTCAGGGAAGGGGAGCCAGTGGAGGTGAGATGATGGGTTTAGTAAAGTAGTTTAACCACCGCCACTTGGTGTGATTAAGAGGCGGTTGCTGTGGCCAGCAGGTGGAGGTTTTAATGAGCCTGGCATTTCTTGTGAGAGATGGCAGGCAGTGGTTGTGCTGATGGCAGAACTCGTGGCAGCGGCAGCTTGACAACCTGGAGAGAGAGGGAGGAGCAGTGGCCACCAGTGGAGGCACGGGGGCAGCTGTGCCCACAGGGGTACCACTGACGGCTCCCCAGCCAGCTCCGCAGGCTTTTCTGGGGGCTTTTAGAAGGTTGGAGGAGATGGAGCACAGGCAAGGGTGGCAGGAAAGTTGAATTTTTTCAGTGGAAGCAAAAGACAAACTTCAAGAGAACAGGAAAAATTTGTTAGTTAAACTCTCTAGTGGTTCTCTGCATTGGCGATGGGAAGTCAAACCAAAGCACTGGGCTTGTGGCCTCAGCAGGGTGCTGCACCTGCAGGGGATGCAAGGGCGCCTGGCATGAGGGAAAATGAGTGATTTATCTAACAAGTTGTCTTATTAGGAAAACGTGGCAGCTCACCCCTCTAATCCTAGCACTTTGTGAGTTGTGTTACAATTTCCAGGTGGGAGGATCACTTGAGCCCTGGAGTTCGATGTCATCCTGGGCAACACAGTGAGACTCTCTTAAAAAATTAGCCAGGCATGATGGTGCACCTGTGGTGGCAGCTGCTTGGTAAGCTGAGGCGGGAGGATCGATCGAGCCTGGGAGGTCAAGGCTGCAATGAGCTGTGATTGCACCACTGCACTCCAGCCTGGGTGACAGAGTGAGACCCTGTCAAAAAAAAAACGAACAAAAACCGGGCGTGGTGGTTCATGCCTGTAATGCCAGCACTTTGGGAGGCCAAGGCGGGTGGATCACCTGAGGTCAGGAATTCGAGACCAGCCTGGTCAACATGGTGAAACCCCATCTCTACTAAAAATACAAAAATTAGCCAGGCGTGATCGCATGCGCCTGTAATCCCAGCTAATCGGGAGGCTGAGGCAGGAGAATTGTTTGAACCTGGGAGGCGGAGGTTGCAGTGAGCCGAGATTGCGCCACTGCACTCCAGCCTGGGCCACAGAGCAACACTCCATCTCAAAAAAATAAAAAGAAAAAATAGCGGAGCACGGTGTTGGGTGGGCACCTGTGGTCCCAGCTACCTGGGAGGCTGAGGCAGTAGAATCGCTTGAGCCTGGTAGGCAGAGGTTACAGTGAGCCAAGATTGCCTGAAAAGAGGCAGGGCATGGTGGCTCACACCTGTAATCCCAGCACTTTGGGAGGCAAAGCCTGCCGGATCACTTGAGGTCAGGAGTTCAAGACCAGGCCAGGCACAGTGGCTCACACCTGTAATCCCAGCATTTTGGGAGGCTGAGGCAGGGAGGATCACTTGAGGTCAAGGAGTTCAACACCAGCCTGGCCAACATGGTAAAACCCTGTCTGTACTAAAAATATTAAAAAATTAGCTGGGTGTGGTGGTGGGCACCTGTAATCCTAGCTACTCGGCTACTTCGCCTCCAAGCTGAGGTGGGAGGATCACTTGAACCCGGGATGCAGAAGTTGTAGTGAGCAGAGATCATGCCACTGCACTCCAGCCTGCGTGACAGAACAAGACTCTGGGAGAAAAAAAAAAAAAAAAAGCCTGAAAAGATATCTCAAAGGGCCAATTTGTGATGTTATTTACAGGAGTAACGGGGAAGTTTTAAATCTTGTGACCTCCAGAATAAATGGCTGGTAATCATTTAATTATTAGGTTGGTGTGAAAGGAATTGTGGTTCTTGCCATTACTTTTAACTGCAAAACCACAATTATTTTGCACCAACATAATACTATTCTTAGCAGAATCCAGGCCCCTTTCATCCTCCTCACTTAGTGGACTTTCATTAGTTTTGCAAAGGCCGTTCAGTTTTGGGAAGAGTCACTATCATTTAAACCACAAATCTAATTTCTCCCAAGGTTAGCGAGCCCCATGCCCAGGAATGACCAAGGGCGGTTTGGAGGTTAAAAGCAAGATGGAGTTGGTTAGATCAGATTTCACTGTCATAATTTTCTCGCTGTTCTAATTTCTGCAAAGGCAGTTTCAATGTAGCCTTGGAAATTGAGACTCTGCCTCAATTTTTTAAATTATAAATATATATGAGAGAATAAAAAATTTTGATTCCAAATAAGTAATTTCAAATCAATTTTTTGTGAGGTAAAATGTACAAAATATAAAATTTACCATTTTAAACATCTGTAAGTGTACAATTCCGTGGCATTAAGTATATTTCATGGTGCAACCAGTTCTAGCGCTTTGAGAGGCTGAGGCAGGGGTATCATTTGAGCCCAGGAGTGGAGTTCAAGACCAGTCTGGGCCACATGGCAAAAGTTTATCTCTATAAAAAAGTACAGAAATTAGCTGGGCATGGTGACATACACCTATAGTTCCAGCTCCTTGGGAGGCTGAGGTGGGAGGATCACTTGAGTTGCTGAGGTCGAAGCTGCAGTGAGCCATGATCACACCTCTGCACTCCAGCCCAGATGACAGAACAAGACCTTGTCTCAAAAAGAATAGGGGAAAAAAGAAAGAAATGGCAATGAGACTGGGCAATGTAATTTATAAGAAAAGAGGTTGAAGGCCGGGCGCGGTGGCTCAAGCCTGTAATCCCAGCACTTTGGGAGGTCGAGACCATCCTGGCTAATACGGTGAAACCCCGTCTCTACTAAAAAATACAAAAAAAACTAGCCGGGCGACGAGGCGGGCGCCTGTAGTCCCAGCTACTCAGGAGGCTGAGGCAGGAGAATGACGTAAACCCAGGAGGCAGAGCTTGCAGTGAGCTGAGATCTGGCCACTGCACTCCAGCCTGGGCAGCAGAGCAAGACTCCGTCTCAAAAAAAAAAAAAAAAAAAAAAAAGAAAAGAGGTTGAATTGGCTTATAGTTCTGCAGGCTGTACAAGAGGCATAGCACCTGGATCTGCTTCTGGGGAGGCCTCAGGAAGCTTACAATCATGGTGGAAGGCAACGTGGGAGCAGGCACATCACATGGCCAGAGCAGGAGCAAGAGAGCATGTGTGGGGTGAGGAGAGGTGCCACACACTTTTAAATGACTAGATGTCCTGTGAACTCAGAGTGAGAGCTCACTCATCACCAAGGGGATGGCCCAAGCCATTCATGAGGGATCTGCCTCCATGACCCAAACACCTCCCACTAGACCCCACCTCCAACATTGGAGATTCCAATTTGATATGAGATTTGGAGGGGACAAATGTCCAAACTCTATCAACTACCATTCATCCTCCAGAACTTTTCATATTCCCAGACTGAAATTAAATAATAATTATCTATTCTCCCCTCCCCTAGACCCTGGCAACCAACATTTTACTTTCTGTCTCTATGATTTGACTATTCTAGGTACCTTGAATAGGAGAAATCACACAGTATACGTCCTTTCGTGGCTGGCCTATTTCACTTAGCATAATGTCTTTGAGGTTTATCTGTGTAAATGTGTTGGAATTTCTTCCCTCTTTAAGGCTGAATAATATCCCATTGTGTGTGTGTGTGCTGTGTTTTGTTTACCTGTTGCTGGACTCCTGGATTGCTTTCATCTTTTGGTGATTGTGAATGATCCCACTGTGGACATAGGTGTACAAGGACCTATTTAAGTTCCTGCTTTCAGTTCATTTGGGTATATTCCTAGTAGAATTGCTAGGTCATATGGTAATTCTATATTTAACTTTTTGAGGAACTGCAACACTGTTTTCCACAGCAGGTGCAGCCTTTTTCATTTGTGCAGCATACACAGGTTCCAATTTCTCCACATCCTCGCTAACACTTGTTCTTTTTTTTTTTTTTAATAGCCATCATGCCAGGCATAGTGGCTTATTCCTATAATCTAAGAACTTTGGGAGGCCAAGGCAGGTAGATTGCTCTTTTTTTTTTTTTTTTTTTTTTTTCCCCTGAGACAGAGTCTTGCTCAGTCACCCAGGCTGGAGTGCGGTGGCGCTATCTTGGCTCACTGTAAGCTCCGCCTCCCAGGTTCACGCCATTCTCCTGCCTCAGCCTCCCGAGTAGCTGGGACTACAGGTGCCCGCCACCACGCCCAGCTAATCTTTTTTTGTATTTTTAGTAGAGACAGGGTTTTACCATGTTAGCCAGGATGGTCTCGATCTCCTGACCTCGTGATCCACCCACCTCGGCCTCCCAAAGTGCTGGGATTACAGGCGTAAGCCACCACGAGGTGGACTGCTTGAGCTCAGGGGTTCAAGATCAGCCTGGGCAACATGGCGAAAGCCTGCCTCTACAAAAAATACAAAAATTAGCTGGGCACAGTGGCCTGTGCCAGGAGTCTCAGCTACTTGGGGAGGCTGAGGCAGGATAATCACTTGAACCGGGCAGGCAGAGGTTGCAGTGAGCTGAGATCACACCACTGCACTCCAGGCTGGGTGACAGGAGTGAAACCCTCTCTCAAAATAAATAAATAAATAAAATCATAGCCATCCTAGTGAGTGTGAAGTAGTATCTTGTGATTTTGATTTGCATTTCCCTAATGACTAGTGATGTTGAACATCTCTTCATGTGCTTACTGGCCATCAAATGAATTCAAATGAACCGTTAAGTGGAAGACTCTGTTTATGTTGATTTAAATTGGCAAGTCAAACAGTCTGAATGAATGAGATAAATGTGATACAGATTGAGTATCCCTTATCCAAAACACTTGGGACCAGAAGTGTCTTGGATTTAGAATCTTTTTGGATTTTGGAATATTTGCATTATATTTACTGGTTGAGCAGCCCGCATCTGAAGATTTCTAATCTTAAATGTTCCAATGACATTTTCCTTTGAGCATCATGTCTGCACTCAAAAAACTTTGAAATTTGTGGGGTTTTTTGTTTTTGGAGACAAAGTCTTGTTCTGTCACCCAGGTTGGAGTGCAATGGCACGATCCCAGCTCACGGCAACCTCCGCCTCCTAGGTTCAAGTAATTCTCCTGCCTCAGCCTCCCAAGTAGCTGGGACTACATGTACGTGCCACCACACCCTGCTAATTTTTTGTGTTTTTAGTAGAGACGGGGTTTCACCATGTTGACCAGGCTGGTCTTGAACTCCTGACCTCAGGTGAGCCACCCACCTCGGCCTCCCAAAGTGCTGGGATTATAGGCATGAGCCACCGCTCCTGGCCTGAAATTTGGAGCATATTGGATTTTGGATTTTTGGATTAGGAATACTCAACTTGTATTTATAATTGTGAGTTTAAAAATATTTTGTGATACACTAGGACAGGATTCATTGAAGTTGAAAATAAATATGAAACAAAAAAGTGTAACAAATTTTTATTGGGATACTTGCCAACAATCTCTGTTTTTGTCTGACAGATATTCTACTGGTCTGCTGTCAATAATAATAACAATAGGCTGGATGCGATTGCTCACACCTGTAATCCCAGCACTTTGGGAGGCTGAGGCGGGTGGATCACTTGAGGTCAGGAGTTTGAGACCAGCCTGGCCAACATAGTGAAACCCTATCTCTACTAAAAAGACAAAATATTAGCTGTGTGTGGTGGCATGCGCCTGTAATTCCAGCTACTCAGGAGGCTGAGGCAGGAGAATCGCTTGAATCCAGGAGGCAGAGGTTGCAGTTCCAACAGAGTGTGACTTCATCTCAAAAAAAAAAATAATAATAATCAATGGTATAAAGCAAAATCAAAATCTCACAAGAGTTTGTTGAGTTTATAACATGAATAGAAGTAAAATGACAATACCTCCAGGGCCAGGAGGGGAGAAATGGAAGTGTGCTATTGTGAGGATCCTATACTATGCATGATGTGGTAGTAACATCACTTGAAGGTAGACTGACAAAGTAAAGATGTATGCTATAAACTCTAAAGCAGCCACAAAAATAGCATAGCAAAATGTTGTGACTAATAGGCCAACAAAGGAGTGAAAGGAATCTCAAAAATATTCAATTAATTCAAAAGAAAGAAAAAAAAAGGGGGGGGGGAACAAAAATCAGACGGGACAAATAGAACCCAAATAGCAAGATGGTAGATTTAAACCCAACAATACCTAATCACATTAAAAGTCATTGGTCAAAACACCCAGTTAAAAGGAAGAGACCATTAGACTGGATTTAAAAAGCAAGACCCAACTGTGTGTTAACTGTAAGAAACCTGCATTAAATATAAAGCTGGGCACAATGGATTGTGCCTATAATCTCAGCATTTTGGGAGACTGAGCGGGGAAGATCCCCTGAGACCAGAAGTTCGAGACCAGCCTGGGCAACATAGTGAGATCTTGTCTCTAAAAATAAAAAATAAGGGGGCCGGGCGTGGTGACTTATGCCTCTAATCCCAGCAGTTTGGGAGGCTGAGGTGGGCAGATCATCTGAGGTCAGGAGTTCGAGACCAGCCTGATCAACATGGAGAAATCCCATCTCTACTAAAAATGCAAAAGTAGCCGGGCATGGTGGCGCATGCCTGTAATCCCAGCTACTCAGGAGGCTGAGGCAGGAGAATCGTTTGAACATGGGAGGTGGAGGTTGCGGTGAGCTGAGGTTGCTCCATTGCACTCCAGCCTGGGCAACAGGAGTGAAACTCCATCTCAAAAAAAAAAAAAAAAAAAGGCATGGTGGCATGAGGCTGTAGTCCCAACTATTCGGGAGGCTGAGGTGGGAGGATCGCTTGAACCCAGGAGGCAGAGGTTGCAGTGAGCCAGTAATAAATAAAATTTATTTTCAAAAAATGTATCAAAAAATAAAAAATAAATGATAAAATACTAGGCATGGTGGCATGTGCCTGTAGTCCCAGCTACTGAGGAGGCAGAGGCAGGAGGATCACTTGAGCCCCAGAATTCAAAGTCTGCAGTGAGCCATGATTGTGCCACTGAATCCCAGCCTGAGCAAGAGTGAGACCCCACCACTTTTTAAAAGAAATAAAATAAATATACAAATAGTGTAAAGCTAAAGGAATAGAAAATTATGCACCATGCTAACACTAATCTAAAAAAACTGAAGTGGCTACATTGATACCAGAAGAAGTAGATTTCAGGACAAAGAATGTTACCAGGGATAAAGAGGGGCATATCAAAATAATAAACATGTCAATTCATCAAGAAAACATAACAAATAACAATTCTAAAAACCCAGTAATCCTAATAATCTAGCAATCTGGCTGCTCTGCCTACGGAGTAGTCATTCTTTATTCCTTCACTTTCTTTTCTGTTTTTTTTTTTTTTTTTTTTTTTTTTTTTTTTTTTTTTTTTTTTTGAGACGGAGTCTTACCCAGGCTGGAGTGTAGTGGTATGATCTTGGCTAACTGCAACCTCTGCCTCCTGGGTTCAAGCAACTCTCCTGCCTCAGCCTCCTGAGTAGCTGGGATTATGGGCGCGAGCCACCACACCTGGCTAATTTTTGTACTTTTAGTACAGACGAGGTTTCACCATATTGGTCAGGCTGGTCTTGAACTCCTGACCTCGTGATCTGCCCACTTCAGCCTCCCAAAGTGCTGGGATTACAGGCATGAGCCACTGCACCCAGCCTCCTTTACTTTCTTAATAAACTTGCTTTCACTTAAAAAATATCTAGCAATCCTAAAACCGAATAACAGCTTCAAAATAAATGAAGCAAAAATGAATAGAACTACAAGAAATAGACAAATTCACAACACTGAAAATTTCAGCACCCCTCTCTCAATAAAACAAATAGACGAAAATCAGTAAGGATAGAGAAGATTTGAACAACACTGTCGCTGAGTTGACTCAGTAACAGCAGAATACACATTCTTTTCAAGTGCACATACTCTGTGTCACAAAACAATTCTCAATACATTGAAACGAATTCAAGACACACAAAGGATGTTTTCTAACCACAGTGGAATTGAATTAGTAGTCAGTATAGAAAGATCTCTGGAAAGTCCCCAAATATTTGAAAACTAAACAATATACTTCCAAATAATCCTTGGAGCAAGAGGAAATCAAACAGGAGATTAGAAAGCATTTTGAACGGAATGAAAATATGACATTTCAGAATTTGTGGGATGCTCAGTACAGCTTAGATGAAATGAACAAATTCCTTGAAAGATACAAACTTCAAAAACTCAAACAGATAACCTGGGCCGGGTGCGGTGGCTCACGCCTGTAATCCCAGCACTTTGGGAGGCTGAGGCAGGTGGATCACCTGAGGTCAGGAGTTTGAGACCAGCCTGGCCAACATGATGAAACCCTGTCTCTACTAAAAATACAAAATTAACCAGGCATGGTGGCGCGCACCCATAATCCCAGCACTTTGGGAGGCCAAGGAGGGCACATCACTTGAAGTCAGGAGTTCAAAACCAGCCTGGCCAACGTAGTGAAACCCTGTCTCTACTAAAAAAAAAATTAACCAGGTGTGGTGGCACGCACCTATAGTCCCAGCTACAGGGAGGCAGAAGTTGCAGTAACCCGAGATCATGCCACTGCACTCCAGCCTGGGCAACAGAGCGAGACTCCATCTCAAAAAAAAAAAAAAAAAAAAAAGCCTGAGACTGGGTAATTTATAAAGGAAAGAGGTTCAATAGGCTTGCAGTTCTGGATGGCTGTGGGAGCCTCATGAAACTTACAATCATGGCGAAAGGGGAAGCAGGCACCTTCTTCACAAGGCAGCAGGAGAGAGTGAGTGTGAGAATGAGAAAGTGCCACACTTTAAAACCATCAGCTCTCTGAGAACTCACTCACTATCATGAGAACAGCATGGGGGAAACTGCCCATATCGTCCAGTTACCTCCCACCTGGTCCTTCGTCTGACACATGGGGATTACAACTTGAAATGAGATTTGGGTACACAGAGCCAAACCGTATCAGCCCATATCCATGAAAGGAATTGAATTTGAAGTTAAAAACTTTCCCACAAAGAAAACTCCAGACCTAGATGGCTTCACTGGAGAATTCCATTGAACATTTAAGAAAGGAATAATATCAAATCTATGAATAAGTGATGCAAAATATTATTTTTCTAGTAAAACTGGATATTATAGAGCAGAGGGCAAAATCTGCAGGAATTTTAAGTTTACCCTTAAAATCTTCGGAGGATTCCTTGGAGATATCTTGAGCCAGGGACAGGCAGCTTTGGGCTCTTACCAGATGCCTGGGGACTCTGTTTCTTCTCTCTCTTGGGGACACCAGGACAAAAGAGGGCAGGACATGCTTGGGATCTCTCAGTGGTTGGTGAGGAAGCTGGGACTGACACCTGGAGTGGCTAACCAGACAGCCCTGGCTCAAGTTTCTGCCTGTCCATCACCTCCATCCCAAATGTGTGTTTAGTACCTTGAGATCTGGCCTGAGTATTATTTGAGCTATAAAGTGTGCAATCTTCTGTAAGGTAGGGACTGTGACAATATCCTGTCTTTTTTTTTTTTTTTTTTTTAAAGACAGGATCTCACTGTGTTGTCCAGGCTGGAGTGCAGTGGCTCAATCATGGCTCATTGTAGCCTTGACCTCCCAACCTCAAGCTCTCCTCCTGAGTAGCTGGGGCCACAGGTGTGCATCACCACGTCCAGCTAATTTTTGTATTTTTTTGTAGAAACAGGGTCTCCCTGAGTCACCCAGGCTGATCTTGAACTCCCAGGCTCAAGTGATCCTCCCACCTTAGCCTCCCAAAGTATTGTCATTGCAGGCATGAGCCACAGTGCCCTGCCAACAATATCTTATCAATGAGGAAGCAGAGGCCCTTCTGATGGGTGGGGGATTTGCCTGAGGCTACCCGGGGTTGGAATCTGATTCCCTGTGATTGACCAGGTTCTAGTCCCTGGCATTTGAGGCTCCATCTCCCACAGTCATTTCACTGTCCCCTACACGTACCTTCTAGTCAAACTAGATGTTTGCTGTTACCCAAATAGGACTCCTCCTGGAATGGGCACCCCAACTCCATCCCCAGCCCCCCACAGCTCACTCCCAGACCCCCAGTCCATACCTGAAGCCTTGGCTTGGATGCCCACTCCTCCCAGGAGCCTTTCCTGACCCCTCTTCCTCCCATACTATCCAGTCCTCTCTTCCCCATCCTGGGTCACCATCCTTCCTCTTGCCAAATCAACTTTTGTTTTCCTCAGTCCTAAGCATTCGGGCACCAACTCAGACTGGCAGGTGGTGGGTAGGCAGAAGAGGAAGTGAGAGAGACGATTGAGGAACTAAGAGGAGCTGGGCCAGAGCTGGGATCTGGGAAGTGAGGAGGAGAAGATTTGAGATGAGGCTGAAAAGGGTCAGAGAAGTCTTCATCCACTGGCAGCCATGTGTGAGAGGGGATGTGTGAGCAGAAGAGCCATTGTGTCAGATTCTAGAAGGTTCCCTTGGGCTGCTGTGTAGAGAATGAGCAGGGGAAGCAGGGAGATCAAGAGGCAAGTGGGAGGCCATTGACTGCTCTCAGGAGAGATGATAGAGGTCTGGACCAGGATGAGGGCAGAAGGTGGCACACTTGGGATCATTTAGGAAGTAAAACCACCAAAGGCTGGTTAACAGACATGAAAGTACAGCTAGGTCCAAGGAATAAATCCTAGTGTTACATAGCACCATAGGCCGACCGTAATTAACAACTTATTGTTATTGAATTATACTTTAAAATAGCTAGAAGAGTGGAATTTTTGTTTTTTGTTTTTGTTTTTTTGAGATGAATTCTCGCTATGTTGCCCAGGCTGGAGTGCAGTGGCACGATCTTGGCTCACTGCAACCTCTACCTCACGGGTTCAAGTGACTCTCCTGCCTCAGCCTCCTGAGTAGCTGGGATTACAGGTGAGTGCCATCACGCCTGGCTAATTTTTTTTTAGTAGAGACGGGGTTTCACCACATTGGTCAGGCTGGTCTTGAACTCCTGACTTCGTGATCCGCCCTCCTCAGCCTCCCAAAGTGCTGGGATTACAGGCATGAGCCACTGAGCCCAGCGGAAGAGTGCATTTTGAATCTTCCCGACACAAAGAAATAAGTGTTTGAGGTGATGGATATGTTAATTACCCTGATTTGATCACTACACATTGTATACATGTATTAAAATATCACACTGTAACCCATAAATATATACAGTTATGTGTCAATAAAAAATAAAAGCAAACTGGGTGTGGTGGCGCACATCTGTAGTCTCAGCTACTGGAAAGGCTGAGGAGGGAAGATTGCTTGAGCCCAGGAGTTCGAGGCTGCAGTAAGCTATGATTACACCACTGTGCTCTAGCCTGAGTGACAAAGCAAGACCCTGTCTCCAAAAATAGAAAAACACTAAATAAAAGCAAACACATCATTTAAAAATAATAAGCCAGGTGTGGTGGCACATGTCTGTTCTCCTAGCTACTTGGGGAGCTGAGGTGGGAGAATTGCTTGAGCCCAGAAGTTTTGAGTTTAGCCTTTTAAAAAGTAAAATTTAACTAGCCTGGACAATATGGTGAAACTCCGTCTCTACAAAAAATACAAAAATTAGCTAGGTTTGATGGCATGTGCCTGTAGTTCCAGCTACTCAGGAGGCTGAGGTGGGAGAATCACCTGGGCCTAGGAGGTTGAGGCTGCAGTGAGATCATGCCACTGCACTCCAGCCCGGGCATAACATTAAATACATTTTAATTAATTTATTTAAATAAATTTAAATAAAATTTAGAAAAAATAAAATAAGGAAAAAGTAAAGTCAATGGGCTCTGGTGTTACTGGAAGAGATCCCTGCCTAGTCTCACAGGGAGTGAATCATTCCCTGACGCCTTTATCCCAGCATGCACCTTGCAGTTTCAGTTCTGTGTGACGACGACCAGAAGGCACTGCTGCAGCCAGGATCTCTGGTCCATGAGTCCATCCCTCCCAAGCCCTATAGGTGGCGCTGCAGGCTCCTCTTCCATGCAGGCCACCACCACCTGCAAAGCGATGCAGTGTGGGCCTCTGAGGATGAATGGACAGGCAATTGCTGAGATCTATTTTGCAGAGATCAGCTCAAATGAAATTCCTGGTGGGGTGGAAATGTCAAAGCCCTTTACCCCCCTAACCCTGGGGAACCTGGGCTCAGGCATGTGCAGAAGTCTCTGCTTGTCTCCAAGTAAATTCTTAAAGGCATAAAGCACCTCATCCAGTTCTGAATCGGGTGGGGATTTCTCAGTCTTTTAGACATACAGGAGTAGAGATGGAAACTTCCAGAATTTAAAGTGTAGCGTATGGATGGGAAGTTTTTGTTAAAACTCTGGTCAGTAGGCCGGACGCAGCATCTCACACCTATAATCCCAGCACTTTGGGAGGCCAAGGCTGGTGGATTGCTTGAGCCCACAAGTTCAAGACCACCCTGAACAACATTGGGAGACCCTGTGCATACAAAGAATACAAAAATTAGCTGGGTGTGGTGGTGCACACCTGTAGACCCAGCTTACTCCGGGCTAAGATGGGAGGTTCACTTGAGCCCAGGAGCCGAGGCTACAGTGAGCCAAGATCACACCACAGCACTCCAGCCTAAGCCACAAAGTGAGACCATGTCTCAAACAAAACAAAAACACTCTGGTCGGTTGTCCCTTCCTCCTGTGAAAACACGTGAAAAACATGTGTATAGAATGTTCAGATCTGAAATCACTAAAAACATAGACATACCGTGTACAACTTGCTGTACTAATTAACACTACCTGAGGTACTTTGATGAAGACTTGAGGCAGAAACCCACATTTTGGGGGAAAGCATTTGCCAATGTTGGAAATTTTGTTGTTGTTGGGAGGGGGATTGGGGTTTTCTCCTACCCTGGACCTGGATGTGTGTGGAGGGGTGCTCAGTGGACTGCTGATGGGTTTCTGCTGCTTTTTTTGGTTCACTGCAACCTCCACCTCCCAGGTTCAAGCGATTCTCCTGCCTCAGCCTCCTCAGTAGCTGGGATTACAGGTGCACACCATCATGCCTGGCTAATTTTTGTATTTTTAGTAGAGACGGGGTTTCACCATTTTGGTCAGGCTGTTCTCAAACTCCTGATCTCAGGTGATCCACCTCCTAAAATGTTGGGATTACGGGCATGAGCTACCATGCCTGGCCTCTGCTCCCTTTTTAAAGAACCCTCCTTCTTCCCAGTTTTTATTTCTTATTTTTTATTTTTTGAGACAGAATCTTGCTCTGTTGCCCTGGCTGGAGTGCAGAGGTGTGCTCACAGCTCACTGCAACCTGCATTTCCCAGGCTCAAGTGATCCTCTTACTTCAGCCTCCTGAGTAGCTGAGACCACAGGTGCATGCTGCTGCCTGGCTAATTTTTGTATTTTGTGTAGAGATGGGGTTTCTCCATGATGCCAGGGCGGTCTTGAACTCCTGGGCAAAAGTGATCTTCCTGCCTTGGCCTCCCAAAGTGCTGGGATTACAGGCATGAGCCACTGCACCCGGCCCCCTCTTCTCATTTAAATCTCAGGTAGTTTCATTTTTCTCTTATACTTCAAGTTCCAACATCCAGAATAGTGTGCCCCTGGGAGAGAAGTGAACTGTGAACTTGGCAGATTCGAAGGCTGCTATGGACTGAGCTGTGGCCCCCAACTGAACCCAAATTCATAATTTGAAGCTCTAACCCCTGATGTGACTGTATGTGGAGAGAGGTTCTGTAGAAAGGTAACTAAGGTTAAACGAGGTCCTGGGGGTGGAGCCCTGATCTGATGGGATTAGTGTCCTTATACTACAAGAGGCACCAGAGAGGGCTGGCTCCTCCCGCCCCCAGGACACAGAGAGGCAAGGCTGCCTGCAAGCCCAGAAGACAGCCTTGCTGGAAACTGAAGGGGCAACATTTTGATTTTGGACTTGCCAGCCTCCAGCACAGTGAGAAGCACACTTGTGTTATTTGAGCCATCCAGCCTATGGTACTGTCTCATGGCAGCTGGAGCCGACTGGGGCTTCGGCAGCTTTCAGGCCCAGGCTGTGGGGCAGCGGCAGGACCCCTGACCCTAGGGCAGCCCTTTCCTGTGTTGCCAGCTGAACCAGGAACAAAGAGCTCATTCTTCCCAAGGTTGTGTCTGACCTAGAATAAACCAGCACCAAAACCAGAGTGAATACAGGCCCTGAGTGTCCAACCTGGGTTGCCAGCAGCACCCGGGCCCAATTCAGTGAGAAACTTTCCTCATCTTGCCCTTAGGGCCATGTCTGGACAACCTCCCTTCTCTGGGGTGAAGACTGAGACAGACCTGGCTTTGGGTCCTCCCTGAGCAGGGGAAGGAACCTGCAGTCAGCACCATTCTGTTCTGCTGTGCTGTTCCTTTCCTCACTTTCTGTGTGTAGGTGTTTTCATGATTCATACTGCAGATCCGTATGTCTGTAAAACCCACATCCCTGAGCGTCGGTGATTTCTGGAATCCCACCCAGCGCAGTTACCCAACAGCCCTCACCAGGTCCTCTCCCCTCTTCCTCCTCCCAAAGAGGACCAGAGAGGACACATGGGACCCAGATCCTGCCCTACACACACCCATGTTAGGAGGGGACCTTTGGTGGGAGAAGGGGGACAGCTGTGATCCCAGCTCTGCAGCAAGATACGTCTGTGTGGCCCTCAGCAGAGGGCTGGTAGAGGGTTCCTTTTGGGGATGATGGAAACATTTTGGAACTGATTGTGGCGTTGTTGCACAACTTGGTGACTATATTAAAACCCACTGAATAATATAAAATATATAAAAATAATATAAAAAATTAAAAAATAAACCCCCACTGAATAATAAAACCCAGCTGTGTGCTGGGCCACTACCCCTGAGAGCCAGGCCCTGACTGCCCAGCCTGGGCTGCTATGGGCAGAAGTCTGTGCTTCCTAAGTGTCCGTAGTCACACAACGCAGTGACAAAGGCACCCTCCAGCCAGGTGCCCCTGCCTGTGAACAGTTAGGAATTCCAACTTCTCCTGAGCCCGTATCTGCCTAGCAGTGTTCTAAAGGCATTAATACTTCTCTTATTCATTCTCACAACAGCCTTGTGAGGCCGTCAAGATTCCCACTGAACAAATGAGGAAACTGAGGCCTGGGAGAGGACTGCCCCATGTACTGAGCAGAGGATGGTGGGGTGGCTTTGGTCTGGGAAGTCTGCCCCCAGCCCTGCCTGCCCCTGTCAGGCTCAGCTGCCACAGCCTTCGCCCGAGCGAGTAGGGACGTGAGGTATCACCAGCACGCCCTCCTTGCAGCTGCATCCCAGCTCGTGGCTGTGTGGATTGTAGCCTCAGCCTCCCCTTTACCAGTGGGGGTGGGAGGGGCTTTCCCTGGTGCCAGGAAAGTTTGTCCTAGGCTGCCATGGTGCCATGCTGCCCTCCTGCTCAGCTGCCTCTGCCATCAGGCCCCGCCAGGCCTTGCTAGCTGGCAGGTCAGGCCACACCAGCCTCCAGTCAGGCCTCAGGCACCGTCTTGACTTCCTGTACTGCCTGAGCAGGGGCTGAGGGAGAAATGACAAGTTCGTCAGGCTCCTATGAAGGCCCAGTGATGGCTTCCAGCACACTCCACACCAAGCACGCCCTACACTAAGCCTTCTCACCAAAAAGGAGGCAGAGTTTCAGGAGCTCACCATGGCTTGGGATCCCTGAATGTCCCAGCTTCCTGTGGCCTTGATGTCCCAGGACTGGGTCTGGGTGACTGGATCAGGGGTCTTGCCTCTCCTCCCTCATCCTGCCCAGGCCCTGGCACCTGCTACCCAGGCTCTTGTCCTCTCCTTCACAAGCCGTGTGGGCCTGGGAGAGGCCGGGCAGGCTGGGGTGAAGGCAGCCCCTGCCGCTGGCCCTGTCCCCTTCTGCTTTGGGTTAACCAGGGCCTCTCAGAGTCCTTGGGCATGTGCGTACCCAGTGTAATCGTACTGGGCCTCACCAGG
Organism: Rhinopithecus bieti; assembly: GCF_001698545.2. Taxonomy (NCBI): domain Eukaryota; kingdom Metazoa; phylum Chordata; class Mammalia; order Primates; family Cercopithecidae; genus Rhinopithecus; species Rhinopithecus bieti. Next base: position 1,529,265 of record NW_016814745.1, on the reverse strand, counting down.
CTGTAGGCTGGGCCCTGTGCCTATGGCTCGAGGTGTCCATTCCCGAAGATAATTATTGTACCGCACATTCTCGCAGGGGCCTGTGGGCTCGGAGACGCACTGGACCGTGCCCGCCCTGGCCTGTTCCCTATCATCCTGGTGCGACCAGGGCCCTTCTAGGGAGCTATTGCATGATTCTCTTTGAAGGGCCCCAGGGGCAGGAGGGTACAGAAGGGTGGAATTCTAGACTCACAGAGACCGCAGGTCCCAATCGAGGTCTGCCCTCAACACACTGGTGAACAGACATTAGCAAGGGCCACCCGTCCCTGGGAAGGCGCCACCAGTCACCCCATGCCTGCTCCCTCCTGAAATTGGTGTTAAGGCAAACACAGGCACAGCCCCCAGCACTGCCAGACCTGGCTGGGTAGCTAAGTGGTGGGGGCAGTTGCCTCACCTCGGCTTTGACAGGTTTTTTCTCTCCAGACTGTCAGGAGGACAGGTGGACAGGTCCACAAATGTGTCTCATCCTTGCAACAACTCTGAGGATTTCCTGGGGACCCCACCAGTGGCCGGGGCACCCAGCCCTCCTCCCCCAGCACTAGTTTGTTCTTGGCCAGTACAAGGTTTTGCAGAGCTGGCCTTAGAAGCAGGGCTGACCCCAGCTGAGCCCAAGCAGCAGGCGGAGAAACCGGCAGTGTGAGGGCAGTCACCTAGCAACAGCAGAGCCAGGACGGGGCTGGAGCTGGGGACTGCAGAATTCTGTGTCTGACATCAGACGCTCCTGGGCCAGTTGTCATATGGAGTCCCAGGTCCCAGTGGCAAGACCCAGAAATCTGCATTTTAACAAGTTGAGGGGGACAGTTGACCTCTCATGCCATCCTGAGGGTCCCTTTTCCCCCAGGACGAAGGCTGCCCTGTCTCTGCTTCTCTGAGATGCCTAGTTAAGAGGGTCTGACAAGGACGAGGGACAATAAGCAAGTGAACCTCTCTACCCCAAGAGACCTGACTGCAAGGCTGTGGGGACTTGGGGGAGGTGGGGCAGCCCTGAGAGTGCCCGGTCAGCTTCCACACCGAGGCAGTTCCCCAGGCCCCTCAGGGCCGGGCAGACTGAGGTCACAATGAGGGATGTGGGTCTCAGCCTCTCAGCTAGAAGGCAGGTTGCAGTCAAATGTCAGCTGGTGATGAATGGGAGGCAGTGATAGTTCTGGAGGTTGAGGGCAGTTGCAGGTGATTCCAAGGGGACTTGGGACACCCAGGTCCTGGCCCAGGGCCAAGGACACCAGCCTCCCTAGCGCACCCTCTACCCTTCTTCCCCAGAACCCACACTGGCTGCAAACACATCAAAGAAGAAAACATTTCAGGGCCAATTCATTTTTCTCAAAACATATATTTACCCCTCCTCTCAGTACATCTTTGAGCACCTTTCCCAGAATCTCAGGAAGGTATAGACCCCCGCCCCACACTTCGTACCCGCCCTAGGCCTTGGTGATGAGGCCCTTCACAGCTTGTGCAATGGCATCCTTGTCAATACCGAACATCTTCAGCAGCTCAGCTGGCTTCCCACTTCTTGGTACCCGGTTAACTGCCAGGTGGGTGACAGTGATGCCAGGCTCGCCCACCACTGCACTGGACACAGCCTCACCAATGCCACCTAGAAATGAAAGGAGGGGAGTCAGAAGACGAGGCCTCAGGGTGAGCAGTGGTGGGCCCAGCCCTCTCTGTCAGCCTTAGTCAAGGATGGAGGAGGCTGCATACGCACTGCCTTTCTCCACCTGCAGCCACGAGCCCATCACATAACTCATTGTTTTTATTGTTTTAAAGAGTCGGGTTTCACTATGTTGCCCAGGCTGGTCTCCAACTCCTGAGCTTAAGAAATCTGCCATCCTCAGCCTCCCAAACTGCTGGGATTACAGGCGTGAGCCACCACACTCAACCCAAAACTATTTTTATAGGCCCAAACGTGGCCTCTAAATGTTTGTTTCAAACACCATCCTCTGGCCAGCAACCGTCCATAGTCCGATTATCTACATTTGACCCCAGAATCAAAGCCCATCTCTCCCACTGGGGCCTCCTCCTTAGAGAGGCTGGTGTGTACTTAGGGAGCCTGCTGTGTGAAGGACTCACCACTACCTCGGGGACACCACCACCATTTAGCAGCGAGGCTGGAATCCTCGCCAGCTTCCTGGGCAGCAGGAGCTCCACAGAGCTCACCAGCAGCTGTGCGTTAGCTGGGTCTCCAGGCCAAGTCTGAGGCCTGTTAAGAGACCACGTCCCAGCTGCTCTGAGGGACACCTCTGGGGGTTCTGGGCCACAGCTGCCCTCCTGGGGCTCAGACAGAAGAGGCACGTCCAATGCTCGGGCTCTCTGGCCCTGCCCCTTGCCCAGCTTGCCTGCCCCAGGCCTCCTTACCTTCGTAATAATGGTCCTCCACGGTGAGGATCCTGCCCTTGGTGGCACGAGCGCTGTCGAGAATGAGTTTTCTGTCCAGGGGCTTGATGGTGAAGGGGTCCAGCACGCGGATGTTGATCTTTTCTGTGAGGGAGAGCATACGACATGGCTGAGGGGAGGGCTGGGCACCACCGTCTGCCCTGGTGGGGGCCTGGTGGGACATCCTGAGGACTGTGTTTAGCTAAGAGCTCAGCCTGTGGGCCTGTCCCTGTCCCAGGGAGAACCACTTGCCATCTTGTTCCCATGGCTGAGCTTATGCCTGCCAACCCCTTGCACTGGGGCATCTGGTCCAGCTGCGTTGCCTGCAGTATCCAAGAACCCGGAGTGGAGTGTGCAGGCCCTGAGCGCCTTCCCTCATCCTCCCACAACCTTGAAGACAAAGGGAATGCGAGAGGAAACACTCCAGGTATCTGGCCTGACAGAAGGTGAGGGCTGATGTGGTGATGTGGGGGAGCTGCAGCCAGCAGAGTGATCAGAGGCCCAGGTGCGGCCCCAGCAGCAGAAGCACCTTCTCAGAAGGACAAACCCAAGCCTGCCAGGCCCTGCTTAAAGCTCACCCCAGTGGATCTCCCCCTGCCTGGGGATGGGGTCCCCTGGCTCCTCCAGCCCCATCTTGCTCCTGCCTGGCCCTGCTCTGGCCTCCCTTTACTCCCCTCTCTACTAATCAATTCCTACCCACTCTGAGGCCACTTTCTGGAAGATGCCACACCTGTCCCCTCTTTCGTGCTAAAACATGACATCTGTTGTGTGATTCTATTGCAGGAGAGGCCAATGCCTGTCTCCCCTACAAACCACTAGCCAACACTGTGAGCTCGCAGTAATAATAGAATACCAAGTCACATGCATGTAACCCTCAGGACAACCCTGCGGGGAAGGGGCTAGCATCTCCATTTTCAGATGGGAAAACAGGCATGGTGATAGGTAGGGAATAACTTCCTTAATTAGTGCCTGGCTGAGTGATTCCAGCCCTGCGGGCAGGCTCCAGGCCACTGCTCTGACCACCGTGCTGGGGGATCTCACCTTTAGAGTCATAGGGTAGGGATTGTGAGCACTGCAGTCCCAGGACTTAGCATCATGCCAGACAGAACAAGTGCTCAAAGGATGGCTTTAATTACCATCATCATTTAATTAAATGAAATTCTTTCTCTTTAGCTGTGAGCTCTTCAAGAAAGAAAGAACCCCAAGACCTGGCATGCAGTGGCCATTCAGTGGATGACTTCGGAGGCCCCTTCTCACCTTTCTTCAGCAGCTCGGCGGCAGCCAAGGCCTCGTGCAGGGTCACCCCAGCCCCGATCACGGTCACCTGGTCATCTTTGCTCTTCAGGACCACCTGAGGGTGACACAGAGGGCAAGTGAGGCTCAAGGCCTCGGGGCAGGGTGGGCCCTGACTGCTGGGAGTCACAGCAGGGAGGGTCCAGGCAGCTCTGTGGACTCCTGGGGCATGTGAGGCACTGACCTTGGCTTGTCCGACCTGGAAGTCCTCATTGTTGTTATAGATGATAGCATTTTCTGGGCGGCTGGTCCGGATGAAGCAGATACCCTGAGACGGAAACAGATAAACTGAGGATACAGGATGTGGCACACCCAACCTCAGAGACGAGGTCTTTCTAGAGAGGCCATCCCTGCCCATGGGAGTGTCAGTCACTGCATCCTGGCTGCTCCAGCAGGGAAAAGGGTCTTGCTTGCCCTCTGCCGCCCGCACCCCACTTGAACACTCTAACTGCCCGCCACCTCGCAGCCCCAGGCTGAAGGCAACTTTCCACCAGGTAAACTGGCTGCAGGTGGGCTACTCCTGCAGCGTGCACCAGGCAGAGGGGCAGGAACCATGTACACTGTGTCTATGGAGTGCAGCTCCAGGCCTGGACCACAGGGCTCAGCTCATCCTTGCCTGTCTTGGAGAACCCAACTCAGGAGGGTGGGCAGGTGTCAACCGCTGGACTGGCCAGGGCTGCCAGGATTCTCAGCGGAGACAGACTGTGGCAATCAGCTGACAATGTCTGCCACGTGGCAGTAAGTGCGGCATGTATTTCATTTTTTCTTGTCTAACTTCCACAAGCTACACAAACACCAGGGGCAAGGTCAGGAAACACCCCCTGGGGCAGCGAGTGACCAGCTCTGGCCTCCTCTTCTGTTTCCCTCAGGAAGCGATAGCTGCCAGCAGGAGAAAGAACAGCCACGCGACCTACCTTTGTATTGGCGGCTAGTTCCACTGCCTTCTCTGTAGCAACGCCATCACTTGGGTAAAAGACCGTTGACATGGGGACTGATCGAAACATGGCCAGATCTTCCAGGGCCATCTGGGAGGGCCCGTCTTCCCCTGGGGTGTGGGGAAAGGATATGCGGAAATAAGACCCCCCCGTCCATGGGCTGGAATCCTCGCCCACCCTCCTCCCATACCTCCTGGTGCAAAAGTCGAGGGAGCTCCAGGTGTAAGTGCCCGGGCTAAACTCACCGATGGAAACGCCACAGTGGGAGCCACAGAGGTTGATGTTGCTCTCAGAGATGGCGGCCATGCGAATCTGGTCAAAGGCCCGTGTGAAGAAGGCTGCGAAAGTGCTGCAGAAGGGCACCGTCCTGTTGCGGGTGGCACAGCCCACCGCGATGCTCACCTAGGGGCAGGGGGGGCAGGGTCAGTCCAAAGGGGCAGGCAGAGGGTGGTCGGGGAGCCTAGGACCCCTTTCGTGGAGAAGGCCACAGTTTGTGTATAGATTGTCCATCCTTTCTGAGCTTCTGAATGTGTCCCCCACCACCTTCTTCTGCAGAGACCCCCTCCCCAGGGTCCAAAGGCAGTAGCCTCATGCCTGCTGAGGCTCCAGTCCCCAGATCACTCATCCAGAAGCAGCACTGAGTACAGTCATCAGTTCCAAACCAGCTGCCCCTCAAGGCTCCAAAATCTGCCAGCCAACACGAGGCCTCTTTCCCCAGTACCTGAGGCCTCCCCAGCCCCACACCCTGCAGAGCAGTCTCTGGAAACCAGAGATAATTTCAGGTCCAGTTGGAAGAACTCTGGAGATGCGAGTGCCCTCCAGAGAGACGAAGCTCCCTGTCTCTAGGGGCCTGCAAGCCAGGCTGGGCTCCTGGACCACCATGAGGAGATTTTTTGAAAAAGTGGACAAAACATTGTTCCTTACTTCACAACCTCAGTTCCTGACAAGGGGCTGCTTCCCCAGATAGGAACATGTCAGGGGCCCAGAGTTCCCTCATCTCTGCATCCCTCAGGGTGGCAGGGCCCAGAGCCGTGTACATTACATGCGCTCAACAGACTCGGGCTGCTATACCCATCACGGCCCCACCTACTGGCCGGGCCTGCTCTCCACCTGGAAGAGACCCCATTCACCACCAGGCCTGGCCTGCACGCAGCTCCTCCTGAGAGCACCTGCAGTCCCATTCGGTTCCCCCACGTGCACACTTGTCCAGGACATTTGCACCTCGGCAGAACCTCCCAAACTGTGGCTACTCAAGGTCAGGGGTTAATGCTGGGTCCTGGCTTTTCTTATAGTCTCCCTGGGCTGGCCCACAGCAGGCACCTGGCCCTGCCAAAATGGTTGCCCCGCACCCCTCAGACCACAGCCTTCAGCCTTGGGTGGACCTGTCCCTGCCAGCCGACCCCAGCACCCACCATGTTCTGCTCAGCAATGTAGCACTCGATGAAGCGGTCCGGGTGCTCCTTTTTGAAGATCTCCGAGAAGGTGGAATTTTTGGTGTCTCCATCCAGGGCGATGATGCGGTCACTGGCATGGCCCAGCTTGGCCAGTGCCTGCCCGTAGGCCTTGCGGGTGGCTATCTGTGAGGAAGAGAGTGGGAAGCCTCTGGACCCCCTGAGGGTGTGTGCACGCCTGCGGCCTGGCGCCCTGCTTTTAGAGGAGGATTAAAACGGGGCCAAAGGCCGGGTGTGGTGGCTCAAGCCTGTAATCCCAGCACGTTGGGAGGCCAAGACGAGCGGATCACAAGGTTAGGAGATCGAGACCATCCTGGCTAACATGCTGAAATCCCGTCTCTACTAAAAAATACAAAAAACTAGCTGGGCAAGGTGGCGGGCGCCTGTAGTCCCAGCTACCTGGGAGGCTGAGGCAGGAGAATGGCGTGAACCCGGGAGGCGGAGCTTGCAGTGAGACTAGATCGTGCCACTGCACTCCAGCCTGGGCGACAGAGCGAGACTCCATCTCAAAAAAAACAAAACGGGGCCAATAACAGAAGCCCAAGAGCACAAGGTCCTGTGGAGACTTTGAACTGCTGAAAGGTTGCCAACGAGTACGGTCAATGTCTGGGAGCCCCTGGAGCGCCCCCTGCCCCTAGCCTGGCTGTGAAAGGTATAAGCTACAGAAGACACCCACCAGCCCCAACCTCCAGCCTGCTGCACCAGGTCTATGAACCTATTCCACTTTGCACGGAAACACAGAAGGCTTGGGAGTCAAGGCCAGGCACAGGCTGCATGGATGGGTTCCCTTGGGACAGAAACCTGGAGCAGGACAGCTCTGCCTAGCCTTGCTCAGGCCAAGGGTCCCTCGTGGACCAGCAATGCAAGGACTTGGGAGTGAGTCCTTGGCTTTGATCCCAGTTCTGTCAGTAGCTTGCTAAGTTTGCTAAGTGGACAACTCCCTTGCCCTGTCTGAGCCTCTGCAGGTCAACTCCAGAGCTGTCTGTCCTGCTGAGAGAAGTGACAGGAACACCTGAGGAATCACTCCTTGTCCTAAATGAGTCGCTCTCCTCCCTTTCCCAGCCCTCCAGAAGGCACATCCGGGCCACAGCCTTGGGGAACCTGAGAACTACAGGTCCATAGAAAAGGGCCCCACTTTGTACCTTGTCCCCAACTTTGTAGCTGGGCAAGCTGGGCATGCGGATATTGGCAATGTCCACTGAGGGGGCGTCCTCCTGTGGGGGGGTTGCCAGGATCTTCTTTTTGCTCTGGATCTGGCTGTAGATCTCCTGGATGATCTGCTCAGCCATGTTTTTGGGGAGGGGCTTCCCATGCCAAGACTCCTTATCTTCTACCCCTGCAAGCCCAACATGGGAGGACAGAGGAATGTGTAAGACAGAAGCTCCCAGAGGGCCAGGAGGCTGCCCCAGGAGCCTGGCCCTCCACCTGCCGAGGGCAAGGGAGGAATGGCATCATCCCAGACAGGAGGAGCCCAGCCAGGCACGGGGGCCAGGAAAGGAGGGTCGCAGTGAATAGGATAGACTCCCGTGCGCCCACCACTCACTGTCTACTGCCTGGTCCTCCCGGAACTCGCAGCTGAGCGGGAAAGGAGGGGCCAGACGTGGGCAGGTGTGTGTTTCTGGGCCTGCTGCCCCATCCCTTCACCAATGTGTCCCTTCTCTTCCTCCCCGCAACTCTACCCACAGGGTCACACAGAGGTGGTGTCTGCTGCAGAAATACTCAGTTTGTCGACTGGGTTGGAAGGGACCCTGGCCATCAGAAGGGGAACCCAAGGCCAGAACAAGGCTTCCAGGGTCACCCGATGCATCTGTGAGCAGCAGAGGGGTCTCCAAGCACCCAGGCTTGCCCACCCATGGCGCCTTATTGTGTGGGGCCAGCAAGGCTGAATATCCCTCTCCCTGGAGGTCACCTCAGTAGTCACTAGAGTCTGGCCAGAGCGAAGAACAGACTGACCTCTCAGCACCCAGCAGCCCCCCAGAAGCTGCAAGTGGTCCAGAACCTGCCCAGTATTATTAACACCTGAGGGCAGTGCCAGGCAGCAGCACCAAAGCCATGACAATATCCCAGAGCCCTATCCTCGACATCCACCTCCTCCCAGACACCACCCAGCACCGCCAAACCCCCACTCAGAACGTCCTCATATACCTGAGTCTACACGGGCAGAACAAGCCACAACCCCCGAGAGCAGGCAAGTGGACAGCCAGGGGCATCTGTGAGGGAATCAGCCCCCCTCGTGCCACAGACTTCCTCTGTCCCGGGGCAAGTCCCTGACCACTTGTAGCCTCATTTTCCCATCTTTAAAATGGGTGAGGGCCATCCCAGGCCTAGGAATCTGAAGCCCACACCTGGGTGCCAAGGAGTGACTTACGCCTGTCTCATTCTCTGGCCTGGGGCAGAAGCCAGGTTCCAAACCCCTCAAGGTTCTCAGCCCACACAGGCCTTGTTCAGAGCCTGCCATTGCTTGAGGCGCACCCCACTCACCACCTGGAGGGAACAGGTCTCTCCAGGCCCTGCCCAGCTCTGTGTTGGCTCTTCAGCTGGAGCATGTGGTTGCAGCTGGCAGAGTGTACAGCGCTGCGGCTCTGAAAGGCACCAGTCAGGGTGGGGCACGGGGGCTGCCTCACTCCATGACCTTCCTCTCACCCACATACCCTCCAAGTCCCTCCTCTCCTCCTGCCTGTACATGCCCCCACTGGCAGAGGCCAGACAGATCCGAGTTCAAATCCTGGCTTAGCCACGGGGGGGGGGGGGGGGGGTCACTGAGTCATAGCGTCTCCCGCTCCCCTTCCCTGGAGCCTGGTGCAATCAGTGTGCAGCAAGAGCTAGTGTTTCCCTGGATGTGAGGGTCAGAGCTACGTAGTCACAGGGTCCGGGACAGGGGTGAAGGTGGGGAAGGCGGCTCATGCATACTGACCCGTTATCCCTCGGCCCTTGAAGGTCTTGGCAATGATGGCTGTTGGCTGGTGCTTGGCCTGGCCAAAGGCCTTGCACAGCTCCTCCACGCTGTGTCCATCCACGATGATAGCGTGCCAACTGGGGATGGGGGAGCAGAGAGTGAGGGGCAATTCCCAGGGGCCACAGCACTGAGGAGCCTCCCAGGGAAAGGTCTGCCTTGGCTCCACCCCACAACTGCGGCCTCAGCTGGAGTAGTAGAAAGCTTGCAACATTCTGGTTTCCAGTTTGTGTTTTTTAATCCTTTTCTTTTTCACATTATTTTTACTCCTTTTGTTTGCCTCTGAACAGGTTTTCTTCTTCTTCCTAAGTAATCCAGAGCTCAGTTCCTTTATTGTCTCTTCCATTCCTGATCCGCTCATTTCCTACTGAAAGCTGTTCTGGGGTCAGCACACTGGATTTGGAATCTGTCTGCTATTAGATTCTTGATGAATTTTTTTGGCCCAATTTTTATTTGGGGGAACACATTGATCATAGATGCTGGATGTGGTGCTGGAAACTTTTGAAATGAACCATGTTGTCAAATATACAGGAAGGAACCGGGGCAGAGCAGGCTTTCTCTTGAAAAGCTATCCTTTTGGGGACTCTTTTTGGCATAATAATAATAAAAATAGCACCGCTGAAACTGAGTGCCATGCCAAGCACTGCCCATTGAAGCCTCACCAGGCCATGTCTGGGTGCTGAGTTGGCCCCATTTTACAATGAGCTGAGACACTGAAAGTGGAGTAACTTGACCCACGCCACAAAGCAAGTTAGCAGTAGAGCCAGGACTTCAGCAATCTGGCTTGAATCACAAGTTTATGGACACAGGTCCTAGGGGTGCTGCTGGGTTGTACTCTGAGTCCCCAGATCGATGTGGCCTGAGGACCCTGTGGCTCAGGTTTCTCGTCTGTCCAACAGAGATTATTTCCTCCCTTCCTCCTCTCCCTTCCTGAGGTCGGTCAGTCAGGGAACACAGGCCTGCGTCTGCTGTGCTACTGCAAGGTAACCCCAAGCATCCTGTTACTTAGTGTAGTCACAGGCACGGGCTCATCTGCAAAACGCAGCCCTGGAGGCTTGACCTGAGTCCCAAAGCCTTGCACAGCACCTGTCCTGTTCCCTCCCCTCCACAGCCTCCTCAGCCAATGCTGGGCCCCTGTGCAGAGCAGCTTGTGTTTGCGGACACAGGTGGAGGCTTTGAGGTAGGACCCCTCTGGCTGACACCCATGCAGACTGACCTCCCTGCTTTGTGCCCTTTGACCCTGAATGTGTAACCAATCAAGGACGAAGGGAGGCATCTGGAAACCCTCTCTCCCATTTCACCAGGAGCCTGTTCCTCCTCCCCAGGCTGGCTGGAGCTGGGCACGGGATGTGGCCACCAAACTGAGGTTCAAACCTCTCCGCAGCTATATGTCCTTTAGCTTTACCGAGTGAGGCCCCATCCCTCAAGAACCTTCCTTCCTCAAGAACAAAGTGAGTCAATGTGAGATGGTGTGTGGAAGCTCTGAGAACCACCATGCCATAACCACGGAAACAAGGAAATTCACTTAAAACTGGGCCTGGCCCACATATCCACGGTGGTAGCCTGAGTCACTAAGTCCAAATGCCTACAGTTTGAAATTGTGAGTCAAATGCTAAAGAAAGGGACCTTTAGATGGGGCTTAAGGTCCCAGCTTCAGCTCCTGCACCTGCAAAGCTGTGATCACACTCAGGCCACAGCCTTGTACGTACCCGAAGGCCTCGCACCGCTTCTGGTAGATGTCCATCTGGTGCTGCAGCGGGGCTGGGTCACTCTGGCCCAGGCGATTGATGTCTAGAATGGCCACGAGGTTGTCCAGCTTATAGATGCTGGCAAAGGCCATGGCCTCCCATACGGAGCCCTCTGACAGTTCCCCGTCTCCCAGCAAGCAATAGACTCGGTAACTGTGGACAGAAAGTGAATCAGGCCAGTCCCTTTCACCTGGACCCAGCTGGCTCCCACCCCCATCCATTCAAGGAGCCTGCACTCTGGGTAAAGGAGCAGCCATGCATGGATACGCAGAACAGACGGCATTTACACTCAAGGGGCAACAGTGTCACCAGGTCCCTGCAGCCCACCACAAGCCACACCCCAAGAAGGAAGCCGTCAGGAGCTCAGGAAGAAGTACTGATTGTTAAGAAACAGAGGTCTAGGACAACAGGGATCTGGCTAACAAAATCAAGAAAAACAGGGGTTGTTGGAACGAGAGGAAAGTGAGGAAGAGTGGGTGAAGAGGCTTGAGCCACCTGCTGCAGGGGACGGACCCCGCTGTGAACCAGAGGTTGGAGGAGGCCTTGGGACTGGCTGGGTGGGCCAGTGGGAAAGGGGAACCTTGGGAACCAAGCTCTGCTTCTGCCTGGAGGAGGGAGCTGGGCCGGGGAGGCCTGAGGCACTCTAGGCAACACCCTGGAGCAAGAGGGCTCAGGCGGAGGCTGGAGCATGGAGGGCCCTTGAGGACCAGGTGCTTCATGGGACAGGCTCTCCCCAAGCTTCCAAGACTGGCTCTTGACCCCAAGATTGAAGCTGGGCCTGGCCCTGTCTCTACCACCGGGGCCCTCTCCTCCCTTCAACACAGGCAACCATGATCTTTTCAAGACAGTGAGACATGTTAAAAAGAACATTGAACTTGGGATAAATTACCCAGCAAACAGAACTTTCCCGGGCCCCAGGGGAGGGTGGGCGAGGGGGTGAGGCTAGAGGAAGGGAGACCAGTTCAGGGACTCTGAGCCCAGCCTGGGAGATATGAGGGGATGTGGGTAGCAGAGGGACGGCAGCAATAGACACAGAACTTGTTTGAAGGTCGTGCTGTCAGGAAGTTGCTGATCTAGGATTCAAACACAGGTCTGACTATAGCCTAGACTGTCCACTCCTTGCAGTGTAGGCATGCACGTAGGGTGAGGAGTGGTGGGACTTGGGGACCTCCCCTTACCCTGCCCAGTGTCTAGCTGTGTAGCCCCAGGAAATGAGGCTGGTGCCTGGTTGGGCTCAGAGGGGACATGGCTGCCCTCCTGCTACTACAGGAAAAGGCCCTCAACCCGGCTGCATGCTCAGCAGTCCAAGCCTCCAGGCCTCCCTGCTGCAGGGTGAAGGCAGGGGCAGCCGGAAGAGGCTGGGACAGCCAGCCACGGAGCTGTCAGCATGACTCAGCACTTCCACGTGCCAGCAGGCCGGGAGCGCTCCCTGCAGCCTCCCCTGCCTCGTGCTGCTCTTCTATGGCTTCCACTACAGGAGGTGGTCCCCCTGTGGGGTACCATGGCCAGAGGGACAAAGCCTCAGGCCCACACTTCAGAGGCCCTATCCTGTCCCAGCCTCGCCTCCTCTTTCCCCTGTAGGTTTTGAGGGGGCCCAGAGACCCTGAAGGGGCTCTGGTCTGGTACAGCAGCTCCAGAAAGGGGCCACACGATGAGGCTGAGCCAGAGAGGCCTGCAGGGAACTTGACTTCCCAGAAAGGGATTCCAGGGAAGCCAACTGGCTCCCACCCCAAGCCCACACCCACCTCCAGGGAAGCCAAACCCAGGCTAGCACTGGAGGCCCAGCACAGCTTTGGACTTCGAGACTAGGGACAAGGCTAAGCCCTACAGGGCCATTGGGCTCAGGTCAGCGGGTGTGCTGAGGTCCCAAGGAGATGCCAAGGAAGAGGTTGTGAACAGGGAAGGGGCCTACAAGAGCCTGGGCTAACCCTGAGACTTGGTATTGCCTGAGCTGTTAAGAGTTAGGGGTGGGGGGGCTCCAAACATCCATTCATGAACTAATTTGAAGAGAGGGGACCCTAAACAGAAGATTGACATTTGTTGCAGAACGATTTGGAAACTACCTTACATGTCCAACAACAGAGGACTGGCTAGATGGATCATAGCATCTCCATAAAACAGAACATTACGTGATCGTTAAAACCAGCTCTCAGGATGGGCGCAGTGGCTCATGCCTGTAATCCCAGCACTCTGGGAGGCTGAAGTGGGCGGATGTCCTGAGGTCAGGAGTTTGAGGCCAGCTTGGCCAACATGGTGAAACCCTGTCTCTACTAAATACATAAAAATTAGCTGAGTGTGGTGGTTAGAGCCTGTAATCCCAGCTACTCGGGAAGCTGAGGCAGGAGAATCACTTGAACCTAGGAGGTGGAGGTTGCAGTAAGCTAAGATGGTACCACTGCACTCCAGCCTGGGCGACAAGCAAGACTCCATATCAAAACAAAACAAAACAAAAACCAGCTCTCCACTGTTAATGTCATGAGAAAATGCTCATGATAGAAGGCTTGGTTTAAAGTGCAATACTAGGTTTTATATTACACACACACACACTGGGATTACAGATATGTAAGCTTTTTTCATGATAACATGGAAAAAATACATCACTAGATTTAAATTGGGGGTGGGAGACAGTGTGTTAAGAATAAGGAAAACTCTGGTCGGGCACAATGGCTCACACCTGTAATCCCAGTACTTTGGGAGGCCGAGGCGAGGGGATCACGAGGTCAGGAGATTGAGGCCATCCTGGCTAACATGGTGAAAGCCCATCTCTACCAAAAATACAAAAAATTGCTGGGCGTGGTGGTATGCACCTATAGTCCCAGCTACTCGGGAGGCTGAGGCAGGAGGAGAATCGCTTGAACCCAGGATGCGGAGGTTGCAGTGGGCCGAGATCGCACCACTGCACTCCAACCTGGATGACAGAGTGAGACTCCATCTCAGAAAAAATAAAAATAAAAAAATAAGGAAAACGTTCATTTCTGAATACCATTCTGTACGTTTTAAACAGGAGGGCAGGGCGGAGGCCAATTTGCTCTATCAAGACACAATCTGGGTGCCTGGCCTAACATGATAATCCCTGGATGCCCTGGCCCCTTTCCCCAGGTACAGTCTGGGGCCTAGGCTCTAGCCAATCCTGGCCCCAAGCCACCCTGGCTTCTGGGAACCCAGCTAAACTCCTTCTCCCTACACTGACTTGTTCCATTATGTTAGGGTCAGGAAATGTCCCTTCACAGGGAATTATTTCCAGCAACTGTAGGGAATAATTAACTCACATCTCTGGTTCTCTGCCAAATAAAATGCTCTTAAACATGCATCCCATTCTTTGTGTGTCTCTCTCTCTTCACTTCACGGTGAATCATTTCTGGGTGTAGCCAAGCCTGCCCCAAGGCTCAGCCAGGGACTAAAAGAAAACTGTGGTCAGGTGACACTGGCCTGAGGGGGTCTGGAAGGGACTGTGAGGCCTCCTTGGAGAGCCAGTCCTGGGGAAAGGCCTGCACAAAGAAGGTGCTCCCTGCAGCCTCCTGTCCTTCAAGGACCCACAGTCATCCCAAACCCTACTTGCCTGCCAGCTCCACAACAGCCCCGGCATGGCGCCTCTGCTGCAGGGGTGGAGGACAGGGCAGTAGAGACGCCACCAGCTGCAGAGCTGGGCCCTTCTCCCACCCAGTGGGCTGGCCCCACTGGCCTTCCTCTTCCAGGAGGCTTCCCGCCCACAGGACTCCCCCAGCTCCTGTGGTGCCCTCAGCCACTCCGAGAGCAGCCTGGGAATGCTGAATACTGACTCTGGGTACTTCCACCACTGACTGGATGGCCTAGGCCAGCATCTTGCCTCAGCTTCCTCACCTGTAAGATGGGTCACAGTTCTCACACCACTACCCAACTCATAGGGGGTTTTTAAAGGTGGAACCCAATACAGCACATGAGCACTAAGCAAAGGGCCTAGGCCCCAAAGGGCAAAGGAACCCTTCTGATGAGTGATTGACATGGTTAGACTCTGGGTCCCCATCCAAATCTTGTAGCTCCCGTAATGCCCACGGGTTGTGGGAGGGCCCAGTGGGAGTTAACTGAATCACAGGGACAGGTCTTTCCCATGCTGTTCTTGTGATGGTGAATAAGTCTCACGAGATCTGATGGTTTTAAAAACGGGAGTTTCCCTGCACAAGCTCTCTCTTTGCCTGCTGCCATCCACTTAAGATGTGATTTGCTCCTCCTTGCCTTCCACCATGATTGTGAGGCCTCCCTAGCCATGTGAAACTTAACTCCATCAAACCTCCTTTTCTTCCCTGACTCGGGTATGTCTTTATCAGCAGCATGAAATACAGTGATTATTCTTTTAAAAAAAAAAAAATTTTTTTTTTTTTAAAGAGGCAGAGTCTCACTCTATAGCCTAGGCTGGGATGCAGTGGCTCAATCATGGATAGCTATAACCTTGAAGCCCTAGGCTCAAGTGATCCTCCCACCTCAGCCTCCCATGTAGCCGGGACTACAGGTGTGTACCACCATACCTGGCTAAGTTTTGCATTTTTTGTAGAGAGAGTCTTGCTCTGTTGCCCAGGCTGGTCTTGAACTCTTGGCCTCAAGCAATCCTTCCCTCAGCCAGACTTTATTCTTAACAGTTTACAACCTCACCCCCCACAGGCCATATCTGACCGTCACAGACTAACCTATGGCTAGAACCTTCCTTGGGGGCCACGGGGGGCTGCTCCTACCAATCACCCGGTGGGTGCTGGAGCAGCACCTTTCTGGTCAGGCTCACCACCCACCCTCTGGAGGCTCAATCTCTCAAATGTTTGTTTCTTCCCTGCTGACAGGGGGTGGCTTACAGGTATCCCAGAACCCCCCAGAACATACAACCCTCCCCTTTACCAAGATAAAGGCAAGTGGCTCAGGCCCAGGCTCCTGGTGCCTAGTCAGACAGGGGCCTGGGGGTAGGTCTTTCTGAGACTTCTGGGGTCTGGGCACAGGGCTGGGGGCAAAACAGCAAGTCCTCAGCCTAAGCACTCTGGCTGAAGAGCACATGATTGGGAGCATGCACTCTGTGCAAACCCAGCCCTGCCAGTCACTGCTGACCCAGGGCAGGTCCCTTAACTCCTGAGTGTTTCCTCATTGGTAAAGGGGGCCGGTCACGGCACCAGCCATAGCAGATGTTTAAAGAGCAAAAGAGGCCACACGTATGTATGACTCTGCCCTAGCCAGGAAAGAGGAAGAGTCTGGGGGCGGCGGTGAAAGGTGGGTCACCCAAGGACCACTCCCCAAAACCACCCAGGGTGGGGGTGGGGAGTAGGCGTGTTACCTGGCCTTGTCGAAGTATTTGCCGGTGTAAGCCATCCCACAAGCGGCCCCGAGGCCCTGGCCCAGGGAGCCAGTGGCCACGTCGGTGAAAGCTTGTTTCTGTCATAACAGAAGACCACAGTTAATCTGAGAGGAGAAGGGATCCTGGTCTCACCCGCCCCGGGAGCCACACTCCCACCCAGCCCAGCGAGCCCCTTCCCTGCAGGTCACGCCCCAGGGCAGCCTCTATCCAGCATGTGACTTCTTCTCCTAATGAACTAATTATAGTTGTAGGTTCAAATTCCAGCCCTGCCCACTAGTCAGCTATGTGGCCTTAGGCCTCAGGTCGGGGGCTGAACCTCTGTGAGCCTCAGTTCCCATATCACCCACTTCACAAAGGGCTGGGAGAGGGAATCATGAAAAAATTGACATAGAATATGTGGCCTTTGTGGGGACTCAGACCACATGACAGTTTTTGTGGTAATCCATGAAGTCTTAACATTTGCAGGGATGCTAGTTGGTACCCCAAGGAACAAACCGGGTTCCTTCCCCAGGGCGTCACCAGCATCCTAGAGCCACCCCCTTAGAAGAGAGTCCCTTTTCTTCCCAAGCTGTAGCTACCTAGCCAAGGAGGCCCAGCACAGAAGGGAAGCGTGGGGAGAGGACCTCCCTGAAGTCATCCCAGAACACCCTGGCTGAGGCCTCAGAAGGCCTTCCCCTTTGGCACCAGCTTGGGGTGAATACGTGCCCCCAAAACACCTGCTTCGTTCCTTCCTCGTCTCAGTGCCCTCCTCCGCCTTTCAATACCTTTGGCTTCTCAGTGGGCACCCTCTGCCCCGGTCCTGCATGTCTGGGAAACAGAAAGCGGAGGCAGAGGCATGAGAGGCTCTGGCAGGAGCACTTACAGGGACCGGGTGCCCGTCCAAGTCGGAGCTGATCTTCCTCAGGTTCAGCAGCTCCGCCTCGGGCAGGAAGCCAGCTTCAGCCCAGACCGCGTACAGGATGGGAGCTGCATGGCCCTGCCGGGAGATGGACAGTGGGGTGAGGTCAGGTAGGGAGCGGTTCTACTTGGGGCTGTGCCTACTGCACACTGACCCCCTGGGGCCTGGCTGAGTCGGCCAACTGCAGCATCCATTTCAGGGGAGGAAGCAAGTGAAGGCCACTTCTGTCCTTTCAGCCCTCTTCAGCCTCTTGGTTTTCAGCCCAAAGTTCCCACTGCCAAGGCTGGGCAGGCACTAAGACAGGTGCAGGGGGCACAGCTGTGAGGCTGGACAAAGCCAAAACCCCAGCAGGCAGCCGGCTGCCCTAATCCCTGGTTTCTGGCATGGGAACAACTTGGACAGACTTCTAAGCTCTAAAGCCTGCCCTGAGAGACCAGACGCCACAGAGGCAGGCCTGAGCACAGGTGGATTTCAGGGGTCTGTGGCTGTGATTCCACCCAGAAGGGGCAGGTCAGGGGGGTCCCCATCCAAAACGCGCTACAGCATACCACTACCCCTGAGGGGGGCAAGCCGTGGCCTCAGGAGCGCTGGCACAACACAGAAAGAGCAGGCAGGGAGTCACAACCCAGACTAAGATGCCAGTCCTGCCTGTCAACACCCAGACTGGGCAGAACACACAACAGATGTTCCCGTAGTTCCCTACTCCATTTCTTTGGGTTAAAGCGTTGTTCATGTACCTGGGCTCCATGGCAGAGCAACCCATCAATTCAGTCCTGTATTCCTTAGCCAGCTGGGTCAGCAGAGCAGGACACTGAGGGAGGGGCCAGGACGAGCAGGGAGAAGGCACCTGGGAGAGGTGGGCCCAGCCAGACCTCCTCAGAGACCACTCACCATTCCAGAGCCCATGTGACCCTAGTCCCAGGCAAGGTGTGGCTGGCGGTGGGCAGCTGGGCTCTTACCTTGGAGAGCACAAAGCGGTCATTGTGTGGGTTCCGGGGGTCCTGGGACTTGTAGCGCATGGTGTGGAAAAAGAGGACAGCCATGATCTCTGCGGCGCTGCAGCATGACGTGGGGTGGCTGTGGCCCAGGAGAGAAGACAGACACACGCATCATGGCCGTGCACTCCTGAGCTATCATGCTCAGCTGTATAGGGACCTGGGGGGTGCATGTCCTGAGGAGTCACACAGGCCTGGCTTATCAGACAGCCATGTGCTCTTGTTCCCTGGGAGGGTGACACAGGGTCTCAAGAAAGCCACTGCTGGCAGCTTGGGGCCTGGGCCAGCTGGTGGGGGTGCTGGGGACTGTTGTACCTTCCCAGGGGCACCAGATCCTCAGAATCATGGCAACTGAAAATATCTGGGGTTGGACTTGAGTAAGAAGGAAGGAGGGGCCCAGGAGAGATCCAGCACAGAAGACGCAGCCCAAGAATAGCACCGCGGCGGCGGGCAGCTGCTGTCGGGTAGGGCCTAGCTCCCACCTAGTGGTCCCCAGGAGTCTAATGATTCAGCAGCTGAGGGGCGCCAGCACTCCTACAACTGACCCCACATCCCGACGGGGCTGCTCGGACCCTGCCCACTTGTGAAGGGCACCCTGCCCTCTCAGCCATGGAGCAGGGAGGAAGGGACTGAGGCTCATGGAGTTACCACAGACCTCCCAGCAGCCTCCACACACCAGGTGTGGTAGCCTGAAAAATTGGGCCTTGGGCTTTCCAATTGCATCAGCTGGGCTACTTGAAAGCTTTAGAAATGGGCAGTTTGAGGGCTGTGTAGCAACTAGGAAACAGGCTTTTGTGCAGAATTTTCAGAGCAAGGCACACAATCTCATCTACACGGCTATAATCATGTATTAATAAAAACCCCTTCTGCCTATGGACAGGGGCTGAGGTGGGGCTGAAAAGCAAGAACCTGCCTTCCAGCCTGGGAGTGTTGGGTCCATGGAGTCCCCTTGGCTTTTTAGACTCATGATTAATCACTGAGCAGCTGCTGAGCAATAGAAAGTGCAAAAATCACATCTTAGAGATGGGACTCATTCAGGTCTCTTGGGACCCATGTGAATAATCCACAATCCAGCCCCCTGCCTGGGAAAGGGGCTAGAGGCTGCACTTCCTGCTGGGAAGCACTGCAGGTCCTGGTCAGCCCTGAAGCCCTCTGGTCCTAGGGCTTTGTTAACAGTTCAGCCTCCGGGCACAGGCCTCCCGGGAGAGCCTCTCCACATGCAGCTCAGCGCAGCCCTCTCGCTGCTCCCAGAGGCCCTTCACACGAAGACACACCCCCATGCCAAGCCCAAGGGCACATGCACCATCTGTAGCTCACACCACCAGCCTCCCGCCCCTCCAGTCAGCGCTCCCACCAGGTTAGGGGTGAGTCACGCTCAGTGCAGACAAGTTAGTAGTAGAGAAATCCAGAAAACTGTCCATGCTGGTTTAGTACCAACATTCTCGCACACAATCATCTTATACTTAACTATTTCTATGAACTCCCGGTCATGGGAAAAGACACTACACCTGAAAGAGGGAGGTGAGGACATGGTAAATGAGAAACCCTTTTCTGCCTGGCAGGGACCCTAATCCCACGCTCCCAGTGCCAGCTTCAACCAGAGGCCACCCCAGTCAGGCTGACCTCTCGTCCTTCCCACCTCCAAGGGCAGCCCCGGCCCTGAGGGACCCTGTTTCTAAAGCCATGGTCCCATCAGGAAGGAGCCTTGGTGGGAGAAGGATGTGGATGGACACTGGGCCAAACTGTTGCAGGGAGGAAGGAGGATGGTAAGTGCAGGGCTCCACCTGCCCCGTCCATCTCGACACCCCAGGGTGACAGTCCCTCTGGCCACCAGGAAGGGGTTCCAGGGAGAAATGGTGTGGCACAGGCTCTTTCTGCACATGGCAGAGGCACACCCACGCCCAGATAGAGGAGACGTGACGAGAGGAAGGTCAGCCGCGAGGTGACCAATGGTGAGAAGTAGAACCTGCAGCTGATCTTAAGCCTTCCTTGCTAGGCCTGCAGCCTTTCACTCCCTCCAAAGGCTGCATCCAGCCTTCTGTGGCCACTCTCTTCACTTCTACCAAGTAAACACACACAAAAGAAGAATGCTCAGGAGCCAGGTTTCCCCACACTCCTCCCCAGAGCTTTTGGGGCTCTCCCTTGGCAGAGCGTCCTGGTTTGGGGAGGTGAGCTGTGCCACTTGGGCTTCGTGACTTGAGCAAGTGCTTCGTCAACCTGGGGCTCAGCTTCTTCACCTGGGAGAGTGTCTGGGAGATACAGGGAGATAAGGCACGCACAGTACCCAGGTCTCTAGCAGCCGCCACCACCACCCATTGGGGCACCAGGTGCTAACGCTTCTCAGCACCTGCAGCTCTTATCTACAGGCAGGGATGGTGACACCCCCTACACCTGCTGGCCACATGCAGGCAAGGGGGGAGAAATAAACCAAGGATTGAGACCGGGCTCTGCACACTGTAAAGCACAGAGCACACAGGACACAGTTACTTTCAAGCTCAACTTACTAGAGGGCCTTTGGGGCCAAAGGCGTACATTTAAGCCTGTGGCCTCCTCAGGGCCAGAGTTTTTCCTGCCATTCCAGACTGCCTGCACAACTGCAGGCGGACGCCCCATCCCATGGTGCTGTGTATGACAACTCTGGGTGAACACTGGCGACAGATGGGGTGAGGAGCATGATGCAGGGGATACAGGGTACTTACTGTATACCCCGCCTCTGTGATAAACAGGGCTAACAAGCACACTTGACAGTTTGTTCAAAACAAAACTAACAAACCCTGCCTTGACCAAAATAGTCCACTTACAACCCCAATTAGTTCAACCTGTGAAGGTGGTGTGGCAAGCTTAGAGCCAGGCCCAAAGAAAGTCTCTTAAAGCCCCCTCTCGGCTGGGCACGGTGGCTCACGCCTTTAATCCCAGCACTTTGGGAGGTCAAGGCGGGAAGATCACCTGAGGTCAGGAGTTCAAGACCAGCCTGGACAATATGGTAAAACCCCATTTCTACTAAAAATACCAAAAAATTAGCCAGGCGTGGTGGTGGATGCCTGTAATCCCAGCTACTCGGGAGGCTGAGGCAGGAGAATCACTTGAACCCGGGAAGCAGAGGTTGCAGTGAGCTGGGATTGCACCATTGCACTCCAGCCTGGGCAACAAGAGTAAAACTTAGTCTCAAAAAAACAAAAAACAAAAGCCCCCTCTCCACTCCCCTCCAGGACAACACATATTCTTCCAGATGTCCCTTGGCCAGGAGAATCTCTCTCATCACTTTAGTGCTCACTCCACCTGCTCACAGGTTTCTATGCAAGAAAAGGCCAGAGAGGCTCCCTCACCCTTCAGCTGGGCTCCTTCAAGAGATAATGGATGTCAGGTTGGGCGCGGTGGCTCACACCTGTAATTCCAGCACTTTGGGAGGCCAAGGCAGGCAGATCACCTGAGGTCAGTGGCTCAAGACCAGCCCTGCCAACATGGTGAAACCCTGTCTCTACTAAAAATACAAAAATTAGCCAGGTGTGGTGGCGCATGCCTGTAATCCCAGCTACTCAGGAGGCTGAGGCAGGAGAGTAGCTTGAACCTGGGAGGTGTGGGTTGCAATGAGCCAAGATCACGCCACTGCACTCCAGCCTGGGCAACAGAGCATAACTCTGTCTAAAAAATAATAATAATAATGACAATAATTTACCAAAACTGACTCAAGAAGAAATAAAGAACCTAAGCAATCTTTTAAGAATTAAAAATAAACCAGATCAGTAGCCGAAGGCCAAAGATGCACACTCCTTAACTCCTAGCAACTTCACCAGTAGGAACGTACCGTGAAATCTACACACATGAGTAAACACATACAGGCCGGGGACAGTGGTTCACGCCTATAATCCCAGTGCTCTGGGAGGCTGAGGTGGGCAGATCAACTAAGGTCAGCAGTTCGAGACCAGCCTGGCCAACATGATGAAACCCCGTACCTACTAATAATACAAAAATTAGCCGGGTGTGGTGGCAGGCACCTGTAATCCCAGCTACTTGGGAAGCTGAGGCAGGAGAATCACTTGAATCCAGGAGGCGGAGGTTGCAGTGAACCAACATCGTGTCATTGCACTCCAGACTTGGTGACAGAGTGAGACTCCATCTCAGAAAAAGAAAAAACAAAAAAACAAAGGAAACACAAACAGGGCTGCCCCGCATTGTTTGCAATTGCAAGACCTGGAACTTATTCATGTGTCTATCAATAGACAGGGTTAACTGGAGTATATTAATATAATGCGATACTATACAGCAGTAAGAATGAGTGAGTTATACTTCACAAATCCAGTATCAATATTCTCTCCAAATATAGTGTGAAAAAAGCACAGTGCAGAAGGATCTGTTTAACAAAGAAGACCATATTGATTTATGTACAAGTCTTTTTGTATATACTACAAGGAAAACAGGCCAGGTGCAGTGGCTCAAGCCTGTAACCCCAGCACTTTGGGAGCCGAGGCGGGCGGATCACCTAAGGTCGGGAGTTTGAGACCAGCCTGACCAACATGGAGAAATCCCCATCTCTACCAAAAAAAAAAAATTAGCCAGGCATGGTGGCGCATGCCTGTAATCCCAGCTACTTGGGAGGCTGAGACAGGAGAATCATTTGAACCCAGGAGGCGGAGATTGCAGTGAGCTGAGATGGTGCCATTGCACTCCAGTCTGGACAACAAGAGCAAAACTCCATCTCCCAAAAAAAAAAAAAAAAAAAAGGAAACAATAGAATGATAAAAAATTCAGGGTATAGTTCTTTCTCAGGGGAAGGGAAGATGAGGAGGGAGGGATCCACTGTAGTTCCAAAAATCACTATAATGTACTAGTTCTTAATCCTGGGAGTAGCTACACACAGGTTCATTATTTATGACAGGAGTACATCATTTATCTTATTTTCTATGCATATACTTCTTTTTAAAAAAAAAAAAAATTCAGGTGGCTCATGCCTATAATCCCAGCACTTTGGGAGACCGAGGCAGGTGGATCACCTGAGGTCAGGAGCAAGACCAGCTTGGCCAACATGGTGAAACCCCATCTCTGCTAAAAATACAATAATTAGCTGGACATGGTGGTGGGTGCCTGTAATCCCAGCTACTCGGGAGAATGAGGCAGGAGAATCACTTGAACCTGGGAGGCAAAGGTTGCAGTGAGCAGAGATCTCACCATTGCACTCCAGCCTGGGAGACAAGAGTGAAACTCAGTCGCAAAAAAAAAAAAAAAATTTAGAAGAGGCCAGGGGCTGTGGCTCACCTGAGGCACCTGAGGTCAGGAGTTCAAGACTGGCCTGGCCAACATGGCAAAACCCTGTCTCTACAAAAATACAAAAATTAGCTGGGTGTGGTGGTGGGGGCCACTAGTCCCAGCTACTACTTTACTCGGGAGGCTAAGGCAGGAGAGTTGCTTGAACCTGGGAGGCAGAGGCTGCAGAGAGCCGAGATCACACCACCGTACTCCAGCCTGGGCAACAGACTCCACCTCAAAAGAAACACACACACACACACACACACACACACACACACACAACTCAGGAAAGAATCCCAGGATGTCAGGCTGGAACTGAACATCAGAAGCAGTTCTTGTTCTTCCTGTGTCCTGAACTACCTGAGCTGGCTTCTGCCCAGAAGGAACCTCTAGCTCCAGACCTCAGATTGTTTCTTCAGATCTCTGCCCCATGTCACCTCCTCCAAGAAGCCTTCCCTGACCACACTATCTAAAATAGCTCTTCTTCCCCTCACTCATGCTTGCCACCTGACATCAGGTGATTATTGCCTGTCTACCCTACTGCAATACAAGCTCCTTGAGGACAGAGCTTTGGGCCTTTCACTTTCGTAGGCTTGAAGAGTACCAGGGACAAACTGAGTGCACAAATGAATACATGATATATCCTAGTCACCCTGGGGCTGTAACCTCTCTGAGCCTCAGTTTCCTCACTATCAAACTGAGGTAAAAGAAGAATCTGACTGAATGATGTAGTGTGCGTGTACAGAACATGGCACCGTGACCGTGCATAGAAATTAGCAATTGCTCGGTAAATATTAGAACTAAGGTCCACAGAAAGTAAGTGACTTGCCTAAAGTCACACAGCCTGCCAGCAGCAGAGCTAGGATAAGAGCAAAATGCTAAGAAAAAACTGGTGAATGGATAAACAAAATGTAGTATGTCCACACAACAGAATATTCAGCCATAAAAACAAATGAAGGGCTGGGCGTGGTGGCTCATGCCTGTAATTCCAGCACTTTGAGAGGCAGAGGCAGGAAGATGACTTGAGCCCAGAATTTGAGACCAGGCTCAGCAACATACCCTGTCTCTACAGGTAATTTTAAAAATTAGCTATGTATGGTGGTGAGTGCCTCCCAGCTAGCTACTCAGGAGACTGAGGTTGGAAGACTGCTTGATCCCGGGAGGTCGAGGCTGCAGTGTGCCATGACTGAGCCATTGCACTCCAGCTTGGGGACACAGTGGAGATCCTGCCCCCCACCCCCCAAAAAAGGAACTAAGTACTGATTCATGTTACAACATGGATGACCCTCTAAAAATTATGCTAAGAGGCCAGACCCAAAAGAACTCATTCTGTATAATTGCATTTACATGAAATGTCTAGAAGAGCTAAATTTAGAGACAGAGAATTAGATTAGTGGTTGCCCAGGACTGGGGGTGGAAATGGGGAGTGACAGCAAATGTCCAGAAGAGATCTTTTAAGAGATGTGGTAAATTTTTGTAGTAAATCTCTGCAAATTCATTAAAATCACTTACAATGTTACGATACGCCAGTTATACCTTAATCAAGCTGCTAAAAATTTGTTTTTATATTTATTTATATATATATTTATTTATTTATGAGACAAGTTCTCACTCTGTCACCCAGGCTAGAGTGTAGTGGTGCAATCTTGGCTCACTGCAACCTCCGCCTCCCGGGTTCAAGTGATTCTCGTGACTCAGCCTCTCGAGTAGCTGGGATTACAGGTGCCTGCTACCATGCCTGACTCATTTTTTTGTATTTGTAGTAGAGACAGGGTTTCACCATGTTGGCCAGGCTGGTCTCGAACTCTTGACCTCAAATGATCCACCCACCTTGGCCTCCCAAAGTGCTGGGATTACAGGCGTGAGCCATCACACCTGGCCTAAAAATTTGTTTTTAAAAGAGAAAGGGCCTGGAGCGGTGGCTCACACCTGTAATCCCAACACTTTGGGAGGCCAAGGCTAGCAGGAGGATTACCTGAGGTCAGGAATTCGAGACCAGCCTGGCCAACATGGTGAAACCCCATCCCTACTAAAAATGCAAAAATTAGCTGGGTGGTGGTGGCATACACCTGTAATCCCAGCTGCCTGGGAGAGTGAGGCAGGAGAATTGCTTGAACCTTGGAGGTGGAGGTTGCAGTGAGCCAAGATTGCCGCCCCACTGCACTCCAGCCTGGGTGACAGAGCGAGACTGTCAAACAAACAAATAAATAAATGGAAGAAAAAGGTGCTAGGAGAGCTCAGTATAGGAAGCTCTTGGGCGTCCACACTTACACTTCCCTTCCAGCTGTGCAGTCCTTGGAGATTCCACCCAGTGCACAAATGCAACTGACTTCTGAGCAACACCCATCTGCACGTGGGCTCACCCCAGCTCCCAGCACATCCTCTCTCCCCTACCTTGCCTCACCATTCAGGGCAGGAGCAGAGCCTGCCTGAGGACCCAGCTCTGTGCAGGTCCCTGACCTCTAGGAGTGTCCCCAGCACCCAAGGCAGATAACTGGTCTGTGGCAAGAAGGGAGTTCCTGATTTTGTGGAACTAGGCGACAGTGACAACAAGCCTGCCTCAAGAGGCAATGAATGTTGAGGGATCAGAGCCACAGCAGGGGTTGGAGATCAGTTAGAGTCCATATGAAGCCACGAGAAAGTCTCAGCCAGATCCTAACCAGGTGCTGTACTTCACTTCCAGTTTCTTAAAACACCGCCCACCAGCCCTGCAGAGGAGAGGTCACTCCGGCAGAGAACCAAGCCACCCCAAGGTGGCCAGTGTCTTCACACTGAGTGGGGAAATGTTGCTGCTGGGGCAATCTCAACGGCCATGCTCTTGCCTCAGTCAGGGCCAGGATGGGTCCTGAGGCAGCCCAAAAAGAGAAACAGGCCCAGAGAGGCGGGGTCACATGGGGCCAGAGACCCCAGGAGGCCCTCAAGCCTTCAGCCAAAGCACCCCGATGGCAGAGCTGGGTAAACTGGGATACAATCCCAGCCACTTCAAGGGCACAGAGAGCACCAGGATGTAAAATCAGCAACAGCGGGTAGTGGGACCACAGAGCCCACTCACTCCATCCCCAGCCCCACTCCTGAGGCACCCTGTTTGAAACCACCTATCCATGAACCTCTCCTTTCAAGATGGAGAAAATGGCCTGTAATCCCAGCACTCTAGGGAAGCCAAGGCAGGTGGATTGCTTAAGCCTGGGAGTTTGAGACTAGCCTGGGCAAAATGACAAAACCTCAACTCTACAAAAAAATACAAAAATTAGCCAAGACATGGTGGCTCATGCCTGGGGTCTCAGTTACTTGGGAGGCTGAGGTGAGAGGATCATTTGAGCCCAGGAGGCGGAGGCTGCAGTGAGCAGAGATCATGCCACAGCATTCCAGCCTAGGAAACTGAGACCCTGAAATAGAAAGGTTTTTTTGTTTTGTTTCTTTAAGAGCCAGGGTTTTGCTGCTGCCCATGCTGGAGTGCAGAGCCATGATCACAGCTCACTGCAGCCTTGAACTCCTGGGCTCAAGTGATCCTCACACCTCAGCCTCCCAAGTAGCTGGGACTACAGGCACATGCACAGCTTTTTCTTTTTTTTGTAGAGATGAGGTCTCACTAGGTTGCCCAGGTTGGTCCTGAACTCCCAGGCTCAAGCAATCCTCCCACCCTGGCCTTCCAAAATGCTGTGATTACAGGCATGAGCCACCGCACCTGGCCGGAAGGGCCTTTCTGACAAAGGCACAGCCACTAGGAACAGAGCCAGGGTTAGACTCATCTCCTATGTCCACCAGCCAGGCCTGGCCAGACATTACCCTCCCCAAAGCTGTGGGTCAGAAACCCTGGGGGACTTGTTGAAAGCAGAGACCACCTTCCCTTTTGAATCAGGCCTGACTGTGATGGAGTCCTCAGATGACACTTGTACTGTTTGGATAACACCACCATCTGGCCCTGGTAAGTGAGAACTGAGAAATCTTTGCCACCAGCCTCAGCATCCAGGTCATTTCTGACAAGGCCATTGGGGTTTTGTTTTTTTAAATTCAGGATGAGCTGAACCCTTGCCACAATTCCTTCAGCCCATGGAAGGAGATGACCCTAGAGAAGCTCTGGCCACTGTGGGTGCTGCCTCAACAAGAGCCTTCTGTGAGGCCTGTCCCTTCACCTCCAGGCCCAACTCCTGACAGAGGCCAGTGTCCCTGCTTCTCGGGCCTGGTGAGATTCACTGCACACGGGTCAGTGATGGCACAGGAATGGGAAAGCTCTCGAGAAACGAGCCTGGGTCCTCACTGACAGAACGTATGAATCCTGTCTCAGTTAGTGGCCAGCAAAAGACTGGACCAAAGCTAGACATGGTAGCACATGCCTGTGGTCCCAACTACCCATGGGGCAGGATTGCTATAGCCTAGGAGTTCAAGACTGCAGGGAGCCATGGCTGTGCCTCTGTACTCCAGACCTGGTGGGTGACAGAGCAAGACCCTGTCTTTAAAAAAGAAAAAAGAAAAAGGACTGGATCAAAGTCCTGTGAGCTCCCCCAGAAAA
Organism: Rhinopithecus bieti; assembly: GCF_001698545.2. NCBI lineage: Eukaryota > Metazoa > Chordata > Mammalia > Primates > Cercopithecidae > Rhinopithecus > Rhinopithecus bieti. Next base: position 1,501,521 of record NW_016814745.1, on the reverse strand, counting down.
GGGGACATTCTGACAAATTGTCACTTTAGCTGTGACTACAGCCCAGATTGGGCCAGGGCTTCCGGACTGAGCCTTCAGTCTATGCCTCATTGCAGTGAGGGAACAGTGGGCCTCAAGATAAACATCTGGGGAGCAGAAACAGAAGACTGCCTGTGTCTCAAGTCTTCCTTGATTAGCTTTTGTGTGTGCACACACACATACTCTTGGCACACACGTTTCAAAATATGGGTTGCATAGCAATGTTATTTCCTTCTGAAAAATAAATTTTCCCTTTGCATATTTTAAACTTATACACACGCACAGTTACTGTATTTTACATAATCTTTTTTTCTTTTGCAAATGGATACTTTTTGAGTTCAGTGAGCTTCTCCCTCCAAGGCATTACAATGTAAACATGGTGTAACTCAGTCACCACAGTATGTTTCTGGAGGGGTAAAGGCGGTGAGGAAATCAGACTTTGTCTAACAAAGAACTAGGAGACCCACTTGATACTCCACTCTTTTGGGGCACCCTACATTGGTAAATCTTATTTCTCTCCAAGTGCCTTTCAAACTGACTAATATCCACCATGGCTGTACCTGGCCTTCCCCTTCACCTTTTTCACCATTCTCCAGCCTGGCACAGACCACTTGCCCAAGAGGCATTCCTTTTTTTTCTTTTCTTTTTTTTTTGAGACGGAGTCTCGCTGTGTCGCCTGGGCTGGAGTGCAGTGGCCGGATCTCAGCTCACTGCAAGCTCCGCTGCCTCCTGGGTTCACGCCATTTTCTCGCCTTAGCCTCCCAAGTAGCTGGGACTATAGGCGCCCGCCACCTCGCCCGGCTAGTTTTTTTTGTATTTTTTAGTAGAGACGGAGTTTCACCATGTTAGCCAGGATGGTCTCGATCTCCTGACCTTGTGATCCACCCGTCTCGGCCTCCCAAAGTGCTGGGATTACAGGCTTGAGCCACCGCGCCCGGCCAACATTCCTTTTTTTTCAGAAGAAGTTTCACTTATGTTGCTCAGGTCAGAGTGCAATGGTGCAATCTCAGCTCACTGCAACCTCTGCCTCCCGGGTTCAAGTGATTCTCCTGCCTCAGGCTCCTGGGTAGCTGGGATTACAGGTGCTCCCCACCATGCCTGGCTAATTTTTTGTATTTTAGTAGGGACAGGGTTTCACCATGTTGGCCAAGCTGGTCTCGATCTCCTGACCTTCAGGTGATCCACTCGCCTACGCCTCTCAAAGTGCTGGGATTACAGGCATGAGCCACTGTGCCTGGCTGAACCATTATTTATTTTTGGAGACAGGTTCTTGCTATGTTACCCAGGCTGGTCTTGAACTCCTGGCCTCAAGTGAACCTCCTGCCTTGGCCTCCCAGAGTTCTGGCATTATAACCATGTAACATCATGCCCAACTATTTTTCTTTTCTTGGCTTTTCTTTTTTTTTTGGAGACAGGGTCTCACTCTGTCACCCATATTGAAGTGTGGTGGCATGTTCAAGGCTCACTACAGCCTCAACCTCCTGGGCTCAAGCGATCCTCTGCCTCAGCCTCCCATGTAGCTGGGACTACAGGTACACATCACCACACCTAGCCAATTAAAAACAAAATTTTGGCCGGGGGTGGTGGCTCATGCCCGCAATCCCAGCACTTTGGGATGCCAAGCTGGGTGGATTAGCTGAGGTCAGGAGTTAGAAACCAGCCTGGCCAAGATGGTGAAACCCCATCTCCACTAAAAATACAAAAATTAGCCAGCGCGGTGGCAGGGACCTGTAGTCCCAGCTACTGGGGAGGCTAAGGCAGAAGAATCACTTGAACCCAGGAGGCAGAGGTTGCAGTGAGGCGAGATTGCACCACTGCACTCTAGCCTGGCGATAGAGCAAGAATCCATCTAAAAAAAAAAAAAAAAATTTTTTAAGTTACGGGGTTTCACTGTGTTGCCCAGGTTGATCTGGAACTCCTGGGCTCCAGCAATCCTCCCACTTCGACCTCCCAAAGTGCTGTGATTACAGGCATGAACCACCATGCCCTGCCCAGAAGCATTCCTGACAGCATGAGCCCCAACCAGACAGTATGGAACGGCCACCTGTTACCAGCTTGGGCAAATAACTTAACACACTAGCCTATGTCCCCATCTATAAAATGGGAATATAACACAATCTATTTCACAGGGTTATTCTCAGGATGCAACGAATGATCATGCTGTGTCATACCAGATACCTACTGGGGAGCTCAGGAACTCTGTAAACATCTGCATGTTTTATCTAGCCCTGTAAGATGCTCAGATGTGCAATACTACTTAGTTGGCTAATTGCTGCCTCTCTCCAGCTAGACCTCAGACCCCCTGAAACGGCCAAAAGTAGCAGGTCCAACAGTACCAAACAAGCAACACAAGGTGTGCAGAGCTACCGTGTGCCAGGCTGGCAAAGGGGGAGCTGAGAGTAAGCCAGGCCCCTGCCCAGGCAGGGGATACCCCACATAAGTGGTAAGACTGATACAAACCCAGGAGAACTAACAGGTCCAAAGTGTGCAAGGGAGTGGGTGGGGGAAGGGCTTTCGAAAGACATCTAATCCTTTCTGAGAACAGGGTGTCTTAAAGGCACAAAGAGTGAATAAGTAGTCACCCAGAAAGGTCAACAGATTTATTTCTTAATAATATATCCTGAATGAAACTGGCCAGAAGCCAGAATCTTGTCTGTCTGAAACACAGAGCTTGTTTGGGAAGGTCCCGGGAAATCATCCACCACGCAGCCCTCACAACCCTGACATGAGCCCGGCACACTGCTGGCACTGTGGCCTCACAGCAGCCTCCAAGTACAGCAGTGGAGTCCTTGAAACCACCCAGCGTGATAAGTACCATTACTGTCCCCGCATTACAGTGCGGGAAGCAGGCTCTGAAGTAATTCACCGGCTGACCCCCTCACCCACCCCCAACGGACACCTCTAGCTGCATGAACGGTGGCCCTCATTAATTATCCCTGTCTCCGCTACAGAAGAGGAGGCTCCTTGGGATCAGCAACTGCCTTTGTCCACATTCCGGGCCAAAAGGGCTGGCCCGGGAAGGATCTTGGGGCATGGGCACGCCAGCTCCTGCCTCGGAGATACAGAACCTGGTGGCTGGCCCTGCCCCAGGACTTCACTAGGGCCGGCGCTAGGGCCCTGGAACTCCGTCCTTCCGGCGCTCAGCCTTCAGTCTCTTTCCCCTCCGCCTCCTCCCGCCCCAGGTCAAAGCTTAGACCTCCTTTTTACAAAGGATGCCAGGGTTCTGCACCCACGTGCACCATCCTCCTCTCCTCTTTCCCCAGTCAGCCCCGCCGCTGCTTGGCGTATCAGCAGCTCCCTGCTCCAAACTCGGACCCAACCCAGGGGTGGCAGGAGACAGGGGTGGGGGAGCGTAGTCTGAAGTGGGGAGAAGGCCAGGCCCCCGAGTCTCCTGCAAGAGGAGTTAAAAAACAGGCTCTCTAGAGTCGGACTGCTGGCGCTCAAATGCCAGATCTCCCTGTGTGTAACTTTGGGCAGCTAACTTGGAGCCTCCGTTTCCCCATCTGCAAGGGGGAATACTCCCGGCGGCGTCCATACAGCCAGGTGGTGGAGAGAGTTAACAGGGCCGCGTTCTCTAGAATAGCAATAATGGTGGCCTTCCCGGCATCGCCCTACAGGAGACTTGGCGAGTAGCGAGCCCATCCCCCGCGCCACCGTGCAGCGGCGCGGCCCGCGAACAGCGTGGGGCAGAGCCGGCCTGAGGCGCACGGAGGACCAGAGGCCCACGCGGCCGAGCCCGGGCAGTAGGGCGAGAGCGCGACGCAGCGGAAGCCGCCTGCAGCCCGGGGCCCTGCGAGGCGCGCGTCTCCGCCCTCCGACGGCGCCCGGGCCACCTTCCTCGTCTTGACAGCGCGCAGCGCGACCCAGAGCCTGCGGCGACTCTGGCCGCTGCAGACGCCCCCCGCCCCGCCCGAGCCGCGCTCCCGGCCGGCGCCGCACACTCACCCAGAGCCCGCCGCCGTGGTGGCCTGGATGGAGCTGATGCGCAGGCGGTTGGCTGTGTCCTTCAGGGCCTGCAGCTTCTGCTGGTCAGGCTTGTGGTAGCCCTCCATGGTGCGGCGGGCGGGGACCGGGGGCACACGCGGACACACAGAGGTAGCGGCGGCTACAGCGGCTACAGGCAGCTGCTGAGACCGGGCGCGGGGCGGGGACCCGTTAAGACGCCGGGCGGGGCGGGGCGGGGAGGGGAGAGGCGGGGCAGGGGAGGAGGCGGGGCTCGGATCACCCCAGGCCTTCAGCCCCGCCCCGCCTGGGGCGGCCGCCTGCCCGCTCCCCTCCCCTGCCCCGCTAGGCGCTGGGCCGCTGCTGTGAGGTTAGCAGTTAACCACACACACCAATAATAACACAACGAACAACTCAAGGTTCGAGGCTTGGCTCCTGACTCGAAGGCCTCTCAGTCTCCCTCCTCCACACAGTCCTCTGTGGAATTGTCACAGCTAATCCCATTTTAGAGATGACAAACTGAGGCTTGGCAAGGGCAATCAAGGTCGCAAGGCTGGTGGGTGCCAGGCTTGACCCCAGCCGACCATCCCCAGGCCCAAGAGATTGCAAGACTTTACTATTATTTTGAGACTGAGTTTCTCTCTTGTTGCCCAGGCTGGAATGCAATGGCGCAATCTCGGCTCACCACAACCTCCGCCTCCCGAGTTCAAGCAATTCTCCTGCCTCAGCCTCCCGAGTAGCTGGGATTACAAGCATTGGCCACCACGCCTAATTTTGTATTTTTAGTAGAGATGGGGTTTCTCCATGTTGGTCAGGCTGGTCTCGAACTCCTGACCTCAGGTGATCCTCCCACCTTGGCCTCCCAAAGTGTTGGGGTTGCAGGCGTGAGCCACCGCACCCAGCCCTATTTTTTTTTTTTAATAATTAAAAAAAATTGTTTTTTCTTTGAGACTGGGTCACCCACAGTCACCCAGGCTGGAGTGCAGTGGAGTGATTACAGCTCCCTGCAGTCTCAGCCTCCTGGGCTCAAGTGATCCTTCTGCCTCAGCCTCAAAAGTAGCTGAGACCATAGGTACACACTACCATGCCCGGCTAATTTTTGTATGTTTTGTAGAGATGGGGTTTTACCACTTTACCCAGGCAGGTCTGAAACTCCTAGGCTCAAGCCATCTGCCCTCCTCTGCCTCCCAAAGTGCTGGATTACAGGCATGAGCTACCATGCCCAAACACTCAGGGCTTTAGAGCCCTGCACAGGGGATGGGGATTATTGAAAATGAGAGTAGGATAGTGGTAGCCATGACAATGCCAGGTGATGATAACTGAGAAATTACTAGGGGAAGACCCTTTACAAATTATTAGGGCCTAGAAACACTGCCGACTCTTAGGGAGATTATTGGGTTTGCTTCCAGGTCTGTAGGGACAGGGGTACCCACCACTACTGTTATCAGAACCCATGGTCCCCAGAGGGATGAGGCTCTCCAGAGTCGGATTAGGGAGGGGACTTTCATCATAGACACTGTTTCATTCAATCCTCCCACCACACTTGGCCAATGAGGTACATACTGCCTACAATGCCTATTTTACAGAGGAAGAAGCTCCATTTGACAGAGGAAAGATAAAGGCAAGACCCTCAAATGGGTGTCTGGGCAGGGAGCTAAAACCCTGAGAGGACCAAGAGACACCAGTGGCTGCCCTGTGTCCTCTATGTCCTCCCTGCATTGCCCATACTCAGAGAGCTCTGAGTCATGAGGCAATGGACTGAATTTGAGTGAGTCCCCCAGCTCACCTCCAGGTGCTCCTCTGCTGGCCTGACCCCCAGATGCCCAATCTGACCCTAAGTATGGCATCCCATAGTACCTGGCTCCCGCTGGCCCAGCCTGCAGAGGCTGGCCCTATGGTGTCTGGCTGGTGAGGACTACGGGCTAGGATTGGAGGGGGGCCCCAGAGTGTGCCACCCTCAGAGGCCTGGCAGGTGCCACCTCTGCCCTCAGGCTGCTCACTGTCTGGAAAAAGGGCAAACCCTTGAAACCCTTTGAAAGCTCTGTGCCTTCCAACTCTGTGGCCCTTAGGACAGTGGCTCCCTAAGCGAGTGGCCTCAATTTCTTGATCTGCCTAACAGAACTCATCCTTATCACTCTGCACCCACTCTGGTCTCTGATAATGGCACAGAACTCACCATAGCTCTGGGGATCTAGGAGTAACAGAAATAAAATTGTCCCTTCCCCACCACCTGGGGCTCCAGGGACCTCAGGGCGCTTCCTCTCCTCTTGAGGTTCCACATGAATGGGGCCTGTGATATTATGATACGCATATATGGGTCCCTGACTTAGAACTCCCCCAAACCCTTGTTATACCATTGGGGTGCTTTAGGCCTCAGGAACAGACCCCAGAAACAGTCTCTCAGGCCTTCTCCTAACCTCCTTTCACCTGCTTCTTTCTCTCCCCTGGCAGGATCTTCTCCTGCCGGTCTGTCTGGAGCTGGCCATAAATAAGTTCTCTCACCTACCTCGTGTAATTGTAGGTCATTAGACCCCCATGAGAAGGGGTTCTGTCCCATACCCATGAGAAGGGAAGATCAGAGTGGGTGCAGAGTGATAAGGATGAGTCCCGTTAGGCAGATGGGGAAATTGAGGCCACTCCCTTAGGGAGCCTCTGTCCTAAGGGCCACAGAGTTGGAAGGCACAGAGCTTTCAAAGGGTTTCAAGGGTCTGCCCTTTCAGCAGACAGTGAGCTTCACAGAGAGGCCAAGAAGAGTAAGGACACACAGGTCTTGCTGGGTTTCCCCACTCAGTCAATTAGCATTAGATCATATACTTTTGGTCTAATCACATTTCCACAAGGCTGTCAATCATGTGTATCCAATGAAATGTCCATGAAAGGCTCAAGAGGACAGGGTTCAGGAGCTTCTGGACAGTGGAACACATGGAGGCTCACAGGAAGGTGAACAAGAACTCATCCAGGTGCTGGGAGAGTGGCACATTCCAGCTCCATGGAGGCAACTGCTCCTTCACTAGGACCTTTCCAGGCCTCCGTCTGTGTATCTCTTTGCCTAGCTGTTTGTCTCCTTTAAAATATCCTTTGTAACTAACCGATAAATGTGCTTTCCTGAGTTTTGAGAGCTGCTCTAGCAAATTAATTGAACCCAAAGAGGGAGTGGTGGGAACCCCAACTTGAAGCTGGTCAGTCCCGATCTTGGGACTCACGGGAAGGAGGAGGTGGTTTTGGAGGACTAAATCCTCAACCTGTGGTTTCTGAGGCTATCTCCAGGTAATTAGCATCAGAATGGAATAGAGTTGGAGGACACTCAGCTGGTGTCGCTGCAGAATTGCTTGCTTGCTTGGTGCATGGGGAGAAACCCCCACACATTTGATCACAGAAGTCTTTTGTGTTAATTGTTGTGGTGTGAGAACAGAGGAAACACAGAGTTTGAGTGTTTTGCCTTTCACAGGGCCCAAGAGTTCAGCCTTATTTCAAGAGCTCTTGGTCTTCCCAAAGGCCAGCTTCAGAAACAGAATCCTAGGCTAGCTGGGGGTGTTGCTAGAACCCAGTTTGTCCAGGGTGGTTCCCTTGTCCCCAGGTCCCAGGGTCTTTATTCAAACCCTCACACCTCTGAAGTCACATGGTGCTTGGAAGAAAGTCTTGGAAACCTGTCTGGCTTCCAGCTAAATCTGGCTCCCTGCTGTTCTCACACCCCATCCTCTCTCAGCCTCCTGTTCACCTTCCCCATGGTTGCCAGAGAACTCTTCCTCCCCAGTTTAACTCCCATGTTGTCCTTCCTCCACCCTTTGGATAAAAATCAGGTCCCCCAGCCCCACCCATCTCAGCCACACTGACCTTGAATTCCTTAAAAAACACCAAGCCCTCTCCCTCCTAGAGGTTTTGCACAGGCTACTCCCTGAGCCAGCAGAGCCCTTCCTGAGGCTCCTCACATGGCCTGGGTCTAGAGCCATCACACTGCCTGCTTGGTCTCTGCAGGGCTCTCTGCCTATCTGCATGATCTTTTGTCAGCTCCAGGAGAGCCAGGATACAGTCTTTTGTCCCTGGCTCTATCCCCAGGGACTACAACTGAGTCTCATATACAATAGGTGCTCAATGAATGCCTGCAGAATGAAAGCATGAATGTCAAATGATGTGCCCGAGGACACAGAGCCAGCAAGTGCCAGGGCTGCCCCCAAGCAGAGAAGGCATCAGGGAGGCCTCAGGGGAGGGAATCTGGCCACTCAGACTGGTGTCCTTCATTCCGACCTTTCCAGAAACCGAGACACAAAGGTGCTCTGTTGGAGGGTAGAAAGTGGCAGAAATGTCCTACTGTTGGCATCAGGTGCCAGCAGAGGCCACAGTGACCTGAGAGCAGAGCCACATGCTGGAATCTGAGCTGTCCCCCAGGACCTGTGCAGCACTAGGGAGAAGGTCACCCTTAGAGGAGCCAGGACAGTGTGAGTCCCCACGTAAGAGTCCCCCACAGCCACTCCCCAGGGATCTCCAGGATCACTAAAAGGGACCCGAGGGGGGTCGGGGTCCTGAGGGGTGCCATACCACCCAGTATTGTTACTGGGCAATGGCTTTGATCACCGAGACAGTGCTGATGGATTGTAGTGGCTACCTAGAGTGGAATGTGGAGCAGAGAGTTCTGAATTGCCCTTCAGCCTGAAATGCCAGGACTGGTCTAACCATACTGGGCAGGGTCACCTGGCATAAGAGACTGGCAGTGTCGGGAAGTCATGTCCCACCTTTTCATGTCCCCTGTATTTTGGGGACCCAGAGGGGGCTGCACTTGGGCCGGGCATGAGGAATCCCAGATTGCAGGAACTGTTTGACACACACACACTCACACTCAGAGATGATGCTCACACACCCTCTTACATGTTTGTTGTTGTTAGGAGATAAGGTCTCACTATGTTGCCCAGGCTGGAACTACTGGGCTCAAGTGATCCTCTTGCCTCGGCCACCCAAAGTGCTGGGATTACAGGCATGAGCCACTGCACCAGGCCCGTGATACGTTGTTAATGGGGTAAAAGCAAGGTAGAAAACAGCAGATAGAGGGTGATCCTATTTCTGTCAAAAATAAATAAAAGCACACATGTGCCTTTGTGCACTTGTGCGCACGCTTGTAGGTGTGTGTAAGTTTACATGGGCACGCAGAGAGTCTGAGGGACAGGTTCACAAACCGTGGGAGGCTTGGGGAGTGGGAAGTGGGGGGACTTTCAGTTTTTTATTTACCCTTTTCTCTTTTGTTGGAATTTATTAGCAATGTACATCGTTGGCTTTTTTTTTTTTTTTTTTTTTTTTGAGACAAAGTCTCTCTCTGTCACCCAGGCTGGAGTGCAGTGGCATGATCTCGGCTCACTGCAGCCCCAGCTTCCTGGGTTCAAGCAATTCTCCTGTCTCAGCTTCCCAAATAGCTGGGATTACAGGTGCCTGCCACCACATCCAGCTACTTTTTGTATTTTTAGTAGAGACAGGGTTTCTCCATGTTGGCCAGGCTGGTCTCGAACTCATGGCTGCAGGTGATCTGCCCATCTTGGCCTCCCAAAGTGATGCTACTACAGGCATGAGCCACTACACCTGGCCAATGGTTGACTTTTTAATCAGAAAAAAAGCAAAAAAAGCAAAAAGCAAAAAAAGCGCGGTGGCTCACACCTGTACTCCCCGCACTTCGGGAGGCCAAGGCAGGTGGATCACTTAAGGTCAGAAGTTACAGACCAGCCTGACCAACATGGTGAAACCCTGTATCTACTAAAAATACAAGAATTAGCTGGGCATGTTGATGGGAGCCTGTGGTCCCAGCTACTCGGGAGGCTGAGGCAGGAGAATCACTTGAACCTGGGAGGTGAAGGTTACAGTAAGCCTAAATCACTCCACGGTGCTCCAGCCTGGGAGACAAAGCTAAACTCCATATTAAAACAACAACGACAAAACACACACACACACACACAAAGAAAAAGAAAAAAAGCAAAATAAAATCATATCTTGAAAAAATAGCTAGTGAAGTTGGGGGCAGGTTGCATTTTTGTGAGCATACATTTTCTCTTGGTTTCCTATGATTATGTAAAGCCGCTCCCATGTTTCATAAGTCAGGCTGCTGCCCTGGATGTTTTGGGTTGGGAGCAAACCCCAGGCAGTGGGAGCTTGATGGTGCCTCTCCTGTCCTTGCTTTGCCATCCACATAAAACTTAGGGCAATGGCATCCTGATGTGCTCCTGCACGTTCACTGAGCGGGCACTGACGAGGCATGAATGGGCCCTGGGCAGCTGCATTCCTGAGTGACAGCACTGGACATCGCTTTGGCAGGGCTGGGCCCACGTGTGTGCTCCTGGGACATGCCTGGGCCAGCATCTGGGAGCCCCAAGTCAGCACAGGGCTTGCAGTGGAGCCAACATCAGCTCTGGGTCCTCAGGACACTGTTTTTGACTCATATCCAAGGCTGGCCGCCTGCAGGGGCCTGGGAGGAGTCCTCGTGGAGTGAGTGTCCAGCTCATGCCCTCCTGTGCCGAGTAGACAGCCTTGCTCTTGAGTACCTAAAAGAGGCATGTAGGTTGACTGAGTTTTAATACATCTATCTCTCCTCCCAATACCTGAAATTTCCTTCTGGAGGCATTTTTAGGGAAATGCCTCTTTTGATAATGTAGTTGCCGTTTGAGAACACAAATTGTTCAACTCATTCACAGAATGTCTGATTTCTCTTGTACTCTATTTTGTTTTATTTCATTTCCTCCTTGCCTCTCTCTCACCTCTCCTACTTAAGGTCGCGGCGTTCACTCCTCCTCCTCCTATTCTTTTTTTCTTCTTCTTCTTTCTTTTTTTTGTGAGACAGAGCCTAGCTCTGTCCTCCGGGCTAGAGTGTAGTGGCGCAATCTCAGCTCACTGTAACTTCCGCTTCCTGGGTTCAAGCAATTTTTGTGCTTCAGTCTCCTGAGTAGCTGGGCATACAGGCATGTGCAACCGGGCCCAGCTAATTTTTTTTTCTTTTTTTTGAGACAGAGTCTTGCTCTGTCGCCTAGGCTGGAGTGCAGTGGCGTGATCTCAACTCACTGCAACCTCAGCCTCCCGAGTTCAAGAAGTTCTCCTGCCTCAGCCTCCCGAGTAGCTGGGATTACAGGCACACACCACCGTGCCCAGCTAACTTTTGTATTTTTAGGAGAGACAGGGTTTCACTATGTTAGCCAGGCTGGTCTAGAACTCCTGACCTAGTGATCCACCCACCTGGGCCTCCCAAAGTACTGGGATTACAGGCACACACCACTGTGGCCAGCCAATTTTTGTATTTTTAGTAGAGATGGGGTTTTGCCTTGTTGGCCAGGCTGATCTCAAACTCCTGACCTCAGGTGATCCACCAGCCTTGGCCTCCCAAAGTGCTGGGATTACAGGTTTGAGCCACTGCGCCCGGACTAAAAACACTTAATTTCTGATTATCGGACTAAAACGTAGTCATTGGAAAACCTGAAAGTACAGAATTTTTTTTTTTTTTTTTCTAGACTGGATCTTGCTCTTTCGCCTAGGCTGGAGTGCAGTGGCACAATCTTGGCTCACTGCAACCTCTGTCTCCTGGGCTCAAAGGGATTCTCCTACCTCAGCCTCATGAGTAGCTGAGACTACAGGCACGCACCATCATGCCCGGCTAATTTTTTAGTATTTTTGGCGTAGAGATGGGGTTTTGCCATGTTGCCCAGGCTGGTCTCGAACTCCTGGGCTCAAGAGATCCACCCGCCTCAGTTTCCCAAAGTGCTGGGATTACAGGCGTGAGCCACCATGCTTGGGCCAGAAAATTTCAAGGTAAACTAAAATCATGCACTATTCCACACAAAAGGGACTACTGTTAAAGTTGCTTGCTCATTTGACAAATATTGATTTATTATATATAATTGCTATGAAGAAAATAGGCCAGGCACAGTGACTCACACACACCTGTAATCTCAGCACTTTGGGAAGCTAAGGCAAGAAGATCGCTTGAGGCCAGGAGCATGAGACCAGCCTGGACAACATGGTGAGACCCTGTCTCTACAAATTAAAAATTAAAAAACTAGGCCGAGCATGGTGGCTCATAATCCCAGCACTTTGGGAGGCCAAGGTGGGTGGATCACCTCAGGTCAGCAGTTCCAGACCAGCCTAGCTAACGTGGTGAAACCCCATTTCTACTAAAAATGCAAAAATTAGCTGGGTGTGGTGGCGCACGCCTGTAGTCCCAGCTACTCAGGAGGCTGAGGCAGGAGAACTGCTTGAACCCAGGAGGCAGAGGTTACAGTGAGCCTAGATCGTGCCCCTGCACTCCAGTCTGGGCAACAGAGTGAGACTCCATTTAAAAAAAAATTAAAAATTGGCCGGGCATGCTGGCATGTACCTGTAGTCCCAGCTACTCGGGAGGCTGAGGTGGGAGGCTTGCTTGAGCCCAGAAGTTCGAGGCTGCAGTGAGCCATGATTGAACCAGTGCATTCTAGCCTTGGTGGCAGAGCCAGATCTTGTCTCAAAAATAAATAAATAAACAAAACAGGGTCAGGGTCAGGGGTCAGGGACTGGAGAGGGGCTGCAAAGTAGGGGGTAGATATGTACTTCAGGTTGTCAGACAAGGCTGAGGACAGTCATTGCTCAGTATGTTTGCTATTGTGAATTCCTTGTTTTAAAAAATACATTGTCGGCCGGACACAGTGGCTCATGCCTATAATTCCAGCACTTTGGGAGGCTGAGGTGGGCAGATCACCTGAGGTCAGGAGTTTGAGACCAGCCTGGCCAACATGGCGAAACCCCGCCTCTACTAAAAAATACAAAAATTAGTTGGGTGTGGTGGTGGCACCTGTAATCCCAGCTACTCGGGAGGTTGTATGTGCGCCTGTAGTCCCAGCTACTCAGGAGGGTGAGGCAGGAGAATTGCTTGAACCTGGGGGGCGGAGGTTGCAGTGAGCCAAGATCATGCCACTTCACTCCAGCCTGGGTGAAAGAGCGAAACTCTTTCATAAAAAAAAAAAAAAAAAAAAAGTTCCATTGTCAGGATCACGTAAAACCATTTTCCTCCTATACTTTCTCAATAGCATTTCAAAATTCTTCAAAGAAACCGTTTTTACTAGCTGTGCATTGTCCCATCGTAGGGCCGTGTCCTCACCTGTTAACCATTCCTTAGGACTGAGTGCTCAGACCCCTTCCGGCTGTTAATCATTGGATATTGCCCGCAGTTAACATTTTCGTGCCTAAATCTTGTCCTCCTGGTGAGTTATCTCCTGAACCAGAGCCCTCAGCAGGTGTTGAGAGGAGGGTGGCAGCTTTGCCAGAGATCTGGATACATATTTGGCAGAGGGCTAACCAGAAAGTCTGGTTCTGCCACTCATCACCTTTGCTTCCAACTGGCAAAGTCCTATTGTGGGATTGGCAGAGTGAGAGGAGAGAGGGAGCCCGAAACCTGCATGGCCTTCAGTGGAGCCCTTTCTCTGGTCCTGTTTCATCACATCTGTAAAAGAGGCTTATTCTTGCTACATGCAGAGGTTGAATTCTCCTCTTGTGCCAGGCCTCGTGTGCTGAGTCAGAGCCCCCTGGGGCCATTCTCTGTCTGGGAAAAGCAAATCCAACTAGGTTTAGTAGGGCTGGAAGATTTCCAATAGTTTTCAGGTCATAGATCCATAAACTTTTTTGGGTAATTGTGTGTAGGGGGTGGGAGTGTATTGGACCCCTCTGGCCAGTAGCAAAGGGAAGTGCAATGAGAGGAGAGAATTCTGAGATGAGTTTTGCAAATCACTTTCACCAGGATGTCTGCAAACTCCAGGTTCATGGGACTGGGCAAGAGCCCCATGAGAGGGAAACAAAAGGGAGGAAAGGGAGCCTGGAGACAGGAGGAAAACGTACCAGCTCCTCGACTCTGCTGGGAGCCAGCCCACCCAAGTACACAAGACTTTTCCCTCTTTTTCCTTTCACATTTATCGCCTCTATCTCTCCCGTTTTGAGACAGGGTCTCACTCCACTGCCTAGGCTGGAGTGCAGTGGCACGATCTCAGCTCACTGCAACCTCCACCTCCCGGGTTCAAGTGATCGTCCTACCTCAGCCTCCCGAGTAGCTGGGGCCACAGGTGTGTGCCACCATGTCCTACTAATTGTTTTGCAGAGATGGGGTTTTGCTGTGTTGCCCAGGCTGGTCCCAAACTCCTGGGCTCAAGCAATCCACCCACCTTGGACTCCCAAAGTGCTGGGATTATAGGTATGAGCCACTCTAGCTTTTTTTTTTTTTTTATCATCACACTTTTATCTCATTTTGAGATAAAATGAACATACCCTGAAATCTACCCTCCCTTAAAAGTGTATAATTCAATGATTTTTGGTGTTGAGGGATAGAGAAAAAAATTAAAGTTTTTTTTTTTTTCTTTTTTTAAAATTCTCATATAGTCACTACAAAACAGAATGCTTCTGTGGCCCCTGGTCACCAAAATGTATGAGGATTTCTCCCCACTAAGCAATCCTGCAGTGAACACCAGCTGCATGTCCTCTAATTCAACTCAATTCTGACACTGTCTATCTGGAGATAGTGTCAGATCCCACAGACTGAGGGCTCAGGCCCATAAGACTGTCCCCTCCTTCAGATGCCAATCACAGTCTTGGCCTCGGCAACTTCCAAGGAACTTACTATAAATTGAAGTTCCCAAGGTCCCTTCCCTGGTTCAATTAACTTGCTAGAGTGGCTCACAGAACTCAGGGAAACATTTTACTTATATTGACCCGTTTATTATAAAGGATATTGCAAAGGAATCAGAAAAATAGCCAGATGAAGAGACAGATAGGATAAGGTATGCGGGGAGAGGGAGCTGAAAGTTCCAGACCTCTAATCCTCTAATTACTTGGTCTTTCTGGTAACTGCCCCATCCTGAGCCTATCTAGAGGCCTCACCCTAAGTCACTGTGTTAACATAAACTCAGGTGTGATCAAAGAGTGGCTTATGAGTAACAAAAGACATGCCTTCTGCTAAGGAAATTCCAAGGGTTTTTAGCTCTGTGACAGGAACTAGGGACAAATACTAAATATACTTCATCAAGATATGGAAGCAGGTTGGGTGTAGTGGCTAATGCCTGTAATCCCAGCACTTTTGGATGCAGAGGCAGGAAGATCACTTGAGGCCAGGAGTTCAAGGCCAGCCTGGCTAACATGGCAAAAACCCATCTCTACTAAAAATAGAAAAATCAGCTGGGTTTGGTGGCGTGTGCCTGTAATTCCAGCTACTCGGGAGACTGAGACACGAGAATTGCTTGAGCCTGGGAAGCAGAGGTTGCAGTGAGCCAAGATTGTGCCACTGCACTCCAGCCTGGGTGACAGAGTAAGACTCTCTCTCAAAAAAAGGAAAAAAAAAAAAAAAAAAAAAGATATGGAAGTGACCTAAGCATCCATCAGTGGAGGAAAGAATAAAGAAAATTTGGGCTGGGCGCGATGGCTCATGCCTGTAATCCCAGAAATTTGGGAGGCCGAGGCAGGCGGATCATGAGGTTAGGAGTTCGAGACTAGCCTGGCCAACAGAGTGAAACCCTGTCTCTACTAAAAATACAAAAATTAGCCGGGCATGGTGGCACATGCCTGTAGTCCCAGCTACTCAGGAGGCTGAGGTAGGAGAATTGCTTGAACCCTGGAGGCGGAGGTTGCAGTGAGCCGAGACCATGCCATTGCACTTCAGCCTGGATGACAGCAAGACTCCATCTCAAAAAACAAACAAACAAACAAAAAATTGATACATATACACAAATGGAGTACTATTCAGCCATAAAAAGAACAAGAGCCTGTTATTTGCAGCAATATTTGCAGTAACCTGGATGGAACTGGAAGTAATTATGCTAAGTAAAATAAGCCAGGCACAGAAAGACAAATACCGCATGTTCTCACTCATATGGGAGAGCTAAAACAGTGGCTCTCATGGAGGTAGAGTGTAGAATGGTAATTACCAGAAGCTGGGAAGGGTAGTGGGGATGTGGGAGAAAAAGAGGGATTGGTAAAAATACAGCTAGAATAAGGACTAGTGTTTAGTAACACAACAGGGCAAATACAGTTAGCAATAATTTATTGTATATTCCAAAATAATTAGAAGAGTGGAATTTACTTTATTTTTTTTGAGACAGGGTCTTACTCTGTCACCTAGGCTGGAG
The DNA here is from genome assembly GCF_001698545.2 of Rhinopithecus bieti. NCBI lineage: Eukaryota > Metazoa > Chordata > Mammalia > Primates > Cercopithecidae > Rhinopithecus > Rhinopithecus bieti. The sequence continues at coordinate 1,485,460 of NW_016814745.1, read as the reverse complement.
CCCAGTGGCAAGATCATAGCTCACCGTAGCCACTCAAGTGATCCTCCTACTTCAGCCTCCTGAGTAACTGGGACCACAGGTGTGTGCCACAACATCCAGCTAATTTTAATACTTTTTGTAGAGACAGGGTTTGGCCATGTTGCCCAGGCTGGTCTCAAACTCCTGACTGAGATTGCTCAAGCACTCTGCCTGCTTCAGCCTCCCAAAGTGCTGGGATTACAGGCGTGAGCCACTGTGCCTGGCTAGAAGAGTGGATTCGGAATGTTTCTAACACACAGAAATGATAGATGTTTAAGGTGATGAATATCCCCATTGCCCTGATTTGATCATCATATGCACATTGTATATGTGTATCAAAATATCACATGTATCCAATAAATATATACAACTATTATGAAGCTATAAAATTAAAAAAAAAATTAGCCAAGTGTCTACTCCAGGGGCTGAGGTGGGAGAATTGCTTGAGCCCAGTAGTTCCAGGCTGCAATGAGCTATGATAGTGCCACTGCACTCTAGTTTGGGTGACAGATCAGGATTCTGTCTCTTAAAAAATAATAATTAGGCTGGGCGTGGTGGTTCACGTCTCTAATCCCAGCCTGAGCTCAGGAGTTCGAGACCAGCCTGGGCAACACAGTGAAACCCCATCTCTACTAAAAATGCAAAATAACTGGCCGGGGGGCATGGCGGCATGTGCTCCTGGAGGCTGAGGCAGGAGAATCACTTCAACCCGGGAGGCGAAGCTTGCAGTGAGCCGAGATCACGCCACTACACTCTAGCCTGAGCGACAGAGCAAGACTCCGTCTCAAAAAAAAAAAAAAAAAAAAAAAAAAAAATTAAAAAAAATCTTTAAAATTAAACAAATCTAAAAAGGCCACATATATTTTATATTATACCATAGGCATATTCATAGATTGTGCAGCTTGTGCACTTCTAAGCACTACCTAATTTTAGAACTTTCTCTTTTTTTTTTGAGACAGGGTCTCTCTGTCGCCCAGGCTGGAGTACAGTGGCTCACTTTAGCCTTGACCTCCCAGGCTTAAACCATCCTCCCACCTCAGCCTCTGGAGTTGCTGACACCAAAGGTGTGAGCCACCATGCCCAGCCAATTTTTTTTAAATATTTGTAGAGACGGCGTGTCCCTATGTTGCCCAGACTTGTCTTGAACTCCTGCACTCAAGAGATTCTTCGGCCTCAGCCTCTCAAAATGCTGGGATTACAGGTGTAAGCCACCATACCTGGCCTAGTTTTAGAACATTTTTACCACCCAGAAAAAGAGACCTGTACTCATTGGTTTCCCTCTTCCTCATTCCAGGCAACCAGGAATCTACTTGTGGTCTCTATGGATTTGCCTGTTCTGGGTATTTCATATAAATGGCACCATTGCAATTTGTGGGCTGTCTGACTTCTTTCACTCAGTATGATGTTTTCAAGGTTCATCTGCCTTGTCGCTTGTATTAGTACTTTATTCCTTTTGTTGATAAATAATCTTCCATCCTATGGATATGCCACAACATTCCTACCCATTCATCAGTTCACGGACATTTGGGTTGCTTCCAGTTCTTTGCTATTATGAATAATACTGCTTTATTTAATAATGAATGATGATGTAAACATTTCTTGTGGGCATATGTTTTCAGTTATCTTGGGTGTATGCACAGGAATGGAATTGTTGGGTCATATGGCAACATCTAACCATTTGAGGAACTGCCAAACTATTTTCCAAAGTGACTCCACCATTTTACAATTTCACCAGTGATGAATGAGGGTTCCAGTTTCTCCACGACTTTGTCTACAGTTGTTGTATTTTTTTTTTTTTTTTTTGAGATGGAGGCTTGCTTTGTCACCCAGGTTGGAGCACAGTGGTACAATCTTGGCTCACTGCAACCTCCACCTCCTGGGTTCAGGCAATTCTCCTGCCTCAGCCTCCTGAGAGTAGCTGGGACTACAGGTGCCCGCCACCACACCTGGCTAATTTTTTTTTTTTTGTATTTTCAGTGGAGATGGGGGTTTCACCATATTGGCCAGACTTGTCTTGAACTCCTGACCTTGTGATCTGCCCGCCTTGGCCTTCCAAAGTGCTGGGATTATAGGCGTGAGCCACCACACCAGGCCTGACGTTGTATCTTTTTCACCTGAAGCATCCTAGTGGGTGCAAAGTGTTATCTCATCATGGTGGTTTGGTCACTTACTGCTTTTTAAAAAATATATAAGTAACACATATTCTGTGTAGAAAATTTGGAAGTTTAACAAAAATACTGTGATTGTCAGTTTTATGTGTCAATTTGGCTGGACTATAATACCCAGTTATTCAATCACACACTAACCTAGGTGTTTCTTTTACTTATTTATTTAGAGGCAGAGTCTCACTCAGTTGCCCAGGCCAGAGTGCAGTGGTGCGATCTCGGCTCACTGCAACCTCCACCTCCTGGGTTCAAGTGATTCTCCTGCCTCAGCCTCCCAGTAGCTGGGATTACAGGTGCCTGCCACCATGCCTGGCTAATTATTTTTAATTTTTAGTAGAGTGGCCGGGCGCGGTGGCTCAAGCCTGTAATCCCAGCACTTTGGGAGGCCGGATCACGAGGTCAGGAGATCGAGACCATCCTGGCTAACATGGTGAAAACCCGTCTCTACCTATACAATAAAATACAAAAACTAGCCGGGCCGAGGTGGCGGGCGCTGTAGTCCAGCTTACTCCGGAGGCTGAGCAGGAAATGGCGGAACCCGGGAGGCGGAGCTTGCAGTGAGCTGAGATCCTCGCGCCACTGCACCTACTCCCAGCCTGGGCGACAGAGCGAGACTCCCGTCTCACAAAAAAACAAAAAAAAAATTTTAGTAGAGATGGGGTTTCACCATGTAGGCCAGGCTGGTCTCGAACTCCTGACCTCACGATACACCCACCTTGGCCTCCCAAAGTGCTTGGATTACAGGCATGAGCCACTGCGCCTGGCCCAATATTTTATTTTATTCATTTTTTTTTTTTTTGGAGATGGGGTCTCTGTCACCCAGGCTGGAGTGTAGTGGTGCAATCTTGCTCACTGCATAACCTCTGCCTCCTGGGTTCAAGTGATTCTCCTGTCTCAGCCTTTCGAGTAGCTGTGACACAGGCATGTGCCACCATGCCCGGCTAATTTTTGTATTTTTAGTAGAGATGGGTTTTGTCATGTTGGCCAGGCTGGTCTTGAACTCCTGACCTCAGGCCATCCGCCTGTCTCCATCAACATTTAAAAAAAAGATGTTAATGCTTCACAGGTTGTGCATCTTTCCCCATGTGAGTCCACATTCTTTTCTACCCTAGGATTACTACCGGCACAGAGGAAGGTTAACCACTGTCCCCCTTTGGTTGGATGTTTGCAATGCTTCTGCTTTTATACTGCAACAAACAATACTTGTACTTTCCCTCCATCTAGCACTGTGCCTCCAGGAGAGAGGGGTTTTCTTCTGGTTGCCCTTGCAGACATGACTGTGCTTGTCCTGGTCCAATCCCAGTGCCAGACTGGATCGTTGGCCCTCTAACTCACCCTAGAAGGCCTGGGGCTGGAGACGCCTGGAACTACTCGGAGGTAAGTGCCAGTGTGAGGCCAACCAAGCCCTTCCAGACCTGCTTTCCTTTCCTTGTGCATAAAGAAAACATGCCGAGTCATTGTAACTTGCATTTTTTGAGTAGTGCGGTCAGGCCCTGTGTGGCACTGCTGTAGGCCTGGGTACCTCCTAGTGCGAGGAGCAGGAGCTGCTTTCCGCAACGCCCTACAGTCCCTGTCAACTCCTGCCCAGGGGCACCGGACAGGCTGGGCTGGGCAGGGGCGGTGCCGGTGACAGACAGGACACTCTTAGGGGCTCCTCCTGCACAGTCTGCAGGACGCAGTAGGGAGAGATCTTCATCCTTGCCCCCTTTTCTGGTACCTCTTGGGTTTCCCTGAGCAAGGCTGCGGTGGTGGAGGGAGCTATTTTGTTCCAGTGGGTGTTAAACATTAAAGCTTTTGTTTTGTATCATGGGGAGATTAAGTTGATTTTCTCCTGGGCTGGTTGTTGAATAGCTGAGAGTGAAACTGGCTTCCTAGAGTAGGACTAAAAAGCTCCAGAGAGGGGCTCACAGAGGGATTGCTCAACCACTGCGAGCCACAGCTCCTCCTGGAAAACCTGAAACCACCACGAGCACCTTCCTCGTAAGGTCACCGGAGAAAGTGAGTGAGGAATATGTCACTTCCCAAACCAGGGTTCCTTGGCCCCCAGACACATGAGTTTTACTCTCTTTCTTCCCATCCCTGCCTCCAGAATTAGCAAGGGCACCCAGTCAGCCATCCTGTTCTAGTGACTTGGACAAGACATTTAAAAAGCATTTGTCAGTCCGGGCGCAGTGGCTCACGCCTGTAATTCCAGCACTTTGGGAGGCCGAGGTGTGCGGATCACAAGGTCAGGAGTTCGAGACCAGTCTGGCCAATATGGTGAAACCCCATCTCTAATAAAAATACAAAAATTAGCTGGGTGTGGCGGCGGGCGCCTGTAGTTCCAGTTACTCGGGAGGCTGAGGCAGGAGAATCGCTTGAACCTGGGAGGCGGAGATTGCAGTGAGCTGAGATGGCACCACTGTACTCCAGCCTAGGTGACAGAGTGAGACTCTGGCTCCACAAAAAAAAAAAAAAAAAAAAAAAAAAAAAAAAAATTTGTTCCATGCTACTGTGCAAAACAGAAAAGTGCTGCTGCTGGCCACCTGGTCGTGGTTTTGCCATCACCGATCCTCTGATTTCACTCATCAATTCATTTACCAGGGTCTATGCGTTGGGCACAAGTGCTGGATGCCCCAGCAGCACGGGTTTATGCCGCACTGTCCTGTGATTTGTATAAACAATTGCCTGCTAAGATTGTTGATCAGGGAAGGTGCCAAAGAGGGGGTGACAACCAGTTTTGAAATAACAGAATTTTCTGCAACAAAACTGTGCCTGTGTCTAGCTGGCATGGGTGAAGAGGGGATTGAGGAAATACATTCATTTCCATATGTATTCTTTTTATGTTAATTTCATTTAATTTTATTTTTGTAGAGACAAGCTTTCACCATGTTGACCAGGCTGGTCTCAAACTCCTGACCTCAAGTGATCCACCTACCTTGGCCTCCCAGAACTTTGGCCACCGTGCCCGGCCAACTCTTTTTTTTTTTTTAAACCCAAGCTGGAGTGCAGTGGTATGAACACAGATCATTGCAGCCTCGACCTCCTGGGCGTAAGTGATCTTCCCACCTCAGCCTCCCGAGTAGCTGGGACTATAGGTGAACACCACCACATCTGGCTTTGTGTGAGTGTGTATGTGTTTTTGGTAGAGATGGGTTTTGTCATGTTGCCCAGGCTGGTCTTAAACTCCTGAGCTCAAGTGATTCGCCCACCTCTGCCTGCCCAAGGTCTGGGATTATAGACGTGAGCCACTGCAGCTGGCTCCTGCACAGACGTTATGTGGGAGAGTAGCATGCTTCTCAGTGATGTATGGAGAGGTTTCAGAGGGAAGACCAGAGGTCCTCTATGGGGCATTTTGGGAATTTGTGTACCTGTGCCCAAGCATTTCCATATTAAAGAAAAAATTTTTTTACAGAGTCTTATTATGCTGCCCATGCTGGACTTGAACTTTTGGGCTCAAGCAGTCCTCCTGCCTCAGCCTCCTGAGTAGCTGGGACTACAGGTGTTCTCCATACATATTTAATATGAAACATTTCATTATTAACGTTTCTCCTTTATATTACAATTAGAGAGTATAAAAATCCTTTCAAAAATTCTTTTTTTTTTTTTTTTTTTTTTGGAGACAGAGTCTTGTTCTGTCGCCTAGGCTGGAATGCAGTGGTATGATCTTGGCTCACTGCAACCTCCGCCTCCTGGGTTCAAGCGATGCTTGTGCCTCAACTTCCCTAGTAGCTGGGATTACAGGCGCCCACCACCAAGCCAGGCTAATTTTTGTATTTTTAGTAGAAATGGGGGTTTCACCATGTTGGCCAGGCTGGTCTCAAACTCCTGACCTCAGGTGATCCGCCAGCCTCGGCCTCCCAAAGTGCTGGGATTATAGACGTGAGCCACCGCACCTGGCCAAACCTTTTTATTTTTACTTTGCTCTGTTGCCCAGGCTGGAGTGCAGTGGGCTGAAGTTATCCCCCTCGGTCTCCTGAAGTACTGGGATTGTAGGCATGAGCCACCGTGGCTGACTGTTTTGTTTTTTTTTAAAGAAAAAAAAAATGAAAGGAAAAGAAATAGAAGCTCCTTCTTACAAAAGATCTTTCTTACAAAAAAAATTGCGTGTGTAGCCATAAGTTATATTATCTATGAATTCCAGGTTAAGATAGCAAAGAAGGATTTATAAAATATTTTTAAAAAAGAGTGGAGGTGTCCAGTGGAGCTGAGGCCTCTTGTGCAGGACCCACATTAAATGGGAGCGACGGTCCGCACACCACAGCTAGGGTCCCCTTCCCATCTGAGGGCCGGGCTGGAGGGTGTCAGACAGAAGTTAGGGAAGCCTCTCAGTGCCAGCGAGATGGGGACAACGTGCTAGAAAGCTCTATTCAGGGAAGGTGTGACACCTAGCCTGGAAGGGGCAGACTCTGAGGGGCAGGGACACATCAGAGAAACAGTAAAATGGGGCTTCTGTAGCAAAACTGTGTAGGGGCCCAGACTTTGCACCTACTTCAGAAGCTAGAGCTCCGCTGCTGACTCAGAGACATCGCAGAAGATGGGAAGCGGCCTGCAGAGGATGCCTCCTAGAGCTTCCCTGAGGCTCAGGCAGGGCCAGAGCCACCATTCTGGGGTGACTGGGACCTGCTAGGAAAACAGCTGCCCTGTGGATCATGGCGACCTTCCTGGCTCCACATTCTGGGCCTGGGGCCATCTGGGGCCCCTTCAGACTAAAGGACTGACATCAGTCCTGCCACAACCAATGCTCCTCTCCCTTCCTGGGGTGACAGTAAGTTGGTGTCTGTCTGTGTGTGTGTGTGTGTGTGTGTGTGTGTGTGTGTGTGTGCGCGCGCGCGCGCATGCGTGTGCACAGGTGTACATTGTGGCCCCTCCAGGAGGCTACACTCGGAATAAGCTCTGCCTCTCGGGGGGGTGGGGAGCCATCAATGAGAATGTACTGACTTAGTCTGTGTTGCTATAAATGAACACCTGAGGCTGGGGGAATTTATAAACAAGAGGGGTTTGTTGGACTCACAGTTCTGCAGGCTGTGCCAGAAGCATGGAGCCAGCATCTGCTTCTGGTGAGGACCTCAGGAAGCTTCCACTCATGGCAGAAGGAGAAGGGGAGCTGGCAGCCCGTGCAGATCCCAGGGTTAGCGGGAGGCAAGAGAGAGGAGGGGAGGGGCCAGGTTCTTTTTAACAATCAATTCTCGGTCGGGCGCAGTGGCTCACACCTGCAATCCCAGCACTTTGGGAGGCCAAGGTGGGTGGATCGCTTGAGGCCAGAAGTTCGAAACCAGTGTGGACAACATGATGTAAACCTGTCTCTACTAAAAATACAAAAATCAGCCTGGCATGGTGGTGTGCACCTGTAATCCCAGCTGTTTGGGAGGCTGAGGCAGGAGAATCGCTTGAACCTGGGAGGTATAGGTTGCAGTGAGCCGAGATCATGCCACTGTACTCCAGTCTGGGCAACAGAGTGAGGCTCTGTCTCAATTAAACAAAACAAAACAAAACAAAAACAAACAAAAAGCTAAAAACCCCAAAAAACGAAACAAAAAACCAAACCAAAAAAATCCTTATCAATTCTCCTAGGAACTAACAGTGAAGACTCACTCACTGCCACGAGAAAGGCAGGAAGCCATTCATGAGGGATCCGCTCCCAGGATCCAAACACCTCCCACCAGGACCCACTTCCAACATTAGGATCACATTTCAACAGGAGATTTGGAGAGGACAAATATGACAAACATCAGCTTATGATTTCTTGGGGAACTGCACTTCAAATTTATTCAAACTCATCTGAAATAAATGTTGGTTGAACATGATGTGACTGTCACATTGACTTTGCATCACCTCTCCCCAAGCCATTCCATCTCTGCTGGTTATAAGAAATCTCTTACTAGCAGTCATTTAATTGATTTACTTTATCTTATTTTATTTATTTTTTTATTTTGAGACAGAGTCTCGCTCTGTTGCCCAGGCTGAAGTGCAGTGGCCGGATCTCAGCTCACTGCAAGCTCCGCCTCCCGGGTTTACGCCATTCTCCTACCTCAGCCTCCTGAGTAGCTGGGACTACAGGCGCCCGCCACCTCGCCCAGCTAGTTTTTTTGTATTTTTTTAGTAGAGATGAGGTTTCACCGTGTTAGCCAGAATGGTCTTGATCTCCTGACCTCGTGATCCGCCCGTCTTGGCCTCCCAAAGTGCTGGGATTACAGGCTTGAGCCACCACACCCAGCCTATCTTATTTTATTTTTTAGAGATAGAGTCTTGCTGTGTTGCCCAGGCTGGAGTGCAGTGGCACAATCACAGCTCACTGCAGCCTTGAACTCCTAGGCGCAAGTGATCCTCCCACCTCAGTGTCTAGAGTAGGTGAGACCACAGGCACATACCACCCACACCCGGCTAATTTTTAAATTTATTTTTTGTAAGGGGTGGGGATGTCGTAATATTACCCAGGTCAGTCTTTAACCCCTGGGCTCAAATGGTCCTCTCACCTTGGCCTCCCAAAGTGCAGGGATTACAGATGTGAGCCACTGTCCAGCCTAGCTGTCTTTACTTTTGGCTAATGTAGCCTGGTGAACCTTAAGAGACATGTAAGGTACATAAGGCTCTCGTGGGGTGGGAGCCCCATGGCATAGGCTCAGCATGGTTTCCTTATACCTCTCTGTGAGTGTGGCAGCTGTCTTCTTACCTAAAACTCCATTCAGCAAACTCGAAGAGGTTTAGAATCTTGAATTGATCTAAGCCCTTTAGAAAGTTCTTAGGGCTCTTCAGATTATTCAGGCAGCCAGTTCATACTGTGTCAAACATGGAAGTGGAGAGTGAGCTTCAAGCTTAGTTTGATTCTGTGACTGGATATTTCTTGCTGTTGCTCCCTTCCGCCTTCATCTGATGGGCTTCCTGCAGATTGACAGCCTGGCTGCACCACTTCCCACCTCTCCTATCGTGGAAGAGACTGCCTGGTTCCTGACAGCTCTGAGACAAACATTACTTTTCAGAAGACTCAACAAGCTGTTATTCATACTCTTCTTATTCAAAGATTAGGTTTTTTATAGCAACACCTAATCTATGAACCAGGACCCATAAACAGTGAGGGAAAATGTCTTTAGAGACAACCAAGAAATCCCAAACCCATCTGTTTCATTTGCAGAGGAAACTCTACAGCTCTTATTCAGGACCTGTTGACTTTAGCTTTTCACAGAATTCCAATGAACTTGGTTACCTGGTTTCCTAGGACTTGACAGGTGAAAAGCAGCAGGTGAGAAGCTTTTAATAAACAACAGTAACATGAATGACCTCAGACACTATGAAAAGCCTCAAGGATAATTTATCACTTAGGCAACAGAGTCAAGAAAGGAATTCTGGCCGGACACGGTGGCTCACACCTGTAATCCCAGCACTTTCGGAGGCCGAGGCGGGTGGATTACCTGGGGACAGGAGTTCGAGACCAGTCTGGCCAACATGGTGAAATCCTGTCTCTACTAAAGATTCAAAAAAAAAAAAAAAAAAAAAAAAAAAAAAAAATTAGCCAGGCATGGTGGCACGTGCTTGTAATCCCAGCTACTTGGGCAACTGAGGCAGAATTGCTTGAACCTGGGAGATGGAGGTTGCAGTGAGTCAAGATTGTGCCCATCACCATACCCAGCTAATTTTTTTGTATTTTTTGTAGAGACAGCGTTTCGCTATGTTGCCCAGGCTGGTCTTGAACTTCTGGGCCCAAGCAATCTACCTGCCTCAACCTCCCAAAGTGCTGGGATTACAGGTGGGAGCCAGTGGAGTGGAATGGCGGAATGGCACAATCTCAGGTCACTACAACCTCCACCTCCCAGGTTCAAGTGATTCACCTGCCTCAGCCTCCCAAGTAGCTGGGATTACAGGCATGTACCACCATGCCTGGCTAATTTGTGTGATTTTAGTAGAGATGGGTTTTCACCATGTTGGCCAGGCTGGTCTCGAACTCCTGACCTTAGGTGATCCACCCGCCTCAGCCTCCCAAAGTGCTGGGATTACAGGTGTGAGCCACCGCGCCCACCTGGACAGCAATTCTTAAAGCGTTAAATGAATGAGCATGCAGCATTAATGATGACTGAGGGGTATGTGTGTGTAACACTCATACAGCAAGAGTGAACTCAAAGACAGGCAAATATAGGAAACATTTTAGGGAGAATTTATACTAAATTGTTACCAATGATTACATTATTATATGATAACTATTATTAGAGAGATGTCTGATTAAATCTTTTTTTTTTTTTTTTTTTTTTTTTTT